>NC_067297.1:9461818-9764848 GCF_020740795.1 Apus apus
ATGTTGGGGGACATGACTTTCTGCACCCTCCCTGGCACCTGACACACTGAGATTTATTTCATGTTTTGCTTCCCTGATACATATGTTTTGTTTTTATGGTCCAGCACAAATTACTTTGCAGTTTTGGGAGTTGTGCTATGCATGTTAATCAGTTACAGAACTACACCACTATGATTTGTTGTTTGGTTGGTTTTTTTACTTTTCTAATTACAGTTACTTATTGCTTTCATTGTAAAATACCCAATTTAAAATATTGCTCAATTTGAAGTAATCTCCCAATGAAAAACATTACAGGCTAATGTCTAATTCCTTTTGTCATGATTTCAGCATATTTATTTGCACACGAAGCTTGTGAAAGAGGGATCAACACCTTTCCAGAAAGCAAGGTGTCTGAGATGGGCCTAGAAAAAGTGGTGAGGGTAACCTGAGGATGCCCTTGTGATTGACACAGACCACCCTGTTTATCTACAGAAAAACTGATAGGGAACTTTATCTGATGTTTACTCTGATTCATCTCTTCTATTCACTAATGGGTTCAATCTCCAGAGCTTTCAATGCTTCCTTCAAGAGATGTGAACATGATAAAAATTACTTTAAAAAAATCAATAAACACTTAAGTGTTTGGCAACTCTCAGACTTTTTACTGCATCATTTACTCAACAGTTTAATGCTTAATAGAAGAAACTTGCCTATTAAATATTCATGTGCAGATTTACCAGATGTAACACACCACAGTTTGATTCCGTTTTTCTAGCTCTTTTCATTCATGACAAAATTAATTGTTTCAGAGCATGGAAACTCCATTTGCTGGAGACTAATACCTGACTTACTCTTTTGAGGTCAGTGTCAGGATTTATTTGTGAGAATCTACCAGTATTCCAGTTTGGGGCAGTAAAGTTTTCATTATTCAAAATTTTAAGCCTTTTTGGCTTTAAAAAAGGACATGCCAGCTGACACAGCTGTGTCCAGCTTAGGTTATTTGCTGCCTCCCTCACCCTGAGAGGCTGTTTGTTGTGCTGGGGATTTACTCGATGTGGGAGATGAAGAATGCTGGCCTCTTCAGCTGAGGTTCTCCTCTCGTTTTTAGATTGTTTAACTATATTTTAAATGCATGTACTGGATATCCATGCCCGGGATCGGGCAACCGAGGGGGCTCGGGCGCCAGACACAGCTGGTTCCTGCTGGTTCCTGCCGGTTCCCGCCGGTTCCCGCCGCCCCACAGGGCACAGCTGAGCCCCTCGGGCAGGCTCAGGCGCCTCAGGGGAAGCAGGTGAAGAAAGGGCAAAACCTGCACAGACTGAGGTAAAAAGCATGAGAAACAGCTCTGGGAGCCCTGCGAAAGGGCCGTTCAGAGCAGGGAAAGCTTAATTTTGTTTTTTTCACCTGAGATCAGCGTCTGGGCGTTCATCAAAAGGTGCGTCTGAGAAATACGACATTGAGTGTAGCTCAAATGGAGGAAAAAAACCCAACAAACTAAGAGAATAACAGGCAAAATTTTCACAAGAAAAATAAGAACACTTCAGTTATAGACTTTGGGGTTTGCACATCACAAAATAATGAACTGAGAATTTATTTTTTCTCTCTAAAATTGGGTGTGAAATACGAGAACAAAATTTAAGCAAAGTGATAACCAAAACAATGTTCAGCTGCTGTAACTAAAATCCTGCACAATCTTAAATTGTAATGTCAGTTCTCAACCATATTAAAGTTATTAGCTGAATATGACAAAAAATATTATTTCTGTCTTAAAGCTTCACCAGGCTGGTCTCACACATAGACTGTGTTGAGAAATTAGTAACTTGTTCAAATTATGTACGGGTTGTAGGTGGCAGCACCAGGCTGGAAGCAGTATTCTTGCAGGCAAATCACAAGGTAGCTTTTTTGTCTCCTCACTTAGTTTGAGCTTAATTGTAAAATGAAGGAGCATTAAATGGGTCTGTTTTTGTATACTAATTGTTGAGTGCATAGAATTAACATAGAGGACCCTGGTTTTTGAAAGGTTTTACACAGTGATAATGAATTTTGAGAAAGGTGGCTAAATCTTAGAAGAAATGGGGTCTGGATAGCTGATGAGGGTAGCAAACAGCTTAATTTCCTGCACAGAATGATATTTTTTGCGCATTTTCCATGTATAAAGATATCTGGACTCTTTTGATTAAAAAAAGCCAGAAGAAATAGATCAGTGAAGGGGAATTTCTGTTACAATCACGCTGACTTCTAGGAATGCATTTTGTTTTAGCAAAATGGCTGTGTATGCAGCAGCAGAGCTTCTGTGAGTGTCTGGAAGACTGTGAGGCTCTTACACTGAAGCACCTAATATCTGTTTGTTTTAACAGAACAGATAGATCCTCCTAATCAAAACTAAATTTCTTACAAGATGCTGAGCATTAACTTGCCAAATGAACCTGTGTCACTGGGCTAGGTTCTCATCCTGCTGCTGACGTGGCGTACTAACTTACCGCACAAGAGAGCCCACTGGGACAAGTCAAGAAGTAAATTAATCACTGGGTGTAGAGCAAGAAGGCTTGGGACTTAAAGAGCTGTGAACTGCCTCGTCTTGAAGAAGGGAGCTTCAGTTTCTTCCTACAGTAAATTTGACTGTATGACAGCTGATTCCTAGTGAAGAGTTTGCAGTATGATCAAACATACCTTTTGGGATACAGCACCTCAGATGTAACTGGAGCACAGCTTCCAAGTGTGGTGTGTTTTCAGCAGCGAGGATAATTTCTTAATTAACTGTGTGATACAATGCAGGGTGAAGGTCGTGAAGGTAGTGGTTGAGCAGCAGCACTATGTTGCCATCAAGTGGTAAACACACCAATATCTATATAGTCAGAGTAATCATAGTTCACTGTCACCTACTGAATGAATCAAAATAATCTATTAAGATAAACTGTCTGCTTTCCATTTCTTTGTTATCCCTATTTCCTTACTGGTGATTGATCAAGTGAGATTGTCTCTTGTTCACTTACTGTTTGAATAAAAGATCTGAATAATCAAATTTTCGAACAATGCACTTATGGTATGTCTTTTGAAAGAATTTGAATTATACTGTTTCCCTCAGACAAAGCTTTAGCAAAAACAACATGAAAAATGTATTATCTCTTTATCAGGACGTCAGCCCTTCAACTTCATTGATGTTGTCATCCAGTAACACTGCTGTCATCACACAGACGATTACCAGAACACTTCCTGTAAAGCAGCAAAAGCACTTTGTCAATGTTAAGGCCCAGCACATGCAAAATAGCAACAAAAAATCCAAAAGTAGAAAAGATTTGGAGATCCAACTGCTGCGAGTGGAGTGCGAAGAACTCAGAAGTCAGCTTGGGTGCCTGAGGGTACGTAAAAATCTAGTTTTGTTCTTAATGTCTAAGTGTGCTGGTCAACAGTTATATTGAAAATAGTTTATTCATAGAGGTGTTAAAACCAAGTAGAAAAAAAAGTGTTTTTCCCAGGTTTTGTCTAAACAGATAGCTTATTAGTATTAAATATTTTGCAAATTATCATGTCTAGAAGAGATTTTTGCTCTGAATTCACAATACTTCTGTTTTAGCGACAAGTTAAGACTTTTGCTAAGGATATGATCTTGTACTTTGCATTACTTAGTGGCATTCCTATACTTTCAGTTATAGCATCAGATTCTTCTCAGTATTGTCTTCTACAAGTTTTGTGCTCTACCAGCAGCATCTCTGAGCCCTTTGTTACCTCTTCCATTTTCCAAAGGCATGGATTTGCCCATGTTGTTTTCCACCTCAACCTAACCTGGCTTGATTACAGCCAGAGGAAGTTTACTAAGCATGAATTATTTAGGGTACTCAAAGTGTAGCATGTGTTGCTGATGCTATGAAGAGTCACTTGCTTTTTACATGGCAGCGGATATTAAGCACGAGAAGTTGCATGCATAAATATAGATAAATTGCTATAGCAGATGTTCTAGTTTAGTTATAAATTTGGCTATGACATATATGCTACTGTCACCATGTATTTGAGAAAACAGAAATTGAAACTTTCCTGTCATGCAGGAAGGGCTGATGGGGCAGAAGCCAGGTGACACAGAACAGTTACTGAAACAATCCCAGAGAGAGTTGTTGTGGCTTCAGAGACAGCTGTCCTTTATCTCCAGAGGAGGCCCTGTGTGTGTCTTGGCAGCTAGCAAGGTGAGCTCTTTTATTATTCTTTCAATCCACCTCAGTGTCCAAAGTGGAGTTTTGGCTTTTTTTTTATTTAAATACTAAGGGTACTAAGAAGAAAATTCATCTTTTAGGATGTATGTTAAATAATTGCTTCAGGTACTACAGAAAGAACATGAAATTCATTATGGCTGGTGAAAGGTTCCATAGTTAAAAGGACATTTCATAGAGCCCTAACATGTACAGAAAAATATCTATCTCTTTTTCTAAAGAAAACTGTTTATCAGAATGTAGGATTGTTGTACTGGGATTGTTATTCTGGGGGGATTTCTTGGTCTGGCACACAGAACTGTAACTCCCTCTCTCAGCAGCACTGTTACATATGCACTCTGAGTTACCAGCAGCCCATCATCAGTGTTACTGCACCCAGCCCTAACAGGCAAAAATTGCTATCAAAGTATATACTTGATGCTGATATTTGGCCATATCAGCTCCCAAATTAATAATCAACTGTTTATGTTAACAATGTCTTAACATCTTACAGTTCCAATCAAATGTGAGTTCTCCTCTGCAATGGCATAACAGGTTGATTATGCCGAGTTTTGATTACTCAAATTTCTAAATGTTTCCTTGAGATTAAAAAAATGTTTTAAAATCCTCATAGCAGTGAATCTGTGCTTATAGTTCAAAAATTAGTTGCTATTTTATTTTCAGAGTGACAAAGTATTACTATAATTCTCCATATTTTTAAAACAAGATTTCCAGAAAGTATTATCATTTACATATTTTATACTTAAACATACCCCCACATCCATTTACAAGTATACATGTTTTAAATAATTTCACAGTGATCTGACTTATTTTCAAGTATCAAGTTGGCTTAGCAAAGTACCTTTTTTGTTTGTACAAATGCACATGAAGCAACAGATATGTTCATCTAGTCTCCAGCCTAGACAAGGTAGATTTCTAACATGTCACCTGGAATCTTCTTGTATCTCTGTGTGTCATATGCTGCGGATCTGTATTTATTGCTGAAGCATAGCATGGTAACACACAGTCATAGTCAGAAGGAACGTTTGGATTTGAAGGCTGCATGTAGTTCAACTGAGGAAAAAAAAAATATCTTGCCAAGCTCAGATTTAACAATAAATAAATATAAAAATAATTTTAAAATGCCAAAAACTGGTTATAAAAGTAAAAGTGCACTTGTCTTGTGATCAAAGTCATAATCTAGTCTGGGAAGGAACATATGATCTGAGTAAAAACAGCTTTTCTCTCAGAAGATACCAGAGTTGTTCCCACTACAGTCTTGAGTAATCTCAGGCAAGGTCATTTGGGGCTGAGATATACACAAATGAGTGGATGTTTATACCAGATTTTTAGATGCTGGACTTTGTGTTTAGAAAACCAGTTTCAAATATATCACGGACTGGAAATCCAGGTAAGACAAACTGTAAGAAAAAGGTCATCTGACAAGCCCTTCTTCCATGGCTCTTAATACCTCCTAGTGAAGCATCTGGTGCAAACACTTATTGGAGGTGATGCTTGTCTGCATGCATTTCAACTTTATGAAGAAGTATTGGACTTTGGGGGAAATCTGGCTGCTTTTACTAATGCCAGACTTTCCAGAAAATCATCACTCTCTTCCTCACTATGCCTATAAGTAAAACACAGGGGTGGGGGGAGACTGATATTTTAAAAGGATCTGTAAATTAATATTGCCTCTTTCAGTTGCATGAACACTTGATTTTTGAGATAAAGGGGAGATTATTAAATTGAGAGATGTGTTCAGATACTTTAACAGAATTCAATACAATAGTGCCTTGAGAGTGCAATATTTCCTTCCACTGTATAATATTGAAAGGAAAATAGAGAAGTTGTACCTCAACATCTGTATGTTTTCTTGATAATTTAAGCTCAGTCAGCCTTGAGAATTCAGTTATGTTACAATGAATGGACTCTCAAAGTGGTCAGATTCTGAGTCAGATAATTTCTGCTGGGGGATAGGAGAGTTTAAAGCTAGGTTTCTATAAAATTATTTAAGATCTTTCCTGTATCCCCTTACTGTGTCTCCCTCTGTTTGCTGGGTAGATAGATGGTCATTGCACACTTAGAAGTTTTGTGTGAATATATTGTATAGAGTTTTCTTGAGAAGAGGAAAGACAGAATGGTTAGGATGCTCCAGGTAATCTGTCTTAATACCCTTCTGCATTTTAGTTTCTAAGCCTTCCATTGGGCAGGCTTGGAAGTGAAAAAAAAAAAAAAATTGCAGCTCACAGTTACAGTTCATTGGTTCGTGCCAGTAGGCCACAGATGACCTACTGAGAAGATCCTGTGATAGCATTACTTGGAGGTAAAATAAAATCTCCCAACACCCGGCTTTCCCCCGCCCCCCTCAGTGAAACACACCCTTGCTGCGATCCCACTTGCCGCTCGTCAGCTCCTGTCCGTGCTGCCTACCGCTGCGTCGGGGTTAATACTATGTGAAAGAGAAACTGGCAAATAGGGAAAGCCATCTTTGTGTGCGTATGTGTGTGCGAGCACTGCTGTTTCATAGGCTCTGGCAGCTGCTGCATGGCCGATGATGCTTGCTCTCTCTTTTTCATCCTGCCTCCCTGCAGACAACTAATGAATCATTTCTAGCCTGAATGCTGGCAGTGCAAACACACCAATGCTGCTGCTGCTGCCGACTCTGCCGCCTTTCTCTCCAAGGCTGTAATTTGACACAGCAGACTGCAGCTCTCTCTCGGCAATGATCTTGCTGCACATCGGAAGCACTTGATTTGAAGGTATGCTGAGATTTCACCCTTTCTAAAAATAGCTATTTCTGTTAAATGCTTTACAGGACAAATGAGGGTGGGAGGGCTGAAGATTTGTAGGTGTGTGTGTGGGAGAGAATCCTCTTTTTAGTTAGCAGTAATGAAGCAGTAACTCTTATCAGAGACAGACAAACTTTATTATTCTGCTGCAATTTGATAATGCCCTTCACTGGATCTTTTCTTCTAGGTGCTGCCTAGAACAGTAAAATGTGTTAGTATCGTGCAGGAGCACTAGGTAAAGGGATTAAAGTCTTGCTAGATTATTCCATCCCCTCTCCTATTGATGTTTAATCTGATGTAATTTTCCAGTCCCTTTTAAGGTTCCAGTAAAATAAATAAGATATTGACAGGTTTGATGGTGCCATGTTTCTTTTCTGTATTAGTGTCTGTGGGGAAAGTTAGTAATCATACTGGCTAGCAGCTCACCCCCACACCCTCCAAGCATGGTGCATGTTCAGTGTCTGTTTGCTTTGCAGATGTATATTATGTCATGGCAAAGTCATCAGTGTGACTGTTCTTCCATATAAATATTGTTAATTAAATTATGTGTGTTATTTGTCTGGCATGCTAAATTAGACCAATTCCAAGCAAAGATCTCATCCTTTTTTGGTAGAAGGAAGAGATCTTCTGCAGCTATATAAATATGACTATATATATATGTATAAAAATGGACAGACTATACATAGCAGTATTTATGGGACGTATGTTATATATATATATATGAGCACGTAGAACAAAGTATTAACGTTTTATTATAGCATATGCACATAAATACCAATTAGTTAGTTACCATGTACCAGTGTGCTCTTCTCAGTATTATACGGGATACTGCAGGGTTTTTATTAACCTCTTTACAAAATCAGCTACTGCCTATAGCACAGAGCAGAGAAGGTGTGCCTTTCAAAGAGTGATGTGATGGTTGACATTATAGTTGTATATGGTCTTAGTGTAATTTGAACTGAGGAAAATGTAAGTGCATATAGAGGCTTTGTTTTTCTTTTTAAGCTACTGCTCTCTGTTATTTTGGTGGTAAAACACTGGGCTTTTTTTTTTTTTTTTGTCCAGTGAAGGTTGTAATGCAGAGTTTATATATAAAATAACTCAGCAAAATAACTTATTAATGTGTTGTCGCTGCATCTAGTAAATACAGAGTCTGTTCCATAAGTGATTTGATATAGTTTGGACAAATACCTGAAGTCAGAGCCATTGATCTTAGCATTAAGAATTGCATCAAGTATGCTGAGCCAGGAAGAATACTGTGAATGCCACCATCAACATACAAATAAGGGCTATTACTTAGCAAGATAGAAGAGCTGCCTTAGGAAAATAGCATGGCATGTTAAAAGATAGACCAAGCTGTACAGTGGAAATTAAAGCATCTCCATAAATTTAATACAATAAAAAATAGCAGTATACATTAACTGATACCAAAGTTACTGTAGTCGCTTCATATTTCAGCTTTTTTGATCAGGAGCTGTTACATTTTAATTAGAGGAGGGCTTTCAAATCTAATCAACTGACAAATGATGAAGGCAATTCAGAACAAATATTACAGATGTCAGCCAGGATTCACCACTGTAGACATTCTTTGGAATACATATACATCTAGTACTTTAAAGGAGGATCTTGCTCTTTTTTAAGTGACTTTTTCTTAAAGAGCTCTTATGGTTCTGAACAGTGGCTTTGTGCATACTACTTTCTTTTTTATAGGAAGACCTCTAAATGAAACTAGTGAAGTGGTCATGCTGCCTACAGCCTAGAGAGCAACCCTGATTTTTCGTAGATATCTATCTGAATGGGTTCCAGCTTGCTAACCTACAGAAGGACTGTGTACTAGAGGCAGAGAACAGAGGTCCAGTGTTATCACATGCAACTTAATATATCTGGGTGTATCTAGAGCACCTTTATGGGAAATCTAA
Source organism: Apus apus (assembly GCF_020740795.1). Taxonomy (NCBI): domain Eukaryota; kingdom Metazoa; phylum Chordata; class Aves; order Apodiformes; family Apodidae; genus Apus; species Apus apus. The sequence goes on from NC_067297.1 coordinate 9,470,687, forward strand.
TGTGTTGAATTTTCTAGAATTACAACAGAGTTACAGCTTTACAATGGCATATAGTTTTTAAGGGTAGGAAAAGTGAGATGTAACAAGATATGTGACAGTGCAGTGCCACAAATTTCTGCATGAAAAAGATCTGAATAGCTGATACATGCTAATTTAGTGAACTGACAATTACAAGCTCAAAAATCTTAAGCATCTCTATATGCAGCCAATCTTGTACTACAAGCTAGGTATGTACTTCTGCATACATATAAAGTATTTTTCTGTCAGCTCATTCTATTTACATATGTGTTAGATGTGCATACTCATTGTAGTTTAGAAAAGAATATGATACTGACCGTGAAATAAATGTATGAACACAACAGTGTTTGTTCTGTTAGTAGCTCGTCAGAAAAGCCCAAACCTTTCTGGATTGCCAGGAGTAGAAATAAGATATTTGCAATCACTGGATACTTAGTATCCTCTAGTACTGGAGGTTTTCCTTCATGTGTGTCAAATGCCACACCACACATAAAAATTAAATATCCAAAATAATGGTGACTTTTTTCTGTAATAAAAACCAGTTGCTCATGCATCACTGTCATGTCCTTTCAATATTTATGTTGAAAGAAGTGTGGTTTGAGAATCAAGACTGGTTTTCATTTACTGGAAATTGTTATAGGCCCTCATGGCTACTACAAGGTACTTCAGAGTAGCTGACTGTTGATGTTCTAAGCTGACTGTCCACTACAGATGAGAATTGTCATGAAGCATTGTTGACAGTAGCATTTGCTCATTGCTGTTAGAGTTGAAAAATATATATGAATATCATTATTAAAAATAGAATTGAAATGTAGCCACAGTGCTGGAAAAATCTCGCTTCTTCAAAACAATGTGTGATGAAACCAGTTTATTTTCACCAGTGAAAAAGGGGGCTTTTGTCAGGCTTATTTGCACAGGCTTTTGGGATATGGCAGTGATAACATTACCCTAAGAGAACAGTTAATGATCTTGGAGCAGCTGGTTGACACTGAAGTTTGAATGTGGTAACTGAGGGTTTCTTTGCTAACTGTAACCGTCCTGTTAAATAACATCTTGGAATCATGTTCCTTTTGTAAGGTATGATTGTAAAGCCACCTGTGGTTGGTGTTTTGGTGAGGAAACTGGAGTGGTTTATAAGCTTGTGGCTCAACACTTCAGTTTGTGTTTGTGACATGGCACTTGATAAGGAAAATCAGTGTGACTTCAGCTCTGCCACAGATGCTGTGAATGGCTCTGAGCGAAGCAGTTGGCATCTCTTGGGCTCTGTTCTCTTTCAGTAAATGCAAATAATAATTAAGCCTTTCCACTACATTCTACTGATTTTATCTGCTTAGAAGATGAGAATTTAGACCAGAGACTATTTTCTCCATCAGGATGCTAAATCCCAATGGAGGCTTCTAGATGCTACTTTAAACTATATGACAGTCTGCATCATGTGTTGTTGATCTATTAAAAAAAAATATTTCCAAGCTCAGAAGAACCTGAATTGATTCCAAGCTTTTTTGGAATAAAATTTGATTTTCTAAACTTTCTATTGTGCTCACAGGTATGTTTGTTTGGAGCGACAGTTTTGCTTGATACTTGCAGTGGTTTGATAGAAACATTTACAGTGCAAAAGTCAGGACAGAGGATATTACCATGAAGAATCAAGAGGAAGGCATTGCAAATATAATAGCATGGCACAGTCTCTCTTCCCTCTTCTCATTTAATGTCAATTAGAAACCATCTTCCATTTTTTCTTTAAAGTTCATCCTGTAGCAAGCTCTTCAGTGTAATACTTTCCTTAAGGCCTGATCTAAGCACAGTCAGCATGTGAACCCCTTTCCTTCCATCTTCACTGGGACTAGACTGATTTGTTGGGGTTTTTTTTTGCTGAGGAGCATAAATAATTTTAATAGACAGCTTCAATTAAGTACACTGGATGTGAGGGGGAAAAAAAATTACAGTCAAACCCCCTTGCCAATTTTGGAAGGAAAAAAAGCCCTTTTTGAGGCAGCTTAACTTGTTTTGAGTTGTTTTACAAGATTCGTAAATAGAGACTAAATTCCTCCAGTCAGGAATATATTCTGTGACTGCACTGTTTCAGCTCCTGCTGAATATTTCTCTGCCTCCTTTTTATACAGTTGAAAAATGTAATTTGTTACTTCTGTATACAATATCATTGTGCCTTTTCACTGACATGGATAGTGCATCTTTAATAGCACCTTTTTCTAACTGCTTAAAATATTCTCTGATATTAATCAGCAGGGACTTTTAGGGATCAGTGCCAGTTTACACTAGGAAGGATAGCTCAGCACAGTATCTCTGGAAGTGTGCTAATGGGCTAAACTCTTACTAAAGACAGATAGAGGTGATGGTGCTTAGAATTCAGCTGGATGAAGCTCACAATTGTCACTAAAACAAGCAATATGTGGTTGAATCTGTCCCCTGTTTACTGCATTTTCCCCCTTCTGTGACAGTCACAGTTGTGCCTATTTGTTAAATCCTCATTTCTCTTCTCCCCATTTCCCTGCCCCCAATTCAGCATACAGTTTGGAACATTAGGAATATTCTCTGTCAATTCCAGGAGCGCATTTCTTCCTTTTTCTCTTGTTTACTGCTTGCTAATTAAATTTTGTAGGTGGCAGTTTGAAATCTTAGTGGGCCGTGTCACATGACTGCTAATGCTCTGCAGATCTCTATTACATAACCTTTAAGTAGTTTGGGAAAATGTGCTTGTGTCATACTGGGCCTGACATAAGGCTCTGGCTGAAGCCAACAGCCTGATCAGATTTTTTTTATGTACAATGACTGTAGAAATCTTGTGGACGGTTTGTTCTGGCACAAGATTTGTGCCCTCAGTTGTCAGGCCAATTGTCTTATTTCCCTGAAATGCTTTGCAGTCTGCACTCGCTGGCTTTCCTGCAGGATAGAAGAGGGGAGGGGTTAGATTTAAACACACTGACATGCCAAGTAACCAAATGCATCTTAAATTCAGGGTGCTAGGATCCCTTCTGTTTTCCTGATGGGTTTGTTCATTTTAGTTTTGAAGTGACCAGAGTACAGAACAAACATAGAAAACCTCTCAGTCTGTCCCCCCACTCCTTCACCTCCTATGGATCTTAATTGGGTTCTGGTGCATTATGCAAAATGAAAACATAAATCAATAGAGAAGTTTAAAAAAATGCTATGATCAATGATCAATTTTTAATGCACGGTAATTCATTAGGTTGTTGTTTTTGCAAAAGGAGCACTTTTATAATTGACAGCACTGTATCCACTCCAAAAATTATAGCTCCTCTTGCTTTTTCTGAACCAGCCTCATCTTTTGGTCCTACTTCACAGACAGTTTCACATTTTTGTTGCCTAAAACATATTAATAGGCTACCTAATGCAGCTTAACCATTCCATTGTTGATGGACCAGCTCTGTGCCCTGAAGAAAGTAAGTGTCATTTTGGTTTCCTGGCCAGAATATGGGCCTCAGAGGCTGGGTCTTGTTTTTAGCTCTGACCTTTGACATGCTATGTGTTCTCAAATCACAGATCTTTCTGCCTCAGTTTCTTCATCTGCTGGGAGGGCTCACTGGCAATGAGCTGCCGTAGCCTTGCAACAGAAGTTCCAGTTAGATACTGGGAGCAACTAGATGAAAATTTGGGTGTTTGTTGTTTGGATTTTTTGTTGTTGTTTTTTGTTTTTTTTTAATGAAGTCAGATTTTCAAGTTTACTATTTCTTACTGAAATCTGTGCTTATGTGAACCTACACCTTGTTCTAGAGTAGCCCTTAGTTTGTAATGGCAATTTTCAGTAAAATCTCTTTACAAAGTGCTTAAGAATGATGTTTGATACAATTTTGCCCATTTTGCAGATGAGAAATTTTCCATGTGTTTCAGGTTTATTTGCCCAAGGTCTTTCAGCACATCAATGGATATTGTTTACAGAGTCCTGTCCAACATGTCCATTGTATTGCTTCCCATAAATAAATGTTGTATAAGGAGGGGGAAGTAATGATCTTCTAAAAAAAGAGTTTATTTTGTTTTCCTTTAAATTAACTAGCTGTTTACCAATGTGCTACTCATAGGAAAGTTTATGAGTGTATTAATTATTTTAAAAATTACTACTACCATAAATCATGGTGGCTATAGTAATTTTGTCTGTTCTCCTAGTGGCAGCCTGCCTGTGTACTGGGTATACTGAAACTACAGATGTTTTCATTGCTAGTAGGGTTATCTGTTGCTCAACAGTCTTAAATCATCTATAGAAATGTATGCACGATACATTTCCTGAGGTTCAGTAGCTTTGGCTTATTTTAAGTGGGTACAGTTAATGCTGCTGTGTTATCATGGTTATTTGCTGCTGGAAGAATTAGGATGAGAACAAATAAGCAACTCTAAAGCACTTTTGTGTTTGTGTGATAGGGCAGATGGGTACAGCTAATGCTTTTGTGTTTAAAGGGAACCTGTCATTAAGTCAGTTGTTTCTGTTCCTAATGTGCATAGATGAGCTCTGCAGGATCTGGACCTCTTCCAGTCAATGTGCTTTACAGTCATAGAGTGAGAAGAGGGGTGTCACCCTGACAAGCTCTGTCCTTCATTTTTTCAGGATGCAACCAGTGGCTGACCTGAACAAATGAGTGTATGAAACATGAAGACTTACAATAGAAGATGATCTTTTCTTGCATTGTCAGCAATAAGCCAATGTCTCTCTTAGCTGAACTGTCTGTGCTCTGTCTTGCAAGTGATATTAGGGAGCAGCAGCTGGGGTGGTCTTTCCTTGAGGATTCCTACCAGGAAGGAAATACAGGGAAAGACAAGAGTAACATCCTGTATAAACAGTTGATAAAGGAGAGAGGTTTTGGAAGGAGGAGTAGATGCTTCATGTTTTACCAAACTGTCAGAGCTCTGATGGCTCAAATGGACTTAAGCTTATTTCCTACAATGGTGGTAGGTCTCACCTTTTTTTAACTTTCCTAAAGGTGAAGTATCTCATGCAACCAGCATAAAGCAACCCTGCTCAGTGACTCCTTTGTAGATATTGATCCCAGCTGTCAGATGCAGATTAGAGTTTTGACAGCTTTGATATTGATAGGTACTAATTACCATAAACCATAAATGTGCTTAGCTTGCAACCTTTCTAGCTTTCATTTTGGAAAATTTCTATTTAAGTAGATGCTGTTAAAAGGAAATTAAGTGTAAAGAGCTCAAAGCTACTGGTATTTCTATGATCTAATGATAGAAGTTTTGCCAATACATATATTTTTTCTTGATATATAGATTATGGTAATTGTCTTAACATAAGACAGAGCCATTTAGAAAACAGAACATGAAAAGCTGTCTGTGATGGTAAGAGCTAAAATAATTGAACAGTGAATGAGGTCATTCTACTGCTGACACCAATGGTGTAACACACTTGTGTCTACAGCACTCAGGTGATTTTATTGATTCTTTGTGAAAAAAACTGCTCTGAGTAGTAAGTATCACTGGAAACATGTTTGTGTACTGCACACTTTTCAGTCACTTTCCGATGTGTTGTCTTTCCCCCTTTCTCCCCATATTCTGGTTTGTGTAACTAAGATTTAGTCTGTTAGGTAAAAAGTTACCAGCATATTTAGACAAATAATGTTCTTGATTTTTAGTATAATTTTATTCAATAACATTTAAGAGACTGTGCTGTTATTTATTGAGAAGGATATTTTTCTCAGCTCTGATTTCCTGCAATGGAGTAACAGAAAATTTTCCTTAACATGAGTGAGTCATATGCTGTGATATGAGGATAGAACTGGACTGTAGTTGAATTGGAGGGGCTGTTAAGCGCTGTGTGCTTTGGTGTTTTGTTAGTATTTATCATATGTTCTGCCAAGCCCTGTTGAGACCAGAGATTATACTACAGGTATTTACTGTGGTTTTCTTGTGCCTTATTCTGCAGCATGTGATACCCAGTGTTTCCTGGGCTTCATGAGTCTGATATCTGATCTGGTGTGGCCGTTCCTATCCCTTTTCCTTAGAATTCCAAATAACAACTTTTAGAAAACAATCTTAATGTACTTTGCTGTTTGAATAGAATTTGTGGATTTTTAAAAAAAACATTGGAAAAATTACTTAACCACAATAAGGGAAAACCAAACCCAGAGATTATTTTTTCAGTTTATTTTCTTCCATGAGCTGGAGGTTGTACACTTGCAGTTCTAGAGAGGTTTAAAATAATGCCATAGTTAATTTTAGTCTTCTCACCTACAAGAAATTACTGTTTGAAATAAAAGATGTCATGCAACTCCTTAGGAGAAATAATAATATATGCTTTTTATTCTGCAAAGAGAGAGGTGTTTTGCACACAAGGAAAGGTGCTTGGAGCAAAGCATTCACTTCCACTGGTGGCCTTTTTGGGTTTGAAACAACTTTGATTGCCTGGTTTGTAGCTCTGTGTACTAGGTCTGTGTAGAAGTTAGACCAGATGCTGTAGGATTTCCCAGGCAACTGAATGAAGAAAGAAGTGGAGATGGGTAAAAAAAAAAAAAAAAAAGCAGAGAGAAAAATGAGGAAGTGAGGTAAATAAGAAATCTTGATGATAAACCTACAGAATTAAAAAAGTAACATCCATTTCTTTTCCATGTGCATGATGAGGTTCTTTTGGTGTCTGCGCAGACTTCGTGTATGTGATAACTTGTTTGATTTAATACTGAGTTCAGAAATGCTCTTTATTAACTGCTGATGAATTACAGTATCCTTTTTAATTCCTTGTCATTGGTCCTGTCTTTGCTTTCAGTTATGCTGTAATACACTACAGTTTAGCTTTTTGTAAACTTACCATTTGTACTTCCCTTTCAAAACTGAAATTCTGAAATTCAGAAGTAAGCAAAACCGGACTGTCTTTGACATCAAATGTACCTTGAGGATAAAAATTATCTTTTGTTTGTGGTGTGTAATAATTGTCAAGAGGACAGAATTTTCATAGTAGTTATGACTCAGAAAAATAGAAATTTGAAGGATGTAGCACTATGTAATTTGGTTTTATTATCTGCAACATTCATTAAAATATAACTGACAAATTACTCTGGCATTAACTAGGAAGAATAATGTGTGCCTGTGAGCTGCAGTCCTTTGAAAGTTCCATGCTGCTCCTATTATCAACATTTGTTAATTTATTGGAATAATTTCAGGGCTGAGAAGGTTTTCTTCCATCATGGGTCAGTGCAGTGTGCTTTTTTTCAGATAACTGGTAAATATTTTCTCACATGCATGGATCCCGAAGTTGTAATCCAGTACAAGTGTGCATGGGAAGAAATCCATTTGGATTTTTCTAGTCACATTAAACTTACTTTATGGAAGAAGGTCGGTGAAACCCCACAGGAACATTTAACTATCACTATCTGTCATTATTGGATTGATAATAGACTACTACTACATAAATAATACAAACATCAAGTAAATACTTCAGGGGAATTACAACAAGATCCTACTGTGTATTGCAGGTCTCTTAAAACTATCATACACATTGAAAAGGGGAGGAGAGGAATGTAAGAAATGAGCCCTATTTCCATCAGGAATAACTGAGAGAATTTATGTGTACTGTGAAATACTACCTTTTTTTTTTTCAGTCTAGAATTTATGTTCAAGAAAGATGAACTGGAGTGAGCAAAAAGAAAGAGCCATGTGAATAAATTAGGAATTTGAACAGCTTATGAAGGAGCAGCAAAGGTGGTTATTCTTTGTAGTCTAAAGGTGGCAAAACAACTAGGTAATAGTCTGATTTAATCACTACTTCTGCCTCTTACAGTTTTTAAAGTTGAGCATGTACTTACCACTTAGTTCTCCAATTCAAACACCAAATGATTTTCAAGATGATAGAAGTGTTGAAAAAAGTTATAAAGCTGTACCTTTTAAGGTATATTTTAGCATCTGTCAGCCTAAGCTTTAACTTAGCTTCTGTTTTTACCTTATCTAAGTATTTTGTGGACTTTTACGTTGTCTGAATTCAGTCATTCTCAATGAACCCTCTCTTCAAAGTGCTACATGAATGCTATTTCTGTAAGAAAACCCCTTTTACTTCTGCAATCTTTACACGGTGCCTGTGATATTTTTCTCAGTGTAGGTGACTCAATATTTTAAAATGCAAAGTTTCTAACTAAATGATTCTGCTTTGGAAGCCCTACATTTTTCTAATTTCTTACTGCTGTAATATTTGCTGTATTGTGAATATTTCTGCTATTCATGTTTAGGGTTTTCCTGGGAAAAACATTCTTATTTCAAATTGCTATTCCTGTGAGATCAAATATGTTGGGTTATGATTTATACTGTCTCAAGAATATGTGCCATATTTGGTTTATGCCAAATTAAAGCAAATCATAAAGATGTGGGGTGGGGGCAGTGTCTAGGGAATTTAACACCTTAACAGCAGACCCAGAGGGGAACATCTGCTACTAAATTGAAGAGATGGGGAATTGATTTGAAGAACATAACTGTTGATGGAATTCATTCGTGGCTGTGTAAGAGTGATTTAAAAGATACTGTATCTTCATGCCAAACAAATGCAAGGCATCAGCAGTCTCTGCATGGAAGGTAATAGATAATTAGTGCATATCTCCACATACCTTAAGCTCACACAGTTCCTTTTTTTGGCAGGCTAACAACGAGGGTAGTAGCTTACCCATCAGCTGTGTCTTAAATTCAGGCCAGTTCTTGGCAGCCCACATAAGCAGAACTCCTGATGAGCTGATGCATGCAGGTTTTTTGCCTCTGCTTTTTCATCATTGTCATGGGTTATGTCCAGCATGGGGCAGCCCCAGCCCCTCCTCACAGAGGTCCTGCAGCCCAGACAATTTTCTTTGATATTGGTAGTATTTAAATGATTCCACCTAGTGAAGTGAAAGAAGGTCTGGAGGCATGGAGTCTCAAGCTTCTATTAGCTTCTGGTTCTGTGTATACAAGTCTGTTGAGAAAGGGGTGGAAGTGCTTTGCCTTTTACAAGCACAAGATTAATGGCTAAGAAGTGTTAGACGCATGATTCCATATATACATTATTGTACATTTTATGGATTCTTATGATCCATTTTGTCTTTCATCTTGGGATTTCACAGTATTTACAGACATTAATTAAAAAAGTCTTACTGCAGATCTGTTTGGTAAGAATTATTATTACCCCCATTTTATTTAGAAGGGCACATGATTTCCCCTAGTTACTGCAATGAGTCAGTACCAGAGCTGAGAATGAAACCTGGATGTTCTGCCCACAATGTAGCCCTGCTCCACTGAGTAAACTTAGTGGTAAATGTGTAGATTTTTGTAAAATACATATGAAAATTTTTCAGTTTTCAATAATTTTCTGGTCCAGAAATTGAAAAAAAACAAGCAACCAACCCAATAAATGCAGCAGTTGTATACTGCTGTATACAACTAGTAGTCATGGAGGATGAAGTGATGAAACAACATGTTATGAAAAAGACACAGATACTTTTATTGACTGCTTAAGAGGTGCTTTTAGTTCCCTACAGGAAGATAGCAGCTATGGCTGACTTGCTCTGCAAATACTCCTTTTATCTCCTTTCTGGATACAATGGAGGCAGAAGTCAAGATTTAGGGCTAGCAGGGAGCTGTTCCTGTTGCAGAAAAGTAAACTGCATTTATTACAGTTGCTGAAAGAGGTATTAATCATTGTTGGTTCAGAGAGACTGGTGAAGCAATGTGGCTCGCAATACATTTCTTATAATTCTCTATTTGTGTTGCTAGCAAACATTTTTGCCCTTTATCCAAATGTGAAGATATTCTTATTTGTTTGTTATGTATCAGGACTCAGTTGCTCTCAATATACTTGGGATTGTGTGCAAGTCAATCTGATCACTTAGGGTTCTGTTTATTTTGGAACTGACCTGGAGATTTCTGGACTGGCCTATGGTGAGCTAAACTTGTCTCTGATTATAAATCATTGCTGAGAACCTGTTCTCCTAGCTTGAATAGCAGAGGTGTAAGCTTTTAGCCTTAAATTCTTCAAACTGTAATTTTTAGGAATACTATGGCTAGGATCTGAGTTATGCAGCTCTGTAATGGGTGATGCATAGGAATGTTACATTTGCTGCCACAGTCTTAAAAATAAAGAAAAATTTAAAAATCTTTCTTTGGTCTATAGGGAATTCTCCTTGTCCTAAAGATCCTGTTGAGAATCAAGAGATTGCTGGAAGCTTCTAAGAAATAGTGCTTCCTGAGAAAATCAGGCCAGGACTTACCTTTTTATTTAGAATTTAGAAGAGAAAGTGTATTTAAAGGCTTCCATTCTCTTCCTACATGAACAGTGGCAGGAGTTTAGCATGCTGTCTGCACTGGAAGTTTATTATTGTAATCACTCAAGCTGCACATACTTAAAACATTGAAGGAATCAGGCTGGCAGCAAGCCTAATCACTGTGCAAAAACAAACCATACCACAGCAATATTAACCTTTACTGTCTGGAGCATTCATAGCTTCCCACTAGTATGCTTATCTAAGCTTGCCAGTGGAACATGCAAGGTAAAGGCTTAAAGGAGACGTAGTGTGGGGTTTTTGTTCATTTTTATTCACATATTCCAGTCTTTGTACTAATGGCTTTAATGCAGAATTAAAATGAAATGTGCACTAATAGGCTCTATGGAAGGTAAAGAGGTGGAAGGTCAGTGTAAAGATTGTATTCAGATTCCTCTGGATGTATTGTTCTCTTATACCAGGAAGGAAATGGCAGTACAGGGCTTGGCAGCAAATCACTTAGTGTGGTGCTCCCTTTAACATACCAGAACTCTGTCCAAACAAGGGCTTCACAACCTATTTACAGACCTCTCAAATCTGTCACAGTGCAAATGAGACTTTCACCAGCTAACTCCAGCTCATTCTGTTCTCTTGCCCGTGGCTGCTTCTTTGTTGTGTATAGCGTGACATGGTGTGTTTCACTGATGTCATATGCTCAGTGCATCTTATCAGCCTGACCTGCTTCTTCCTTCATTCCTGTGTGTCTCTGAATGGGAACATGGAGCAGAGAGGGGTTCATGGGCAAAATGCACCTGGGAATGTGCTAGGCAGGAAAGTTTTTATTAGAGGAATTGTGCAGATTGTGCATTAGCCAACAGCTGCCTTGGACTTTGGCCTTTTCTGTTGTGTGCCCTGGTTGTCTTGCTCTTGTCACCATTTCTTGGAGAGAAGCAGCATCTTTCTCTGTATGTACATGTATACAGTCACAACATGATTGTGTATTCCATGTTATGGAAGAGGAAGGGTAGTTTCCTGAACTGCTTCAGTCTTGACCTACCACTTGAACTGTTAACTTGAACACTCCTTTTCTGCCATTCTAGCATGTATGAGGTCATAGTTTCAATGCTACCCCAGTACTTGCACCAGTAGTTAGAAATATATGTTGCTTGTGTAAGAGAAAACAAAGAACTTTTATAGGAAACTTTCTGTACAAATTCAAGACAAAGTATGAGTTTGTGGTGCTCAGTCAGTCTAGATTGCTTTAGACAGAAGATTTATATTAACAGCTTACACTAGCAGTGATAGAGAAGTAAGATATCCAGGAGAAATAGAATATGGTTATGAGGAAGAATATTGTAAGCTTCAAGGAATTTTCAAAGTAACCACATTCCTTAAATGATGGAAAGCAGAAAATTGCCATGAATCACTGTTTCATTAAGTGAATCAAAGAGGAAGATGGAAGTGACCTGCATATCATCAGTTCTATCCTTTTGCTTAAACAGGATGCAGATGGAAGCTGCAGAAAAAGAAAATCCTTTAACTAATCTTCATATAATTTGATAGGAAAGTCAAAGTAGATTGATTCTCACTTCCTGGACTTCATTCTAGACCTGTGATAATTTAGGCATTTAACTTGCCTTTTTTCAAAGAGCTCCCCTGAAAAAGGGCAAGTGTCAGCAGCTATTATAGGCACAGTTTCATGTGAAATGAAGGTGTAAGCATGGATGTATGTAGGGTTCAGGTGATCTGTTAAATGAGTCATAAGAAGAGCAAGTGGGAGGTCAAGGTAAAATTGCTGTAAGTCTAGCAAGAGAAAGACTAGTTAGAGCACCATCACAGAGAGACCATGACGAATGACTAGAGCTTGGGCAGTACTTTAATAATAAGTTATAAAAATTAGATGGAGAAAGAATATTTTTAGTATCTGTCTCAAAGTGGAGATAAATTACATAAGTGCAGATCTTTCTTTCCATTGACTGTAAGAGGGCCCAGAGAACTAGATCAAGTGTAGGCTTTTCTGTACCTCTAAAAAGAGAGAAAATAATTTCATGAAAATGTACATATTCCGTTTTGTATTAAAATGTGATTGAATTTTAATATTAAACAACTTTAATCACTGTAATTTGAATACATTTTGAAACATGTTCTGATAAATATTGAGACATCATTAATAATTTCTGTGTAAATGATCCAAATGTCATACTATCTGGAAAACCAGTTGTATTTCTGATAGGAAGTACTGTCTGGCACCCAAAGGCTCAAGTCTGATGTTAACGCATCTCTCTCTAATTTTATAGTGAAGCAGCCCCATTTTATACTCCACAGGCTGAAAATCTCTTTTGATTAGCCCATTAGTGCCTGGCCAGGATGACAAATTGTTCACCTGTAGAGCTAAAGCTGTGGACTGCAGTGTTTTTGGAACGCAGGGGGGAAACCTGCAGTGCTCAGGTGGCTGTGCTGTAGGGCTAGTCTGCTTGCTAATGTTTTTGGCTGCATATGTAGGCACAGATCCAGCGAGGCTTATGACAAAGACTTGCATTGGGAAAAAAATACTTTCTCTCTGCAGGTTCAACTTCTGTTTTGGCAGATACATTTAAACTTGGTTGTGAAAAAATTTATAATTATCAACAGAGCCCTGATACCAGGTGATCAGAGAATTAACAGTGGTATTGCTCATTACCACAGAAGTCATTGAAAGTGGAGGATAGAAGAATAGTAGACTACATAATACAGGTTAAAGATGATGTTTGCCTAGTAATGGTAGATTCTGTTATTGCCAAAATTATGCATTTGCTATTGCCAAAATAGGGATGTCAAACTCAGATGGTTTGGCTATTGAAAGATATCAGCTGTTATCAAATGCCTTCTGGTTTTCATTTGGGTTTCAGAATTCTTTATAGAGATGAATCTTTAGTTCTTGTCCTGTTTTTTACATCAAATGGAGTTGGATGTTTTCCTGGCAGTCATTTTCTCAGAAAAAGCTACCTCAAATCCTTTTTAAAGGATGTACATTTTATGTTGGTAATACTTAGGGCTTAAAGGCCTGATTCTCCTTAGACTTCTGGTAGCATCACTCAGGGATTATGCCAGTAAGAAAGATATTAGTTACGTGAGTGCAGGAGAAAGAAAAATTGGTCTGGCTGATGCATACATTTAAATAAGAATCAGCAGTCCCATGGAAAATATAGGTGTTATTTTGCCAGTGTGTGGTTCCTACAGAACAATACTGCACCTTGTTCATACATGGTGCTAAAAATTGAGGTTTAAATGTTTTTCTGAATGGTAAAGCAAAAATTTAATTTAGATAGCCAGATTGGTATTTTTCCCAAGAATCACATCTCTTGCTCTTGCCACAGTATTTAGTGACATGTTCTGTGATACTGTGTTTTTTGAGACATATAGTTAGGAGTGCTTTTTAGATGTAAGACACTAATGCATGTATGGTTTGCATGAGGATCTCATGTCCAGAAGGTATCAAAGGAAAGTGACTTCGATTTTTTTATAAAAAACTTTTGAGAGCAAACTGTCACATTGAATTTAGGATAGATTACTGCAGCTAGGAGTTTAACTAATTAAATTTGGAGCAATTGGCACAGTAGCTAAAACTATGGGACCTCTCAAGACTGCAGTGCTTTGGATGACGTCAGCTAAAGCAAGAGCCATTAAGAAAATCAGAGTGACTGAGAATGCTGTAAGCTGAAAGGGCAAAGCAATGTAATACTAAATGCATGAAGGAGAGGAAAATTAAGGCAAAGATATAGAGAAGTTATAAAAGACTTTACTGAATAAGATTTTGATCAGTGCAGCTCCTATCAGTGCTAGCTTTTGTGAAAAGTTATCAGTTTGGAATAAGTGTTTATGTGCTAAGAAGTTTATAGAATATCTGCTTCAAAAAGTGAAGGGGGAGCATAGTGATGGTTGAGTAGAAAAGAGATGTCACTTACATATTTACCCTTCTTATAAAAGAGGTAAGGTAGGAATAGATCCTAGGGGCTCCTCTAATGCCATACCTGGTGCCCTGAACTACCTCTTAAAGTTTTGTGGTAACTGTAGGTTTTTATTTTTTAATATTTATAATTCTTAAAAAAAAAATCCCAAACTTTATCTAGCTTTTTAATGTTCATTTGGAAGGAAGTAGCTCACTTTGCCAGGTAGTTCTGTTGTCAAATCAAAATAAATATTTTTTTGTGCAATTTTGCCATTGGTTGCTGTGTGTACTCTATTGCTTATCAAGTGTTTTTCTTGAGTCAAGTTTCTGTTTTTATTTTGTCATTCTGGTGATGTAGACTATGGGATGTTTGTGTTTCAGTGCTGTGACTGTGTGCCTGGATAGCTTCCAATATAGCCTATTGTTGTCTCTTACTTTGAGTTGAAAGTGACAAATGAGCTCCAATTCTTAAATTTATTTATTACAAACTCTAACAACAATCTTCCATTCACAATCAAGAGCACCATTCATTCAAAGCTAGATCTGTGTAATTACCCTCAGGCTAAACTTAGCATTTTCTGTAGTAATTCCCATTTCCTGTCATAGTGGGCATTGTTCAATGTGGCTAAGATTGGAAAGATATTTGAACAGAGGTGGAAGGAATCAAGTATCAGCAGTGAGTGGTTTTACTGTTATGGACAATTAGGAATCAGTTTTCCAACTTTATCATACCTGGGTTCTTTTACCTACTGATCTACCCGTGTAATCCATTGTCACTATGGTGCTTCTAAGGTTCCATGTCAATAATATAGTGTATTCCCAAACTGTTTTTTTTTTTTTTCCTCTTTACAAAGAGTCTGTATGAATTATGAAAGGTCAGAGGCGCTGAGTCTTTGGAGCCAGGAAGTGGCTTTGGGAGCCATTTTGCATCCCCTGAATCCCATTCTTGTGATCTGATGACAAATATTTCTTGCTCAGTTATTCTTAATCCTATGAAAGAGGTGCCAGAGAGTCACTAAATTAGTTTGCAGCAGCAGCCCAAACTATCAGAGGAAGCAATATATTGAAAGTCACAACCCTGTTACAGCTAGGCCAGGAAACTACTCTGAGATCACATTTTAAGCTAGGCTTTTTGTATATCACCAGAGCTCATTTTCAAAAGCAAGAGGTGTGGGGTTTTTAGCTGAAATCAACAGGGTCTTCATGTCATCAGCTTCTTGAAAAAAATTTGCTAGTTATTGCCACCAGTTTGTTGTCACTCAGCCTTTTGTGGTTCTTACTGTTCTACTCATCTTTATTGAATGGCAAGCATAAAAATAAAGTTCGATAACACCACCTTGAAAATAAAAATCAAGAGCTGTAGAGTAATTGTCAATATCCTCATAACCTAGAGCAGCAGGGGCTGCAGACGTCTGTCCCGTTCTTAGCTCATCCAGAAGAGGGCAGCGGCAACACACCAGTCATTTCACTGTGCTCTTACAAAAAATGCAGGAGGGGTTCCTTCAAGATGGTAGACCTTGTGGAAGACCTGTACAAAACATCGACTACGGAGACAGATTTTGTAACTGAGTTCAAGTATATTGATAGGTGGTGGGGTAGGTGTGCTGTGACCAAAATTTGAACCAATCAGGAGCCTCGAAATAAATACGAAATGCAGTTTCTAGTCTATGGAACCTAACATTAAAACTTCTCTGGCACTAGCATCTGTCCAAGTAGAAAAAGAGTTCACTATTTATATTGTCTAATTAGAGCTAAATATGACCTTTTTCCTTCAATCTCGTTAGTACCTCGTTCTCACTACAAAAATATTATTCACAAAAATAAATTAGATAATCCATTGCTTTACTTCAGTAATATTCCAAACTTTTTCCTTTTTTTTTGAATGTTTTATTGAAGGAAATGCTGGTCTGAAAGGGAGATTTTATATGTCTTACATTAATATGCTTTGAATGGATATTCCAGCTAGGAATGCTGAAATGGCAATCTTGAAATTCTCTCATGCTTCACAAATTCCAAACTGGAAACAGAAATAATGTTGAGAATAGTGAATGTTCATGGGTTTTAAAGCTAGCAAATGGTATGAGTGGTAATGCTGGGTTTAGGAACAAAAAGGGACATGCTATAGCATAATTCTAAGTACATAAAATTACTTCAGAGCAGACGTCCACTTAATTCAGTAAACTTTCTTCAGCTGTGAACAACAGCTAATCAACTTTGCACAGCAATCTCTTCACACACACATGCAAGTTAACTCACTAATTGGGCTGTTATAAATATTTACGTGAATTTTCATCCTGGCTGACACATCAAATATTAGTGAAGTGTGAGATCCCAGCACTTCTTGATGAGTTTCCTCATCATAAGATTATTTATTTTGAATCAAGGACTTTGCTTGGTAACAATGCTTTGCATCATCTTAACCATATTTTATAATTTATTTATTTTTTTGTCATTATACAAATTATTTATATTTGCATGTCTGAAACCTGTGGCACACAAACCTTTTCCTTTGAAAGGCCATGAATGCAAAATGGAATTCAAGTTTTTATACTGAATTCAATGTGCAATGTGGATCCTCACATGACCCGATGTCTTAAAGATTGATACCCTGGTTGACTATAGTCTGAAACATATTTAGAAAGCTGGTAGAAATCACTATGCAACTCCACCCTGTGCCATCAGTGGAATGTTTTGGGATGTTGGCTTGTTTAACCAATTAAAATTTTTTATTATATGCTCAAAAAAAAGTTACTTATGAGGAAACTGTGATTCTTTCTTTTGAAATCCATTATACAATTTTCAAAGACAGCTTGGTTTCAAAACTTCCAATCTCAAGGAGAAAATTATTTACAGACTATGCAGGTAGTCATACTTTCTAAAAAGTGGTGGAATGAGTAGGACCAACAACAGAATACATTTGATCTCAGCCTGCTGCTCACAAGACTACTCATTTCATAAGTCTAAGCTAAATACTCCTCCTCTTCAGATGTTTAAAAAGTAATCCTGTCAAGCTCACTGTACATATTTTTGATAGAAACAGTTTATATATAATTTATCTTGTAATTACGTCCATTTCAAACACCCAGTCTACTGCAAGATAGCACTTTAAGCATCTTTGTCTCAAGATATGATCTCATATGTATAAGCATTTGATATTCTACCTTTTGGCTGCTGTGGTCTGCAAAGCCTCTTTTTGGAGTAAATCTGGGAGTGGGGCTTCATGTGGCTAGAAGGTAATTTACTAGATGACCAAAATGGAAATATTCTGTATTGTGTGTTTGGAGCATATTTGGGCTTGGTGAAAAGGAAGCAAGCACAGATAAAAGGTGTTAGAGTTGACCACAGGCATAGTGCATCTTGCTGGTATGTTGTAGGCTGATCACCTTGACACATATGATCTGGGTTTTTGGGGTAGGAATTGACTGTGAATTCTGTGAGTTTTCTTTTTTTTTTTTTTCTTATGGTGTTGAGTAGAATAAATTGCTTGAAAAGACTTTTCAGTAAACTGGATTTCAAACTAGAGGGACAAGAATAAATCTAGTTTGATTAATGAGACTAAAATCAGGCAGGAAGGGAGATTATCTAGCAAGAACCCTTAATCTACTGGGAAATATCTCTGTTGCTTGGAGAAAACCCAGGTAATAGATGCAGCAGAATCAGGAACGTTTTTGTTTGCCCTCTCAACTTCATAATGTATGCAGCTCTTTCTCTTATTTTTTTTTCTTTCTTATAATTTAATTTTAAAAGATTCACAAAAATGAAGCAGGATTCTATCTACTGCTGGTTATGTTGCCATAATCTGAAACTAACTTTTTTCATTAGCTTTCAGTGACTATTAAGAGTTCTCTCTCCCATGACAGACCCCAAAAGTAACAGGTTTCAGGTAACCTTCTGTATCTTGATTCAGAAATGATTAAAATGCCACATTAGCACTCCTTTCCTTCATCCAGATTTTCCTTTGGTGGAATATCTCCCATGTCGTGAATATTTTCAGGATTTCCTGTATTGTACATGCAGAGCTGTCTCATAGCTGTCAACCTGCAATTACAGCTCTCCCTTATAAATATTTAAATGGCAGTTCAGCTTTCAGACAGAGTACACCAGTGACAAAGATCAAGCTTTCTGACCTTTTGTTAATTTTCTCAGTGAAGTAGGATTCTTTTGGTCACATTTTTTGTATTTAAGAGAAGAAATTTGCATGCAGAGAGGAAACAGTCTGATGAGACCCTGGCAACAAGTTTTGGTCATCACAGAGATTTGGAGAGGTAGGAGACAAGTTAAAAAAAAAACAAAAACAAAAAACAAACAAACAAACAAACAAAAAAAAACAACAAAAACTACTCAGAGTGTGTAATGTAAAGTAGAAAGAAATAGTAAAAATAGCTCCCAAGTTTTAGGATCTAATGATCAGGAGAAAAAGACTATGCTATCTGCAACACTGCAATAAGGAAGAAACATAAATTAGCTTTTAGCTCTCTTCTTTGAGAGGGGAAAGAGGGGGAAAAAATATTGACTACAGCTAGTTAAAGGTAATGGAAGAACAGAGGCTCTTTCTAGTAATTCCAATCTTCTCCTTCACTGAAGGCCATTGAAGACCAGCACCTTTGCCTTGTGCCCAGTTAAAAATATAAAATTCTTAAAAATTCAACATAGAAGCTTCTCAGGAGACAGAACCTCTCAAGTCTCAGATCACATGCCCACTAAATAAGACAGATTCTGCAGGTTAACGGAGAATATTTTGGGTTTTTTTCTTGAAATGGTACCATTGTTACAAAGGGATATTAATATTTTCTATTAAAATACCAAACAGTAAAAAAATCTGGTTAGAAAGGGCAGCTTTCAAAGAAAGCAATATATTAATGTCATAGCTAGCATATCATAAATTGCAAAGCAATTTGCTCTGGGAAGAACCACGAACTATTTATGATAATAGTAAGCTGTGAAGTTGGAAAATCTCAGTTACTGTTTTGGAAATGAAAGAATGTGTTCTGAAAAATATGCTTTATACCATGAAAAAAGTAATGTAATTAGAAAGTAGAAAATTTGTGCAGGAATACGGGATGGACTTTCTGCACCCATTGAAACAAATAGGTGAAAATTCATACAAATATTTGTGTATATAGATAACAACTGTTTCAGTGATAAAACAGGCTTGTGTAAATCTTTTTTATACAGGAGTAAAGGGAGACTCAGTATATCAGAACAATTGTTTACAATTGTTTTCATTGCCAAACAGCCCCCATTCATTGATTCAGATTTGTACGAGTGAATTAGAACTTGGAAACATCCTGAAAACAGATTTGCCAACCTAGCTGCACTTCTCCAATCAGGTTACCTTAAGCAGCTGAGCTTCTTATGATACATTATCTATTCTGGAATTGACACTCCTTGTCTCAGAATTGAGTCTTGTTTTCAATGTCAGGACAGGATGTCTTCAGTGTATGATAAAAGTGTGATGTAAAGATTCCAGTGTATTCTCACTGTGTATAGATAAAAGACCTGCCATCTAAACTTAGCTTTTGGAGACACTAGAAAACTCTTACCAACCTACAGATTCTTAAAATTGACAGAAAACTAAACAATTAAATATGTAAATATAATACCTAATTAATTTGGTTTTCGAGAGCTGCAAAACACAAAAAATCAGTCACTGTTTTGTAGAACTTAGCTAAAATTTTAGTTTTTTCTGTATTTTTAATGAATTTATTGTGGGCACTTGAAGGAATGCTTGCAATTCTTGGAGCAGAGGTTAAGGCTAGTAAAACACTGTGAAAGCTCTTGTGCTAGTCTTATAACGTTGCAAGTTGCTTTTTGTTTCTTACTTTATATGCAACCATGAATGAATGGACATAGCCATAAAGTTGATTAAAGAAGGGACTTAATTAAGGGCTGTAATTAAACTAGCAGAGGAAATTACAATGGAACTGAAAACTCAAAATGAGCCTGTGTGATGTAAAGGCTAATAATGTTAAGGCAGTAATCTCTATGAAATAATTGATTCTGTAGCTATTAGTCTTTTCTAATGACATTAAGGATGAGGCGGCGTGATCTTGCTAATTAATTTGTTTTGTGACTTTGAAATATGAAGTATTAGTACAATACTGGGGATTGTTTAATAGACCAGAAAGCTTTCAAATCATAGGACAAATATCATTAAAGTATTTCCATATTCTCAATTATAAGAAGGGTGGAAAATACTATTTGACATAATACTAGAAAACTAAAACAAACCTGTGTTGCATGGTTTAGCCTTACTGGTGAGATGACAGGAGATGGGTTCTCCAGATGGTGTTTAAGATATTTTGTGAGGACTTTATACTATTATTGACACCAAACCTGGTGTGTGGAATGTTTCTAAGAGCATTAATGTCGTATTTTTCAAAAGTTTATTTTCATATTAAATTGAGCTCTTGTCTGTTAGTTGAGTATCACCTTTAAGCTAAAGAAAAAAAAAAAAAGAAATGCAGGAGTGAAGAAATAAAATTATTTTCATTCCTCCTCAAAGAAACATTGGTTGTTACTATCCCAGTGATGCAGTTTCTCTTATTCAAGTCATTGCTTTCTCAGGCAAGACACTTCATATTTCTTTCCGCCCTCTGATTTCTCCATGACAGCTCCCTGCTTTCAGTGAACTTTATACTGACACATCTCACCTACACAGCAACTACTGGCACATCTCTGGCATGTTGCCAACCTATATTCTGATATGACAAAAGGTAGCCCCTCTTTTCTTGCAGTCAGATCCTGGTTTTAGAGTGCAAGATCAGGGAAGCAGTGCAGCAGAAGAGCAAAGCACATTCAGAGTAGAGAAATTAGATCTGCAATATTGTTTTACTTTTTGAGTCCTTTGCTTAACAAGTGTCTTCTTGCAGGACAGTAATTATTTTGCAAGTGATTGACATTTTTTTTTTCTTCCTTGAGCAGTAATTTTCATAATTCCTCAAGGCTTGCTTCTTAAGTGCTACTATATTAAAAGTGTTGTGTTGTAGAAAGCTTGTTACCTCTTCTCCAATTTCTTTCCAGTTCCTGTATATATAATTTACAGATAACCTCAGTCATATTCCTATGTCAGTGGATTTGAAGATCAGCTGATTTGATAAGATTTGGTGGTAATGCAGAATTTTAATATATATCTCATTTTATTTTTTTTCTGTTGCAGTTAAAAAGTAAAGATTGCAAAGCATGTGAAATGTTTTTTCTCCTGGCAAGGCTGCATGAAGAATAAAGTGTGTGTTTGTGTATCATTTGTAAAGGTGGTTGCCTGCAGCCAAATCACTGCACTGTGACCTTGACAGGTGTTATAAACTACACAAGGTCAGGCATGGGCCAGACTGCATATCCAGTTGAGGATCATGTTATAAAGTGCAGGGCTTCATGCCAGTGGAACAGACAAAGAGCTGGAATGTCTTTTTGTCTCCTTCCTATGACAGAGAATTCTTGGTTTAAAATTAGAATGAAGATACCAAAATATCAAAGCCCCAAATCAGAGGATGAAAGTAAAAGCAGCCATTTGTAAACAATCAGTTATTCTTGCTGTTTGTTAACTGAAGCTTTCCTGAGTGAAAATTCTATAATGAGTATTATAAGCATGTATCTTTAAGAGGTCATTTCTTACCTGCATGAGTAGGAGTAATGTAGATAGTAGAGCTGCAGACTTGTGAAATTCCAGTTGACTCCTTGTTGTTTCTACTCAGGTAGCCCTTTGGAAAGACTAGAATTTCAGAGGAATAGTAACAGTGCTGTTTGAAAAGCTGATTAAAAATCCTCTGCTTAAATACTGAGTCTTGAACACTTTAAAAACTCTGCTGTTCCAGAGTTCCTGCACCTGTGAGCTTGCATTTTCAAGACCCGTGCCCATAAAACATCCTACTGCCCATTGACACAATCTTTGCAGAAAAGTTACTGGTGTGAATGTGCTTCACTTCATTTGTTTGTTTTTAAGAAATAATGCTGTCTCTCAAAAAAAGAACTTTGGTAAACTCATACTGCAGTAAAGTGATGTCTCAAAACATATCTTCCCCTAACAAAAGGCTTTGTTATTATGAAACAGAGTTCTTTAGCAGTCAGCTTGCACCTTAATGAGTCATTCAGATAAACAGGCTCCAGTGAAGATTGAATTACGATCCTGTTCAGCTGACACAAATCAACCAGTAATTCTTCTCGGGAAACTCATCAATAAATAAAAGATCCCTGTGCTTGCAGGCCCAAGCCTAACAGAAATGTAAGGCTGTATGCTTTTCAGTGTCATTTTGCATGTCCTGTAAGTACAGCCTTGATGTTACCATCAGAATTAGATTGGTGCTGATGAAGACATCAAACATTATGTAAGTAAAGACATATAAAAATAGATGGAAATGTGGGGGTATGAGTGGAAGTATGTATCATTAACTCTGAACAATCTGTTAGACAATAATCTCTGATATTTAGCTTGTGCATATCGATTGCAATTTGTATGCATTGCCATTTTGTGTGTGTAGGGGCACTATGCAGTTATTTTTAGAATTCCATCTTAGTGAAAAAAATGAGTTATAAAGTCTTTGGAAGATCTTAATCATGCTTATCATCTACCCAAGCCAGTAGGTATGTCAGCTCTTCTCTGTTGTTACATTACAGTTTTTAGCACAAATTCAGATTCCAGAGAGTGTTGTGCTACATATATGTAACAAGAGTGATTTCTCTGAGAACTTCACAGTTTAGCAGATGATACAAGATTAGTAAAACAAAAAGGGTGTGGGAGAAGGTATTGGAACACAACCCTGAAGATGAGAGTAACTTCTGTGTGTCACCTGGCTGAGTGTTACTTGGTTTTCATAGGTACTGAAACAGCTAAGAATTTTAAGGACAGCTGGATACCTTTGACAAATGCTCATAGGAAAGCTTTTCTTAAGCATAAGGAAGAATCACAGAGATGCTTATGCAAAAAAATGTGGCTGTTGAGGAGTGAAAAGTGGAAATGTTGGTTTGACAGAGGTGGGAACTGATGCCTTGATAGTTTTTAATAGCATGTCAACAGGACAAGTGATGTTTAGTGGGTGAAAGGAAGCTGATCCTTATGTAGTGGAAACAGCCATCTTTTAATTATTGTCCATGAAGTGGAGAGTCCCATAGGTATCTTTATATGTAATCATCTTACTGATTTGCTAGGCTTCTTCTGAGAGTAGGAAGAACAAGTTAATTGCATTTTATGCTAGACTTCACATCAAACTTCAATTTGTGTAAAACTGTCATAATGCTGATGCTGTGATACTTTGTTTATAAAATCCTTTTTTATTTTTAAAAGTATTTACCACCATTTTTCATGTTTCCTGAGGAAACAGCTTAAAATGTGCATGATTCCCACTTACTGTAGGTGGTACTAAAATGTATTGACTTCTGGCATAAGGAAGAGAAGGTAATTTTGCTTGAGGGCAGAATGTTTTTGTGGATGTTACAAAGCTAAACTGGAAACAGTTAGGATCTTAACCCAAGATCTGTGGGAGTTTTTTCATTTGTTTCGGTGACTTCGGGCTGTGTGTGTTTCAATAATTCATGGGGTCTGTTTAGTAATTTTGCAAATTGTGTTTTATTGTTGGCCAGAACAGAAAGTGCTAAACAAAGGATTAAGTAGTTTTGTACTATCCTAAATTCAAGATCTTTTAAGGTTCCTCAGAAACACATGCATTTCAAATTACATTTACATGAAAATATGTATTCAAGGTGGCTGTTCCCAAACCTTCTTTAAGAAGGAATTTAAGAATATTGATATTGCTGATTTTATCTAAAAAATTTTTAAATCCCTCTAGTGAGCACTGTGTGTTATGTGAGTGAGCTGGCAAACACACCCCCTACCCCTTTCCGGATATCTAATGGTACTTATAATAGAGTCATAGAAATACTCAGGCTGGAAAAAACCCTTGGGATCACCAAGTCCAACCATCATCCCTGCTCTATAAAGTTCTCCCCTAAACCATCTCCACCAACACTACATCCAAATGACCCTTAAACACAACAAGGGATGGTGACTCAATCACCTCCCTGTGCAGCCTATTCCAGTGTTTGACCACTCTTTTTGTGAAAAAAAAATTCCTAATGTGCCTTTAAAACTTTTCTTGAAGCATGTCCACCCTTCCTGGACTCCTTTATCCTTCAAGGCAGCCCCCCAAGGGACTTTGTCAATCAGTCTCCTGAGCAGGTCAAAGTTTGCCCTCCAGAAGTCTGAGGTGGCAGTTTTAATAACCCTTCTCCTTGTTTCCCCAAGGATCAAAAACTCAATCATCTCATGATCTCTGTGCCCTAGACGGCCTCCAACTTTTACTTCCCCCACAATATCTTCCCTGTTCACCAGGGAATTATACTTTATATAAGCTTTACTGAAACTTTGTTATTAGTACAGAGATGTCCTGACCGACTTGCAGACTCTAATGAGAAAGATTAGTCCAAATTTTTTTCTGCTTAGTTTTATGTCCCCACATTTTATGAAGAAAATATTGAAACAGATTATTTTTTCATTTTATTTCTGAAATTAATATCCTGCAAGGGTCCAATGATCACACTATTAAAGTCTTGTATTTGAGGTTTATGTGGGACTTGAGACTTGTTGCTTGCCCTGACAAAATGTTTATTAGCAAGGCTGAATTTATGAGTTTAGAATGGCTTTTATTGTATGCAACGTATATTTAACCATCACTTTCAAGCAGCTTTTGGGAGCACATGCAATGAAAACCATGTTAATGAAATGTGTTGTGTTATAGGAAGAGCAAGTGCTAGTCAGCTAGAACAAATGCAGTATTAACAAACTGGTCACTTGTTTTGTTTTCTTCTACACAGTTTGGAAATGATCCATCATGTCTGCAGCCTGCAACATCTCAGAAAACATTTGATCAGACCCAATTTTTAGAAGAGACTCAGGTTTCTAAGTCGCATGTCTCCACCTTAAATGAAGAACATCATCACTGGCAGCTTTTAGTAAGTCCTGTCTTTGCATTTGCTACTTTATGGCAACTGATTAATTTAAAGACAAGTTTTGCAGTCCGTGATGCTTTGGTTGGTTGTGTGGGTGTGCTGGTGTTTTCTTTTATTTGTATGTACACTAATATCAGGGGGTTGAGGTTTTCTGAGGTGGGCTGTTTGTAAGGAGGGTTTAGCTTCAGTCTTTATAGCAATAGGGTTTGTACTGATCTCTTAGAATCTTACAGAATGGTAGAAGTATATAAATAATATACAAGTGCATTAATAGAAAAGTGCAGGATACAGTGCTTAATAGTTATGATCAGCACATTCCGATTGGTTTTAGAGTATTCATCCTGACACTTGATTCTGAAAGTCAGCAGAGATTTTCCAGTTAGGTTTTTATGTGTTTGCATGCATTCTGATTTTCAGGCACCTTTTGCATTCAGAGAAGAACTTTTTAGTTAGGTCCTTTGAATAGCAAAGCTGCAGGACAATGTTAGTGTACAACTTCCAGAGAGGAATATGAGTGCCAGTGAAGTGCCTCAAATTCTTCATTTTACATAAAATACTTTCACTTAAGTACAAAGACATTTGAATATATAAAGAGACTATTTTCTGTTTCTTCTAAAAATTGGAGTTGCAGACGGAACTCTTATGTTTTGTTGCCTGTAATTAGTAGTGGTATCAGCTTTTGATTTCATTAAACCAAGGAATTTACTTTTTTTGGACTCTGAAATTACAATGGGTGTGATTGATGGTCTTTTTTTTTTTTAAACTTGGTAATGAAAACCAAAATATTGTGAAGAAGAAAGACAAGCTTTTGGAAGCTTTTTAAGAAATTACATTGGACTAGTTGTCTTGAGTTGAATTTTGGAGTCAATTTTCAGCGGTAAATTCCATTCAGTGAGTAGAGGAGTTTCATTGTGTATTGGGTTATCCTCTAAAAACTTGCCAGTGGCCCAAGATAGCTCAGCCATAATTTCATGGTTGTCCTTTTCATTGAAGTTCCTGCTTAATCAAGCTACTTCTCCCCTTGCCTTCCCCAGCATTATTTTAGCACAGATCAGTTCCTCATGTAGTTCCTTCAGGGGTTTTTGAAAAATATGATAACTATGATTTATTTTCCAATGATCATGAGTTCTGGAGAGCGTATATGTTTGTCAATTATTTGATCCACTTCTCTTGGTGAATGAGTTATGAGATGTAGTTCATGTATCACCTTTGATCTTTAAAGCACTTTGCAACCAATAACTAACAGAATAATTTAAAGAAAATTCATAAAGATACAGTTTTTAAACCTAATATTCTCACAATTTTTACATTGTACTTCACTGAACTGAAAGTAAAGGCTTAAAACGTTGCTTTAAGAGCCTCATATTAGAAGCTTGAGGTTCTAGTTTGGTGTTGGATTTATCCATTTGAAGTTTAAGTTTGATTGCATCAGAAGTAATTTAAGATGACAAGAGAGAAGTGCATAAATGTATTTTTAACAGCTGTTAATGCCTTCTTTACATCTCTGCTGCTTAAAAGAATAAGTACATACCTGTGATGTGAACTGAATTGTAAGGTCTGATTAAAGACATTTACGGTAAAAAGGAGTGAAGCTGATCTCCTAACTTTGTGTGTACAAGGTCCCTTAGTAGAAGGCCTTTGAGAAGTTGGGCAGTTACTTGTAGAGCTAGACGTAGTAACTTTACAGAACACCAACTTGAGGCAAAAATGGGATGCCATAAAATTAGTGGGAATTTTCCTGCTGATTTCATTCATATAAGTAATTCATGCATTCAAGAAGCATAAAGTCATATTGTTAAACAGAAAGCAGTGGTTTGAATTAGGGTCTTGAAAATAGTTTGAGTCCAGCACAGACTGTATCCTTGAGTCCATTCAGAGTCTATTCTCAGTGCTTGGTTTGACAGTATTTAAGGAGAACACAAGAAAGCTAAATAGTTACTGGGCAGTAGTAGCCTTCTGGATAAAGGGTAAACTTTGGACACCAACCTCTATTTAAAACACTATTGTTTACATAGTCTTGTAGTACAGCTAGTGAGAGTATTAGATACTCTGATGACAGGATGAAAATTTCCTAACAACGTATTAAATAATGTTTCTTTCATACTGTAGTTACAGTACTTTGGGGCCAAGTTTTAACTTACCATTCATTCGTATTTAATTTTTAATTAGTTGCCACAGCTATATCAGTAGCAATAACTTTTAATCATTTACATTTATGATCAGAAGCAAAACGTTCAAATTTTCATTCTGGTACTGTATGCTTCAGCAGTGGTTTCACTGCAAGAGAAGAAGTCCTGTATTTTCATAAACAGAGACCAAATTTTAATCTACAGACAAATGTTCCCTTGGCCTTCAGTCATTAGCTTTCTGTGTACATAAATATAACAGACCTGCACCAGTTACCTGTTAGTTACCAGGCAACAGCAGCATTTGACAGGGCCTGCAGCTGCAGTGAATGACGTGCAGCTCCATGATTGTAAATTAAGGTGCTGTGAATTTTGAACTGAGGTGAATGAAAAGGACATTAGTGTGCTCACCATGGTAGCAACATGTCAGCAGAGTTTCTAAAATAACAGCAGTTTGCTGAGATACAGCTCTCTATCGTATGTTCATGATGGAAAAACTGTAAGTGCTTTTGTCTTTTGCTATGTGTAATTTTATCTAAAATACACACTGGACTCCATTTAAGCCTTTTTGCCTCTCTGAAAAGCAGGAATCTGTCACGTTTTCCAAACGTTTGCTGAGCTTCAGAGTTTACTGAGGTCAGAACACTAGATGTTTACAATAATAGGCAAAAACTGGGCTGAAGGAAAATAAATTGATTCATAAATATTTTTAGTATTGCTTGCTATTCAGAGATGGTTTGCAGTCTCTTAAAACAATGAGGCTGGATATTAGTATAATAATAAAAACTATGAATGCTTCTGATATACTTAATGTTTAATCTATATGGCTGGCTCAGGGAGAGGAACCTACCTGTCTTTCCTGTGCCCTATACATGTGTGAGATTTTTAGCAACAAAAGCAGCAATATCCATGGCCAAACCCAGTATCTGGATGTTGATAAGTGCTGAAGTTAATAATAATGTATTTTAATTTTTTATCACTTTGTCTCCTTTGAGCATTTTTAAACATCTGGTACATGGTGCCAATGAGTTGTTTTAATAGTTTATTTTCCTTTATCGTTCCATTATCAATTTTCTTCTCTACAACAATGGAATAACTTATATAACGTTCGGTTTCTAATGATATTTTCTAGATTAGCTATTACCTGTGCAAATGTAGAATTCTGTTTTGATTTTGTTGATACAATGCCTGTATAATAACAGCCTTTCCTATCTGCAGGCTATGAAGAGAACTTCCATCAAAAATAGATCTCAATGTAGTTTCAAAAAACTTTTTTTTTTCCAAACAGAGTTTCAGCAGGTTGTTACATTTCTGCATGAGTGGAGGTAATTATAAAAGATACTTTGTTTAAAAAATATTGTTGACTCAACTATGACTCTTTACTAAAAACATTCTTGTAACATAGTTTCCAATCTGTCTAATCAGAGCCAGAGTCAGGGTAGGTCAGGAAGGGACACCAGCTAGGAGCAGGTTATCCCAGGCTCTGTTGCTGCCTGCAATTGAGTACTTAACATGAATGGTAGTGGCTGGTAAGGGAGCTCTGGGGAGATGAAGTGTGCTCAGGTGTTCGAAAGAGCAGAGATGAGTCAGGCCTTTCATAGACTCAGGGCAGTTTTGCCTGTGCTGGATGTAATGGTGCCTTGTTTTGATTCTCAAAAAAACCTTATTGTATAGTTATGATTTCTCTCCTCAGTACATCCATTAATCCTGCTGGATTATAAAATTTATAAATATAAGGCCTTCTGATAATCTTTACTGTATATGGTATATTCAAACCATGTAGATTCTTATATTATAAGACTCCCTTTGAGGCTCCCAAAAAGCTAACCATTTAATACTAATTTTGCTGCTGGGTTTAGTGTTATGAAAAACTGATTCTCCAACTTCTGCTTGCCTTCTAGTTCTTGAGCTGAACTAGACTGAGTCCTTTAATGCATTTCTAAGAGACTCTTCAGCAGCCTTCGTATGGCTAAAGATTGCAGTGTTTATTTAGATGAGTTACTGGGTGGCGAAAGAATCTTTGCTCTGTTAAAATTGATGACCTACAGACAGAAGAGTCTGTATTCCATTTCTAAATATCTGCAAGTCTTTTTTACTAGTGTTGGTGTTAATTTTTTTCCCCACATAATATAGGCCAAATTCTGATTGCCAGTACTACCACTGAAGTCAACAAGGCTGGTAATATCAGTAGTGCAAGCAAGATACAGCCTTATCAATAAGAATAACCACATTCTTCTCTAACAGCATATAAATATAGGCTAGACCATTATTTGAACAAACTTTTTACTCTGTTTCCTGGAGAAGTTATAGTGATTAGGTCTCCAGTAAGAAGGCTGCTCAAAGCTCCCAGACTTGCTTTTCATTGGCTAAAACATGCCAGAAGTGCTGGATCAAAAATCCAGTTTATATAAATGCTGTACAAAGTATACAGCACTTTGTAAAGGCAGCTCAGCTGGGAGAAAGCTATTTTAAATGAAATCCATTTCTGAATATGGGTATTAGAGCCTGTGAAGAGCCCATGGCTTGGTGGTGTACATCAGAGATAATCACAGAATCACGGAATTATTGAGGCTGGAAAAGACCTCTGACCTAACACCACCACTGTATGCTGAATTGCAGGCTCAGTAACATTTGGCCACATGCTCTATGTAAAAGGCCACTTTTTCTCTCCTTGGGAAATACAGACCAGTATTGTTATATCATTTGGAGCTTTGGTATGGCTTAATTTATTTTGGAGGGCCAGGAATTATCTGCACTGGTTGAAACAAACAGTTTTGAAGAAATCATCACTTGAGATGTTCTCTCTTACTTTTTCCCTATGCACACAGTTGTCTGTAAGGCACCTGCATTGCTCTTGAAGTATCCTTGGTAGGTGTTTTGCTGTATTTGGGGCAAAGTTGCAATGTAAATGCCTTGCTTCTCAAATCTAATGGCAGTGAAATCTCCATTTTGAATTTCACTGGCTGTTCCTCCGAAGTGGCTGCACTCGTTAGTTTTTTTTCCTTCTTAAAAAAGTAATAGTTTCAGACACATTGAAAACATTAGTTCATCAGTTACCTGAGAGGCAGTGGGTGTGTGAGGCAAATTAGTCGTGCTCAGCATAGCAAGGAGATAATGAACTATATGAATAATTAACAACGCATTTTAAAAATATGCTCATACAGAGCCAAAAGTGTCTTGGCTTGAGTACACAGTCTCAGAGACATAATTGAGACTATTCATTTCAGTGAGGCAAATATGATTTAACTCTTTCTTTTTGTGAATTTTTAGAATACCTAAAATGTGAAATGTAGTTGTAAAGGAACAGAGTAAGACAGAATGTAAAGCTATTAATGCACTACATTAAGGCCACTTATGAACATATTCTAAAACTTCCTGGTTCCTTGCTTAGCAGTAGGTGGCATGTTTTGTGTAGATGCCTGGAAGGCATCTTCACCTGGAGAAAAATGAATGCAAGCAATTGAAATGTACCATAATATCTGTGTAATTTCATTTAGCAGAAGATAAAATGCAGTTCTAGACACAACCAATGCTTCCAAAGAACACTACATGGTTCATTTAAATGGGTATTGTTCTTTCATAAAAAAAACAAGGCTAATATTATTTATGAAATTTTATTGAGATCAGAAAATAGCTCTGTAACTGTATGTCTATTAGGAAGGGGGTGACCCATTATCTCTTTATTAGCACCTCTCTAGTTCCCTGTGGTCAGGCAGAATTATAGCTGAGTATAGTGAGAGAGAGTCTGAGGAAGCTGTTAAACTGGCAGCTCTTGTTGCACAGTGAAATGTTTCTGGTTTTGGCCACATCACTCTGCTGGGTTCATGCAGCCCTTATGATTAAGCCACGTAGCTCTCCTTTAAGTATTATGGCTGAGCTACTTTTGGTATTTTTTTAATCCTGTGGTTTTATTTCTATGCTAGCGTATATCTACTAATTGCTTACATATTTGTGTGTCACTAAAAAAGGGTCTTTGTTCTGTAAATTTCTAGTTTGGTTTTATATATTAGGAGTTAACAGATGGTTTGTAAAAGTGTGTAGGCCTTGTCTTTCAGATGTGATACTTGCTGCTATACACTGTATAGATAAGTAAAGTCCAAAATAGTATTTTCCAATATTTTCTCTACATTTCAAGTAAAATACATATTAATTTCCATAAATAATAGAGACAAAATTTGAGAGTTACACACACCTATCTTGGGTAGGTTTGTTCTTCTCATAGCAAGCCACTAAAGAAAATACCTACCATTCCTGACACTCAGTAGATGAGAACCACTTGCTTTCAGAAAAGGAGTGCTGAAGCCAAGTAAGACCCAGTAGCTTTACTTCAATGCTTCCTTACATAAAATTTATATAGTCTTTTAACTACACGCCAAAGATGCATGTGGTGACCCAAGAGTGCTGTTTGCTGCTGGATTTAAATGTGTGCTACAAAGCAGCTCATGGGCAGTAGTTCAATCCCAGAAATGCATTGCTGTCATTGGTTACTTTGTCTGCTAGTAAAAATAAGAAGCAAGGCCAAGGATATCAGCAAGCAGAGTCAGACTGTGACTTAGAGATGTGATATGTATGTTGGTTGGGTTTTTTTTTTCTCTTGTGGGTTTCAATGGAGATGTACTGGTGGGAAGCTGGCCCAGCTACTGCCCTGACGATGCCTTGTTTTCTTTGTGGATTAAAATGGAGCTCCAATCTCCAAGGCTGTCAGTCTGGTCCCTTTCATCATCACTGAATCACTTTAAAAAGAAAAACAGTGGATATGATTATCAAATGTGTTTCCATTTATAACGCACTGACAATCTAGCTCAGGCACCAGAAAATAAGAAAATAATCTATTTAAAGGACATTGAATGTGGAAATTTATTAAATGTGGCAATAAAATATACATGTGGCTGTCACTTTATGGAGTTGTGAATACCTATGAACATTTTAAAGAACCACGTTCCCTTTACTTAGCCTATCTGTGATATGTACACATCATCAAAGACATTAGAGTCTGGAGTCCAAAGAAGAAGTGATTAACATATTTTAAAGTTTTCTGCACTGACTGCTTAAATACATTTGCATTAATAGGAAGATGAGACTCTTATGATGATCTCTGTGTGACAATGACTAAAAATAGTTTTATTAGAACTTTGGCTGCAGTTCTACTAAATCTTATCAATTTGAGGGAGGGGAAAACACTTCTGAAAGGTTATAATTAACTGAGTTATGTGGTGTTGTTGTTGTTATTTTTAAATATACCAAAATAACCTGAAGAAATTGGGACAAGCATGCTATTTTGTGCCTTTGGCATTTTGATGGTTTGCAGCCTAGCTTCCAACTGAGATGGGGGTGCGCTTTGCTGTTGCCTGCTCATAGCAGCTATCCCTGTGCAGCTGTTCAGAAAGAAATTCAGTGTGTAAATTTGAAGATGATTGCACAGAAAGAAAATTCTGTTCTGAATTTACAAAGCAGAGCATTATGCCTACCACTCTTTCATCTTGAAAGGAAATCCAGCATGATGTAACTGTATTTGAGAGAGTGTAAATTGTGTTTAAATAGCTGACAATTAAAAAATTTAAATCAAAATATGGAAAAAAATTTAGACTTGAAAACATTGTTTCCTGTTGTGATGGGATATATTTTAAAAAATCACGTATGGCAATACAGCATGCTTGTAATGCTAGATATACTGTTGTGAAAGGAAGAGAAACAAACCAGGCTGCTGATGTGTAAGTGAAGACACCAGCCTTAGAGCACAAATGTAGTTGTGATGTGTGGAGTGAATTTTTAGGCCTGCTAGTTCCACTAGGTGCTTTCTGGGAAGAGAAAGGGGAGTTTAGAAAGAAGGAGCTACTGTTTTCAATTCATTGCTGTATTTGTAAACAGTATCATAATGGGAAGGGAGATTATCATTAGAGCAACTGTAACACCTGGAACTCAAATTGCCATCATTACTGTGTATTCTCTCTCATACAAGAGAGAATGTATTAGTCACACCCTGACCTGTATTTACATGCTAATCTTGGTAACCGTTCAAGTGAAGTTTCTTTGGGAGTTTTAGCTGGAAGGGCGGAAAGAGTAAAATATGAACTTCAAAACTCTGAGCTATAACTTTGTAATGTGAATAGTAGACTTGCTAGAGGCAGTTTCTGATTATATGAGAGAGATCTTGGATTTTCTGGATGCTGATTATGTTATAGATCTCTTTAGATGCAGCAGGCTCTGGGACAATATTAGGCGCCAGAGCTCACTACCAATTTCATAGCAAAATTGATTAAGCCATTAAGTTGCAGATCATTGCTGACAGTAAATTAATTCTTAATCCAAGTCCTATTCTGCACTACATTGGGGGACTTTTGCCAGGAGGCCAGTGCCTTGAAAATGGGTAATTAAATTCTGCTGTAAATGCATTTTTATCTACTCTTCTGCTTGCAGGAGCTGGCAAACAAGAGAGCGCCATTAATTAATACACGTAATTTGGTTTAGTGGAATAAACCCTGCTCCTGTCAGATTCTGAAATGTAAGGGCTATGAAATAGAGAGTAAGCAAAGATAAAGAGAACTAACAAAAATGTATTCATAAGAGAATCTGTTCTTATTTCTGCCTGTAAAAAATGTTGGCTAGCTTGCAAATAAGTCAATGTAGAAAAGTTGAGTTAAAAAACCTTCTAAATTTAGGAAAAATAACAATAGTGGCAAGATGAATTCTGGGCACTTTTCAACTAATTAATCCCTTATGACCTGACTTTGGGTACATTGATTGTCAAGCAAGGTTTTTTTCACATTTGGATGTGAACCAAGAAGTATTGTTTGCAGATTTTATTCAGAAGTATTAGAAGGAAACTAGAACCTTGTTTGCTATCACTGCATTAAAGCTATTCTCTTTCTATTCCTCTGAAATAAACTCAGTTTTCCTACTTGTGTAATTTTTCCATTTCCTCAAAGTCCTGAAAGTTGGACGATTACAGACTCATTCCTTTGTTAAGGAAAGATACCTCTTAATTCTTGTTAAAGATAGAGGCAAGCTTCTCCACATTATTTGCCTACGATAAATTGTTTCCCATGTCTTGAGAGTCCAGCTCACCAAACTGGTATAAGTCTTTCACAGGGAGTCTGACTTTCATTTATATTCTCCTAATATTCCCATCATGGAGGCTCATCCAGGGTTCAAACTGAAAGCAGTATAGCAAGAGGGATGTAAGAATAGTAACACTTCCTTTTGGAAGGATGGTGTGTGTGTCTGGGGGAAAAGATGCTCAGAGAAAGAACTGAGCATGAGCAGTTGGGTACTTCCATATCCAAATAGTGGAGGGATCTATCTTCATTGCTTTCTAGTATTTGACTCTATTTCAACTATTTTGTAATTGTGTGAATAATTCTCTACAAAAAGAAGAGAAAAGAAGCCTGTGGGGATGTTTTAACAGCATTACTGGCTGGCTGTCCTTAGCTATGAGTCAATCTGAATTGTATTCAAGGTGTCTCATGGCAACATAATGAAATTAGCCTTAGTAGTGCTGTGGCTCATTTATTCTTTTGTGGATAACATCGCAGGCAGAGCTGAGTTTCTGAAAACAGATGTTTGGGAACTTCAACTGGTAAAAGGCTTGCTTAGCAGCAAACATGTCTATAAGCTTTATTCAAAATCAGCAGGTCATACAAAATGGAAGATATGTGCTAGTCACACAGGGATGTGACACACCAGGAAATTCCAGTTTTCTGGCAAAAATCATAAGAGAAAGAACCACAGTTCAATACAAAATAGTGTTGTTATACTTCACCTGCTTCTGGGTTAATAAACCCAGAACAAGAGTAGAATTAATTTAAGATCTAGCACATAAAGTTTATTAAACTGTTGAAATGCGAGTTGGGGAAAAGTCCTAAGAGGGAGCCATAGAGGGACAAGGAGAGAACATAGGTCCAGTTTACATGTTTTAGGCAATAAATGTATTTAATGACACCAGTCCCAATTAAAATAGTAGCATTAAAAGGTGTTTGACATTTGAGGGAATTGTAAAAATTAAAAACAAACTAGTGGCTTGGAGAGAAATGCTTTTATATGGGAAATTTATTATTAGCTGGCTTTGTGCATGAATAAAATAATTTATTTTGTGTGAGATTATTTTTGTTATCTTTGCTTTCCATTAGAACTATGAAATATGCGGTGAACAAGCCTGTCACACCAAGAACTCCAGTATACTCTCAATTTTCCTGACAAAATTCCCCAAAATAAAGATATGGTTAAGACAGGCTTTTTAAGAGGATGTGCAATAGTTTTCATTCAAGCCTGTGGAGCCCAAAAGCTTTCTGAGCTTAATCTCTCTTGCTTTCTGAACAGCATGATCATGAAATTTCATTAAGGATACATGCATGAAAGCATATATTTTTATATATATATATGTACATATATTTATATATCTGTATTATATATAGAGATAGAATTGTATACATATTTGTAGAGTTCATGTTGTATCTATAAATACACATGCATGTAAAATTGTGTGTGTTTAAAATCAACAGTCTGAGATTTGTTGCTTTGCTTTCCAGTGTTATTAAAAATTTAACTATGTCTGCAGCTGAGACACTTTTTCACTTTGACAGCAATGTAAATGTAAATAACTAAAAGAAATTAACAGGTGTGTTAAAACTCATATAATTTTTATAGGCTAGCTGACTGAATAACAGATGCCTCCTAGATTTTCTAGTGTCAAAGCATTTATTAAACAAAGTCTTCTCCTATCCTAGAAGTCCTGTAGGAATGAAATAACTTATTTTGTCAATTCTGTGGCCCATTCTCCTCCACTGCTCTTGTGGAGTCTTTGGTGTTGAAGGTTACACACTGGGGAAGAGCTTTGGGCTCATATCTTTCTGTGTATGTTCTTTGTTGGGAGGGGACTCAAACATCTCTGCTGGTCTGGGCAGTATTTTGAAAAAAAACAGAGTTAATATAAAGTAAAAACTTCCTTCTGAAGTATTTAAGGCCTCTGAACCAACTACATATTTATTATTGAAACCTCAACTTGTTCATTCAGTTAGGGTTGTTTATATTTTGCAATGCAGCTAAGCATTACCTTGAAAGAGAAAACTGTTCTCTTAGCTCTTCACTTGCCAAGGGGAAATGATAAAAAATTAGTTGAGAAATCTGCCTGGATTTCCTCTTGTTCTTTCAATGTCTGCATGCCATGCAAATTCTGTCTGCTTTTATATCTGCAGCTAAACTATTGCCAGCCTCAAAGCTGGAGACTTGAAGTTCATGATTTAGAGACGAGAAAAATTTGGTGAATCAAATGCTTGACTTGGCTAGTTGTTTTCTGTGAGCTGCAATTTATGTGTTTTTCCTTAGCAGATAACTGAGGGGAAACTGCTTTTGCAAAACTTCACCTATACAGAAAATCACTGAGTGTTCCACTCCCCACTCCCTTTGCTGCTTTATCAGTGGGGTTTTTTGTTTGTTTTGCAGAGTTACTTAACTCCAATTTTGGAACTTAATTTCAGTTCTATTTCATGGATTCTAGCCTTGTGAGTGCATCTTCTTGTCACATGAGCCAAATTAGATTGACAGATGAGCTGGGACATACCCTTTACAAAATCTCAACTACTCAGATTCTGGGAATAATTTTCCTGAAATAGGACTGTGTCCTTACCTACAAAATGAATAACACTGCAGTCCTCCCATGGAGCAGCATTCTTAGCACACTGCCATATAATTAAGTTGAAAACCAAGACAACCCCTCAAGTCTGATTGGGAAATCTCTACCTCTGGGAAAAGGTAGCACCAAATTTAGTAAGTTAAAAAGAATAGTCAGGAAAGCAAAAATGGAAAAAAAAAAAAAAAAAATTGTTAAACTAGGTTTAAGTAGCTGAATACCTCACTAGGTGTGGGATTTTATCTCATATTATAGGGAGTGAAGCTCTTTGTCTTCAGGTCAATATTAACCATTTGAAGCCACTATTTATTTTAATCTGGCTATCTTGGATGGTGCATAAGCAAGTCATCTGTACTTTAGGACACTACATATTTTTGGACTGGAATTCCTTTTACAGAAAGCACAGATTCGGGCATGTCAGGATTTTTTGCGAATTCATGTCAGAAGAAGGAGCTTGATAGCACTAACAAGTCAAATAAAAAAATCCAAAAAAGGGTTTAGTAATTTCAGGTTGACAGTGTTCAGTGAAAGTTTATGGTGTTTGAATTCAGTGTCAAATTTAATTTTCAGATTGATTTAACCACTTCTTATTTTCTTAAAGTAGTATATGAACAATGGTCAAGAGAAAATCATGATGATGACCTCAAAGAAAAACAGAAGTTTATTTCAAATTTTCATTTTTGAAAATTCAAAATAACTGTGTCAACTTGATTTTTTTTTTTTAATTCTGAGTTATTCGAAAATGTGTTAAAGGTCTTAATTTTGCTTGTATACTACAAATAGTAATTTATGTCATTAAATTTCTTTAAAAAAAGGAAGAATCTGCAGTTTTAAAATGCTAATGAAATAAGAAGCTATAGAAGCCATGCAATAATGTGTTTTATTATAATTTTCTAAGGACAAATTGCCAACTGTGATCTGTGAATCATTAGCATTCCTCTGGGCATGTTGCTGATTTCTCCATCTGGTTTCCATCAGTTGTGTCCTTCTTCAAGCCTCATAGTTATAAGAGCATCTGTCAATGACGGAAAGGGAGTTCTCCCTGTTCTCTTAGCTCTCCCAGTTGAAAGAAGTCATTCTGTGCCTGCTTATCTCCTGTCACTGTATGGTGTAGACATGCTGAGCATGTGTAAAAAGGTTTTTCAGATGAATAGGAAAATCCCTCTATTACTCTTATAATATCCGTTCTTTTGAAGACTCGCTTTTTCTTTTGAGAGAGCAGTGAAGTTTAGGTCACATTAACCTACCCTTTTTTGTAGGTTTAGAAGTGGTCACTTCTGTGTTACAAGTGTACCAGCATTTTGTTTCTTTGTTCGCATTTTTGAAAGTATAAGAAATTTTGTATCTTATTCGATTTGGTAGTTGGAGCCATATTTAAAATGTAACCTCTCTTTTGCATAGTATTCAAAAATCCATCACCATCCTCACCTTTAGATATTTAGAATTCAGGATGTTTTAAAGATTGTAAAGATTCTAATTTCTGAGGATTCATGTAAAGTCCCATGAAAAAAATTCCAATCTTTAAAGCTCTGGTCCAACATAGTAGGAGTTCTCACTGGTAGTGTAAATGCTACTATTCTCATCTGTGGTGACATTTTACTGCCATAGCAGACGATCATTCTTGTAAACAACAGTGAATTTCTGAATCTGCAGGACTCAGCTGGAGACTTGCAGGTTTTCTTCCATGTGTTTCTGAACAGTTTTCTCATGTACAATAGGAGTGCATCAACACCTCAAGAACAGTAGAAATCATTTTGCCTTTGAAAACTTGCCCCTGTGTAAAGCAGGGTCATATCTTGCCCATGGCTGAGGGGCTTTATTGTAGGAGCCTTAAGCTAGTGTACTTATGCACACCGTTAGGAATAGGACTAAATGTCCTCCTCTTCCTCTAACCAGGCTGCAGCTGAAGGTGACAAAGTACTTGTTTATTGTGCTTTCTCCACGACGGCTTCTGCGTATCACCAGTTGGTGATCCCTCTTTCTCTCTTTCACTTGTCTGTGATTTCAGTTCACAGACTTGGCTGTGCAGTTTCATTCAGATTTCAACTTGATTCTTTTTGAATACTCAGGATAGTTCATTGGAAATTCAATCTCTGGGCTATTTGTTTTGCCTTTCTTTTCTCCCAGTGGGTCTGGTGCCCAGTCCTACAAATTGTAAAACTACAGTTTAAATGTGGGATGTCTCTATCCTTAAATCTTTTATTCTGTATTAATTATCAAATATACGTGAAGCTAAAGCCTATACGTGATAAATGCATGTAGACCATTGCTGATACTTTCTTAAAATCAAGAATGATACTAATTAGTTGGTTGAGGGTTTGGCAGTGTATTTGAAACCCACATTGTATGAATACTGTTTGCTTGACTGTTCACTCTAGTCTCTTTCAGATTTTAGAAGGTAAGGATTCAGTCCTCTGAAATTCCTGAAATCAGTCTTAGTACTCCCAAAATACAAGTTGGCAAGGAACTGCTCTAGGGCAGCAGTATCATATAAACTATGCTTAAAACAAGAACCTTTCCTTCTCATTTGCTCAAAGAGGTTAGAAATGTCAAGTTTTTGTTCAGAATTTTAATAAAATCACAACTGGGAAAGTCAACAGCCTCCTCCATGAAAAGGGATACTACCCAGGAGAGCCCAAGTATATTTGCAAAGCACTTTATAACTGTGATTGGATGACATCTAAGCACTGCATGTTATTTTAATTGTGTTGTGATACAGAGCAAACACCGATAAAAACAGTAAACTGCAACAATGAAATTGTACAGCTTCATTTTTTTCCAAAGCTTTAGTGCTTGTGTTCACTGAAGTCTGAATTGGTGTTTAAAATGAGGACTTGCCTAGAGGAGATTATTTTTAGTATACATTTCACTGGACAGCAAAGCAATTACTTCCTAAATTTAGAAATTATTCTCTACCATACTACAGCAGGATTAGACACATTTTGGCATGTGGGCAATTTTCAACACACATTTTGAGCATAAGGAATAATGCCATTTGACAATCTGGCAGAGAAAAAATGTTCAATATTTGGATTGTTTTTCAACATGTCCAGAGAACAGGACAGGGATTTTCAGATTTTCTATGGCAGAGATATAGATCTCCATGACATTCAGTTTGCCATATTTTCTCTGCAGAGGCTTATCACCTTCAGGGAAAACTGCACTTTTGTGTTCTACATGTGGTTCAGCTAGCTGGGGTTGAGTTAAGAGGCTGAGTTTAAGAGACAGCATTAACTTAAGTCCAGTTATTCTGAAAGAAAGAATAAAGTGATGTTAAGTCATTTGATTATTTATGTAGTTAGAGCCCATTTAAGGTGATACAGTTTTGGCAGCACCAAGACTGAATCCTGCTGAGTTATGCTGAAAACAGTAAAGAAAAGGTCCAGATTCTAATTTTTTGGCACACAAACTGAATACAAAAGATGCTGGCAGTGAGTCTAATTTCCTCTGGGTAAATAAAGCATCCTCTGAGTGTTTGAGGGCCACAGCAGTTTGCAATTGGTCAAGCTCTTAATCAAGCGACAATTTCCACTTTCATAAGGACTGAAACAGAATCATGTTTGAAGAAATGGAGTTAACAAGCTTCCTTCAGCTGCTGCCTTTTCAGCAGAAAATAAAAGGAGAAGTGTAACGTAGATTCCCAAACTACTTACTGTGTTATTAAGAGATGTAGCCCAAAATTTCTCCCTTATAGTTCAATATCTCTAAACTTTCTTTTTTTGAAATAAACACCCTAAGCCTGTATATTTTTTCTCCTGACTCATTTTCTACTTTTTGAAAAGCTTTGCAGGTCTCTTAAGCAGAAGTAAACTTTGCATAGCTGCATAAAATCCGAAATGCCTGAGTGAAAGAAATGGGTTAAACAGATAATTTCCTATCACACTTCAAACCATTTTAAGCATAATGGTTTGAAAAGCAATAATCTTATATTGAGTAATAAAATAAAAAGTTATACTGATGACATACTAACAATAAACAACAATTTTCTTATCTTAAAATCATTTCAGAGCACTTTAAAACAGTAATAGAATGTCTTTACATGTATGCTTGCCCATCAGTAGTTTGGCCACAATCAGAGGAATTTATTCTACATCTCATTCAAATGAATTATACCGATTTATTATTAGTTCTTCTGCCTGTTCTCCACAATTTGCTAGTACTATTTATAAAAGAAGGAAAAATGTGAGGACTTTGTGCCTTCTGCCACATGCTGAGTATAGTGCTGTAAAGGGGAAGGAGAAGGGAAAATTTATTTATTTTTTTGTTTGCATAAATACCACTTTTGGTCTTCACAATTTGTTCCATATCTAATATTTTCTCAGAATTAGCCATAGACAGGAAGAATAATAATCTGAACTATAATAAGCATAACGGTCAGGAATAAATCTTAAACATAATTTCCACCATTAAATGCTGCGTAAATTGAAGGAGAAGAAAATGTGATTAAATCAGGCATGAGGGAAAAAGCCTGTAGCATCTTCTGTGGAATGCAATGTAGTGTTAATTTGCTGGAAGCTTACAAAATAGAACAGTAAACCACTAATGGAGGGAAAGGATTACTAATGAGGGGATGTGCAAATTCAGCAGAAGGTCAAAACACTGTCATTGCTGTTGAGGTAAATAATAAAATAAATGCCAGGTTCTGTATTCACATCCTGCACTCCAGAAGATTTAGTGGAGTCTTTCATGGAGGGAGAGAGAAGGTATATGTGTTTCATATTGGGGGTAGAGACAGTCATTTGAATTTCTTCTGAAGTATATTACACTATCGTTGTTAGCTTTTCACAAAATTGCTTTAATTGCAAATTCCATTATATCCTTTAAGCTGGTAGATACATGGCTTTTTCCCTTTGTTTACCACTTGCAGTTTCTCTAGTTCTGCCATGAAGATGTTCTCTTTCTCTCTGTTACTTTGCCCATGGCTATGTCAGGTCCTTCCAAGACCCATAGTTTTATTTTGCTGAGGTGTGTATGCAGACATACAGACTCCACAATTCACTTCTCTAGGGGAGGAGTCTGCTGGAATATTAAGAAGTGGTCTGTTCAGATTGTAAATGGTACTCTTACCACAATATGAACTGTAGTGCCTAGATTACAGTATGAAATAACCTAAAAATGTGAAGATTATACAGAGGAGGGAAACAATGCAGACTTTGGTTTTCTATACTAAAGTTGCCTTCTGTCATGGGTTCTTTATTTTGTATATAGATAACTAATTACATGAATTACATCATACCAGCAACTGAAAATGCTTAGAAAGTTTTCTTACATGTGTATAAACTGAACAAATGAAACTGCCTTCCTGTTTGCTTGTGTTTATGGTAGTTTAGGCTCATAAATTCTTAAGGTCCATGCATGAAGGAAAATAATTAACGTGTTCATGAGAGCCTCAGTTCAAGAAATTGGAGCTGAAATTAGCAGTTTACCTATGAAGGGTTGGAGAGTTGAACCAGAAATGAATATATATGATGAAATTTAAAACATCTAATTAAAAGCAACATGTTTAGCCCCTGCACTTCCTTCAATAGACCATGAGAGTAAGCCCATGATTTTCACATATTAGATTTTCCACAGTCACAATTACTGCATTGTAAACTGCACATTAATGCCCAAATGAAGTTTGCCAAAAGTCAGCCTCCTCACACAGATACCATTTGCAACAAGGTGCTAAGAAACATTTCTCATAGATGTACACTCTTGTCAAAATGTTTTTGTGAAAGTAGAAATTAGCTTAGTGCTACAGGCAATGGAAATACTTCCAAGCAAAGTTCTGGAGCTATATATTCTGCATCTGGAAATGCAGGAGAAATACTAATCTTTTATGTGTTTTTATGCCTGTTAGAATGACAGACATTTTAACTGTCACTGGAGCAGGGGCATCTGTCAAGACATCTGTCTGGTAAACACTGTTCTACAGGCAGGTGTCATTCTTCAGTAGACTGTTGGAAAAAAGTGATATGAAATCTATCTTTTAGAAAACTTCATAAATGTGCAGCCATCTGATGCTAGCTTTAATATTTAGTTCCATTCTTCACTTTGCTGATAGCTGTATCAGAATTCAGTTATGCTCAGCTTCATTTAAACCCAGTGTGAGTATAGTGAGATTTCATCTAGATCTCAAGAAGAGAAAAAGCTTGGCATCGTTTGCATCTGATGTGTGTATACTAACATTTAAAAAAAGATGAAACACCATGCAGCGTCCCTAGGAAGCACAGGGGCAGAGTTGATCTTCAGCTAATATTTCTGATACTTCTTAATTGATGCATTCAGAAATGCACTCAGCTCTGGTCTTTTGAATATTCCCTGCTATCTTGTGATCTACTTTTATTTTCTCTGAGGTTTCCTGATAACCATCATATGAACACATACATTCTCACTGTCTTTTCAGTTCTTCAGATGCCTAGAAATGCTGCCTCATTTCAATATCTTATTTCATAACAGATGATACATTGAACCTTCTCTTTGATTAACCTTCTGTTTTGAAATTGAGCCCTTTGCAATTCAGAAGCATCACTTAAATTTATTATCTATTAATATTTAACCAAGACTAATTTCTTTTGGCTTTATTAGAGCTAATTAATTTGCTTGAGGACTGAAGATCTCATCATTGCTTGTTGCAAATAAATACATCAGGGGAAAAAAGCAATAATTGAAAATTACCAATATGAATTTTAAAAAATGTTAATTAAATTCTGATAGGTAGAAACATGATTGACAGTGTCTGGTCTCAAGTGTTTAAAGTGCTGGAAATTTTACTGTAGTTTTTAAATGTTCTCCAAGGATTTGTTTTGCATAGAGAATTCTAATTAACTTGTAACAGATCCATTTCTTACTTCATTAAGTGATTTTCAGCTGTAAGTTCATTTTTAATTGAGTTGGAATGGTTCAGAAGTTATGCTGGTATTGTCTGTGTACGGCTTAGGAGGTTACTGTACCAAGACGGAACATAAAGCTTATTGTAATCAAATATAGTATACATTTTCTCTGTTATTTTTTAGTTGATGATTCATAAGGAAACATAATTTTGATAGTTTTAAGAAACATGCAGGAAACAAATTTTATGCTTAATAAATAAAGATAAATTACTTCCATCCATTGTTTTCCTCAGTTGCACTGATAATGAACAGCATGTGAGGATCAGAAAGTGTGAAGTGAAAATAGGTTCAGGTGAAATGAAATTGAACTAATCTA
Organism: Apus apus; assembly: GCF_020740795.1. Taxonomy (NCBI): domain Eukaryota; kingdom Metazoa; phylum Chordata; class Aves; order Apodiformes; family Apodidae; genus Apus; species Apus apus. The sequence continues at coordinate 9,514,700 of NC_067297.1, forward strand.
CATTTTCCCAGAATTTAAACTTAATTCATTTTCTATCAGGTTTTGGTATGGTGTATATTACTGTAGATGTTTTGAAAAATGGGTTTGTCCCTTTTGTATTTCTGTGAATGGGGAAAAAAAGAAAGCTGGTGACTCAGTGCAATGAGTTGGTCTTACTATTTCTGTATTGATTGCAATCCTAAGACATTCAGTTTTGTACTAAATCATATCCTTTAATAAACAGAGTAAAGATTTCATTAATCTGTTTCTGAAAGTTCTCTTGTACTGGTATAAAACGTGAAATAAAGTTGGATATTGGCTTTTTGGTTCAAGTTGTGCAGTCTTTTAATTATTTAAAAGCTCTTTGGTGGCTCAGACCAGCATCAGAGATATGCACTCCATCAGTTATTTACATTTTTAAATTCTTTAATTAAAAAAAAAAATAATCGATTAAACATTGCTTGATCAGTTGATCAATGTTCATACAGTCTCCTGAAAAACACTTTGTCGTTTTGAGTTTTCTAGACCAAAGCAGAATGATACCCGAATAGCAGCTGAACGCAGGTATTCTTTAGATGAAGAGCCTTTCAAATGCAGGTATAGAGAATGTTACCATTAAAATAATCCTAATTTATCTCACAAAACAAAGCCTAGAAGCTAGTATTTGGACTGTATTTATCATATACTAGTTGTTTTCAGGTTATTTATATGTTAAATATAAAACTTTTATTAAATATCAGCACATGTGCAAATCACAACAATAAGGATTTTATATGTTTTTAAGGAGGACATAAAATAATGAGAATTTTCTTTGAAGTGAGAGCGAGAAAGAGATTTCAAAAACTGTATTCAGGATATGAGTACTCCATGCTTATATTAAAAAGTTTATATGGACAAAGAGAAACTGTATTTCCTAGTGCTCAGATTGTTTTGAGTGATAGAAGGCAAAAATCCTTTTGTAGTCTCTGTAACTATTTTACAAATCTCATTTCATCAATCAGCAAGTAGCAAAAACAAACTTTGTGCTTCCATGATGTCTCAAGGTTTATCTTGGAAACAACTATAAATAAACTTAGGTTATTTAAATGAATACAAATGCCTTACGTCCAGTAATGTTGTATTTCAGTTCAGGGATACAGTAATGGCAAGCTGGGTATAGAAACTGAGTGAAGGCTCAGAACCTTTTGCTCAGCCTCCAGCAGTTAATTATTGACTTTTAAAGAATAAACCCAAGTGTAAATATTTACTGATGTTACTGATCACAAAAAGCTTCCCTGCCTCAGGTACTTAAGAAAGCAAAAAGCTGAGCATGGGTTGCCAGCCTTCCTTGTGTAAATAATATTAATCATACTTTACCAAATTACCCATTTTAGTGTGCTTTTGCCTCATCTCATCTGGTGGCTAAAAGGTGTCAGGCACAAGAAGACCCTCCCCTTAACCAGCCCCCAGGGGAGTGATGTTCTCTTTCCAGGCAGTGGCTAAAAGGTCAGCTGCAGCTACTAAGGAAGATTAATTTTAATTTAACAGTATAATGCAGCACAGCTTGAATGAGCTGAAAGAAACTCTGTTTGCCTGTGTCATTAAGGAGAGGAGATGGATGCAATTGCATCTATACAGAACAGCTTTCTGAGTAAGTGGGGGTGAAATACATTTCATTGCTGCCACATCTTAGTTGAAGTAATGAAATAATTAATGGTTTAAGACTGAGGGTAATATACATCTAATTAGCCATGTTGAAGAAAATTTAAGATTAATTGGAGATGCCAAATAATATGTTTATTAAGACTTGGAAAGAGCAAAGAAATAATTCTGATTGCAACTTTAATGCAGATTTCTACTTGATGATTTTATACTGTGTTGAAATCAGTTGGGACTCTTTTGGATTTGTGTCAGGGCTTAATCAAGGTGAAAATACTTGGGGGTTCAGAAAAATTGCTTCAATATTCCACTGCTCAGTTAGTTCCTGGCCTGAATTAGGGCCTTGTCAATTCAGGTTTTTTTAATTATTATTTTATGCTAAGGGGATTAGTGTATTAATATCTTTCCAACAGCATTGATTAGATTTAGGAAAGAAAATATAAGGAAAAGTAACATGGCAAATATATTATTTATTGTTGTTTGTTTATTGTTGTTTCTCATGATATATTAGCATTTTGTCTATGTTCTGCTCTCCTCAAAAATGCCTAGAAAATCGTTCTAGACTATGGAGGTGTGGAGTATGTTTATGACAGCAAAACAAAAGGTTGTGATAGTTGTTAAAAGCTTTAAGTCTGGTATGTTTGTGTAGAGTGTGACACACAGGAGGATGTTGATGTTAGTATATCTCTGACTCTGCTTTCATATTGCTGCTTAGTGCCAGTCTGAGACCAAATATCCAAAATGTTTGCTGCTGGTGACTGCCCATTTGTCAGGGTTTTGTGTTTGGGAAATGTATGTATGTAAATAGAATGAAGTGTTTTGTGGTGAGCACTTTCTTGTAGATTATCTTAGTTTAGGAAGATTTTGTTGGACCATAGAAGGACCAACATACTGTTTTTCAGCTTTTATTAAAAATTCATGCACAGAAAGCAGTGGCCCATAATACTTTTTTCTGGTTAACTCACAGATTTGTTTAGTATTCATAGATACCATCTGAGCTTAACAGAAGATGAAAAATTGATTGTACAGTCTTACTTGAAGGCTGTAATATCTGTTCTGAAAATAGAACTTTTTGGTGCATAGAATATTTTTGAATGATGCTTCTGGCATCTAACCTTTAAAATTATTCAGCCTGTTTTTCTCATTTCTGTCTTGAAATAAAAATTATCTTCTGTTTTCAAGTTGGTTATAATTTTTTTTAATTGTCTTAAACTTTGCATAAATATTTCCCAAATTATGTAGCGTATCAATATAAATTTCTGCCTAATGAAATTTCTTTGAGACAATTAAGTACTCATGTAACCAGAGTTCACAATTTGTTTTTTAACATTTGCCTCTCTGTAGGTGTTGCTTAAAAATATGCCAGTCTATGAAAAACACATGTAGCTTGTTGAGCTTTTGCTGATGTTATGCTTGGGTTCAGTACATTTCATCCTTTTCTAGTGCCCAGGACTGAGCTTTTCACCTGCTGGGGCTTGACGTTACCATGACAACAGTTGATCTTGTTTGCTCTTCTCTTCTCTGTGTGCATGACAAAGAGAAAAGCTTTTTGAGAAATATTTGTGAAAGCTGATCTAATTGCATTTTAATGATCACTGAAACAGAACAAGAAATGGCTCGCTCTATTTCAGCAAGAATAAGATATTTTGCTCATAAGAAAATAGCACAAAGAACTTGACATTTATTCAAAATCGACACAATCTCCCCATGAGCTTTTCCTATATAAAAGCAACTGGAACTGGTGTGTTAGCAGGATACTAACTAACATGGTCTTTAAAACATTCTGTAAGATATTCTGCTGAGAGATCTTCAAGTTCACATTGCCACTCACCAGTCTTCTGTATATGTTCTGTTGATCAGAAAATGGAAACCTTAATGCCTTAGTAGATGAATGAATAGATGCAGCCTTATCCCTACTGAGCTCCAGTGGTGATCAGAACAACTTTGTTCGTGTTTTTCAGCAGGTTTATCTCATTTGTCCTGCCGCTAGTGAAAGCAAAGCAGAAAGTGTGGATAACAAGTCCCTTATGAATTATCACTAAGTGTTGAGTGGAAATTGTAACACATGCAGAAAACACTAAAATCACACTACGCATTTCAATTATTTTAAAATATTTGGTGGCATTTGGATTGAACTATAGAAATAAGTTCAATCTTTGAAACATCCACTGGACTCAAGGCAATTTACTACTACTACTAGAACAATTTACTACCAATTGGAGACATGAAACAAAAAGTGTGTAGTATGATGGTAAAATAAAAATATTTATTGAGGGGGCAGTAAGGAATGTCCCCTTCAGACAGTGACATCTTGATACCTACAGTCAAATGGGGTTAATGTTTAAACCACACTGTGTTTCCTCTGTGCTTTAATACAAGACCAGGGACCATGTTCACTTCTTTCTCCCTTAGCAGTGAATAATTTAGGATTATTTTTTTTTATTTTCCTTAGGTATAAATTGTTCCTAAAGGAACTAGAGCTTTGCCATGGTAAATGAGAATCAGATCCTCTGTTTCTCAGATACATGGATTAATTTTTTTTTTTTTTGAGAAGTGAGTGTAAAAATAATTGAAAGAAAAACCCCTGAATAAATATTGACTTGACTTCAGCCCACAAATCAAATTGATTAACTTTCTTATAGTGTCTGAGGGAAAACACTGTTGTGATATTAACATTAATTCACTACTAAAGGCTGCAGAAATATATCTTTGGATATATTTATATTCCCAGCAGCTGGATGTTATTTGAAAGTTGGAACACAAATGTGCTCTTAAAGGAAATATTAAATAGTAGATTGGCTAACATGAGGGGAGGGGATATCTTCAGGAGGGCAGCCTGAACAAAGGCTAAACCACATTGTATAGGTACTCTGAGTGGTTAAATTGGGAACAGCTGTATTGTCACTGGTAGTATTACTTTGGTACAAAGATTGTATTAAAACTTATGCCTATGAAAATAATTTTTATATGGTCACTGATGAAAGTGTTATCAATATTGCATAATTTTAGATATTGGAACAGCCTTAGACTGAAAGTATTACAGTGTTAACATACATAAATAACTCATTATTGGTGAGCTTTGACCTCTCCCTTACCCCTTTTTTTTCTTTGAAGTTGATAGGCCTAAAATTACCTTGAATTCATTCTTCAGTTATCAGCTACACATTTGTATATTAGTTTTCTACAACAAGATTATGTATGATTTTGTCATTAAGGAGTTAAGCAGCTTTCAGTTAAGCAGGAATTTCATTGCAAATGATGAGAAGGTTTTAAAAGCTGATACTGAAACCAGAAGGTATACAAGTGCTGTCATTGTTGGCGTAGTGCTTGACACTTTCTGCAGAAGTTTACAAGAAAAATAGTAATACCACTGTCACCATTTCAGTTATCATTCCTTGCTGGAACACTCTGCTACTAGCTAAAAGAAAGCTTACTGAAGGAAGAAAAATAAATCAGTAAAAGGAAAATTGGCTTCATCCTGGCTCAAACCAGGACAACCACCTACTGCCAGTTAGAGGCTACATTCCACCTGTGTTGTGAACTGGATGTTGCAAAGATATTTGGTCTTTTTCTTTCAGTATAGAGTCTAGATGATGCCTTCCACATACTTTGTGAAGGAAGCAAGGCATCATAAAATACAAACATCATCACAAATATTAAATAATGTTATGGTAGGCATTGTCTGCTTTTATACTGTCTTCATTATTACTTTCCTCAGCCATTGTACGTGTAAAGTCCAAAAGTAAGTCTTGAAGAAAAATTGCCTATTGGGTAATCCATCATAAACAGCTGCAGCTAGAATATCTACTCTGCTATTTATTCACAAGTATGGATACTATATTAAAGCCATTGCACCTAGATATATCTGAAGTAATAATTTTCATTATTAAAAGATATTATAGTGTTGTATCATGTTCATACCACAGGTGAAATGGCAGAGGTGAAGAAAATTAGATGAACAGTGTGATGAACAGTTTTCAGTGAAGGCCACAGTCTGAGCAGCAGCAAGTCAGATGTGGTTACATGAGATTCTAAAATAGGGAAATCTTCCATAAGTTCAGGTGAATCTGATACTGATCTGTTATTTCCTGCAAAACATGGCAGTGAGTACCTTATAATGCAAATCAGTGTTCTAACGGGGGTGATGCATTTCAGATGGTAGAATAGATAGTGTGGACAAATTATGGAAAACAGCTGCATGAAAAGCTAATACTCCAAAGGACAAGACAAAAAGAGTGTGAATGAAATGACTCAGTAGCCCAAAGCCTGTTATCTTAAGAGTCTTATTGAAGTGAAAAATAATACCATGCATTAATTGTTTGTGCTTTCTCCATAACATCTGGTCACTGTAGTGCCAAGACACTGATGATTTCCAAGTCAATGAACTGCTACATTTTCTGCGTTCCTTATTTAGTACTGCTTTTTAAGACGTACTATTTTTACAGGGTGTTTCTTATACTGAATTTAGCCTACTGATTAGAGGGTTAAAGTTGCATTTTTTTCCTTTGTTAGAATGGAGTATAATTTGCATGGAAAAGTTCCTATGTTTAAAATTAAGGAAATTAAACTGAAGTGATTTTATTTAAAATGCAAGCATTTCTGAGTAGGTCTTCCTTTATTTTAGGAGTGGTAGCAGAAGAAGCTTATGGCTGCCTGTTAATATTCTCTGTAAAAATTCCTTATTTTTTAAATGGTAACATCATAGTACTCCTTGCTAACATGTACTTCACCTTTCCATTAACTTATATTATGTAATTTATTAAAAGTGCTTGTCTATGCTGAGATTCTCAAAGAATTCTGTGGTGTGCTATCCAGGATGAGTCAGCCTTGCCTTTAAAATATAGCTCTTAGAAGGAGAAAAAAATGAATTGGTGGTGATGAACCTGACCTGAGAAGTGAGTCACAGGGCAAAAATACATAAGACAAGATCAGAAGACTCTCCATTTTTCCTTTCTGAGTACCTGTAGATTGGAGGTTTTCACTTCTCTCTTGGGTTAATTCTGTTAATGTATCATTGAAATAGAGAACCATCACAGGGGCTGATAATTGGAGTGCTCTAATACAGGCATGCCAGGGTATTAAGAAAAAATAAGTCTCAAAGAAAAAGAGCGACAAATAAATGGTGTATAACATTTTTTTAAACAAAAGTAATTGATGGATGAGCAAACTAGCACACACGGCAACAGATGCCTTTCTTCAGGCAATGTAGAACCTTGTTACCCTGACAGTGGTGTCAGATTGTATTAAATCTACAGAAGTCATCCTCCTACCGTGACTTTTTATAGTCAGTCCTCGTATCTGTAGGAGAATTTGTACTTTTGCTCTGTTATGAACACACATTTTTGCCTTCATTTCTGCACTTAGAAAGATGCAGCTTATATATAAGGTAACACAATTTCTCTTTAATGCCTTTTAATTTTAATATTTAATGGCTATTTCTTTATTAATAATCTTACAGGTTTTTTAAAGTATATACTAGTATGTGAGTCTTTACATTCCTGTAGTGCTCTGGTCACCCTTTAAAAAATGGCATATTGCAGGACTGCTTGTGTTTGTATACATTTGGGAGAGCTGTCAATTTCCTGATTCAGGATACTTTGCTGAGTCTGAAGAGATCATCCTTAGTGTTGTTTGCTTACATCAAAATGCCTGAAGTATTCCTTACATCCAGCAGGAAATAGCCTTGCTGTTCAGAATTTTGTCTGACACGCTAAAGACACTTCAGAATCTTTTTGCAATTTATGCTACTTATGGTCCTGACATGAATACTCTTGATTGACATAACACCACATTCATAATACATGTAAGTATAGTTTATGTATTTAACTTGGTAAAAAAGGTTAAGCAGAAGCTCTATGCAATGGCTGCCTACATTGGTTAGAAAAGCTTTGGTTTGGTTTCTTCTGTAGCTGGTTGATGCTAGCTGTGAAAATTCTTTCAGGTTTTTTCTGGGAGAAGGTGAAATAGTTCTACATACAGCTTCTATTGTTTCTTTCCTTATCATTAATTTTCCACATTAATTTCTCTGTAAAATTTTTGAATGCATGTTAGACTAGTAATTAAGTTGCTTCAAGCTCTTCATTTTTTAAAGTGGGTATTGTGTAGCAAGATCATTAGAAAGGGAGTGACAGACCATTCAAGTAACAATTGAAATCCAGTGGCAAGACTCTGGAGACTGGTGAGAAGCTTTTTTTTGGAAGTATGAAGTACTGCTTCCTTTTCACTTGCACATTAGTCTACTAACATTTAGTTAACATTTACCTTTATGCTGTGTCTTGGACTAACTGACTTGAGTTCTTAATATTCATGCTACTTGTCTTTATTAACAGCTGCAGTGGATTGGTTTGCATAGGTTAAATGTTAGACCCTGTTTGACTGTAGTAAAATGTTAGATCCTAGGCACAATTAAATTGTCAGAATTGTTGCATACAGTGAATAAATTAACAACAGGGGAGAGAGCAGCAGGGAAAGAAAGGACAAAACTCATTAAATTTGTAAAAAGAAGTAAAAATCTATTTGTATAAAAATTAGGATGAGGGAAGAGCAAGTGGTAATGCTATCCCCAGATTTTATTTTTGTACTGGTTTACTGTCTATGAGTTTAAAAATCTGAGGTATGTCAAGCTCTGAAATGAATTCTAAAATCCCATTCCAAACAATAACAGAGTGGTTCCTCCTTACATGTGCCCTTTAGAATTTGGCAGAGTTATTAAATGGAGAGTGAGGGATTCTGTAGTGGAGAATCCCTAGCATTCACAGGCAAGCTGGAGGCAAGAGGCACATAGCTAGCCTCCTGCCAGAAAGTCTGTCATTTGTGATGGCTGCCCTATGTATTTGGTGACCTCTTCTTCCTGTTAACTTGGAGGTTCTGTTTGGAATCGGCAGTTGCAAGAGCTGAAGTGAGAAGTGTTGCCCCGTTGTTAATGTGTTCAGTGCTGGCTGCCAAGTAAAGGAGAGAGAATGGAAAAACACGCTGTTTAACACAGTACAGTGTCTTAAGGAAACAGCCTTCCTGTGCAAGGGGAAACACAACAGGGGTTTTCAAAAGACATCTGTCTCCCTTAAAATGTGTTTGAAGTTTCAAAGCTCTTTCAGTATCCAACCATAAAATCCTAATAAAGACAACTCACAATGTAGTTAAACTATAATACAATGGTCATGAGAAATGTTGAGAAAGAACATTAACTGTGTTGAAATACTGTTGTTGTACACTACACAAAAACAAGCTTGTGTTCCCCTTCGGGCAATAGTATGCACTGCTTCAGTCAGCCACATCATGGGTTACTTTCAGGCTATGACTGATAACAGTATGCAGTAGCTAAATTATTGCAGCTGAATCTGTCAGAGCCTCTGTTGGAAGGGTTCATTGCTGTTGAGAAATTATTTGAGTCAACAAATTATTGAAACTAATATTGTGGGAATTTCTGAGTTGACGGTAACTATGACTTGGATCGTTTCAGAAGACATAGATCAATAAAGGAACTTAGATAAAATATGCAAGACTTTGATTCAGTTTCTAGCTTTTACCACGTTATTGCTCTGAGACCCTGGATGAGTAATTTATTATTTGTCCCTTAATGCTTTTTCTGAGAGCAAGCAATATAAGTATTACAAGTGTACATGTACTTATGTCTCTTCCAAACACGCTGGTGATACATACAAATACATTCTATCCTTACTGCAAATACTGCAAATGAAAATTTTGCACCTGAGTTCTAGTTGCTGGGTGTCAATCTGTGTATTTTTCAGGCTAGAGGTGTGCCAGTAATTTCTGCTGCTGTTTCAGGTGGTGATTGATCTTTAAGGATTTTGTTGTGATGGGGAACATAGATGGGCTTTATCCTGGTGAATGAGAAAGGATACTGAGAGAAGTTGCCACTATGATGAACAGAGATAAAAGTGAAAAAAAATAGGCCTGTAACTACAGACTAATAGTTGCTGCCCTACTTCTATTCATCCTTGCAAATAACATGAGAAAATTTTCTTCAGATACAACTAAGAGCCAGCCCAGTTGCTGTGTCATCTCTCATAAACTTTTCGATTTTGGAAAATTTAAGTAGGGTGTGAAAGATGCTGGCCTTTCCTTTCCCCTCTCTCTCCCTCCCCCATTTCTGCTCACATTCCTTTTAATAACATTATTAAAACCCGGTAACTCATTGTCACTTGTTCTCCATTAAACTCAGCTGAGCAGTATTGATTCGCAACAAGTGCAAATTGATCCATTAAAGTCAATGTCAAACCTGGCTTGACAAAAGCCTGCAGTTGAGAGGGCTTCAGAGCAAGTGGTGTATCTTATTTTCACCTTGTAAAGTGCAGAATAGGCACATAATGCTTTACAATTAACCTTCATCAATGAATAGGAAGGAATGATTTATTTGTATATCCAAGGAACTGTCCAGTGCAGTTTGTTGATGTTATAAAAATATTTACTGGGAAGAGTCCTGGACCCTTTTCCTGAATTGGCTCTGCCATAAGGGACTTTCAGACACTTAGATCAGCAATCATTGATACTTGTGTATTTGTCATTTTTAACACCACCACGCATGTTCCTACCCCTTCTCTGTTCTAGTAAACCTGTTCTAGTTTTAACTACAAACCTTAAAGTCTCTTTTCCTTATTCCCATTTTATCTTCCTCTGGGAAGGTGAGGGGGGAGTAATAGAGAGCAAGTCTATTCTCTGGGTTTTGGTTTGCCCTGACAACTAAACCAAGACACATCTCTCAGAGCCTGACTGCCACTTTAATTGCACCCTGAACTGTTGATTTAACAGACTTGAGAAATTACAATTGCTGAGCTCCTTATGTGCAAGGTGATAGGTACATCTGCAGTCAGAAGGCTGTGAATATTCTGCAGTTTGTTGTCTTAATTTAGTTCAGTGCAGTAGCACTTAAAGCTTAGTCAAGAGAACAGCTTCCTATAGGTGAGAGGTTTTGATGTTGTATGATGGTGGTGGTGTAGGATGTCATTACTTAAGCTGAACTAATTTTCACTATCCTTTGTTAATGTTCAAATTCAACTGTCAGACTGGCATTCCAGGTGTGGGCAGAAATGCAGTGAAATTAAATTATATAATAAAATCGCACTTACTCAGAATGGCCTTTTCTGTGTGAAGTATTTTATAAAACTGACATTTTAATCGCATTTTCTATAGAAAAAAATATTTACATGATCATATCTATTTAGCTGACATTACAAGTTTTGAACCCAGTGGTTATTATCAGTCAGTTTTGGATATTAGATACTAGTCAAGTAGCCATTAGGTAGAAATATTTAAGCTTCGCTTGGTCTAATGGTCAGGTAATGAAGCTTAGGAAACAATTTAGGTTATTAGTTTAACATTTTTAGTTCATCAAAAATGCCAGTTTTCTATTCAAAATATGGATCTTGCATGTAGCAAGTTTTGAAATTGAAGAAAACTGTGCTTAACATAGGAAGTTTTTGGGTTCAGGGAGTATGGAAAACATTTACATATCAGATAATTTACATTCCTTATTTAGATATTGGTAAATTCAAAACTGACATTTTTTTCCATATTGAGAATTTTAAAAGGAAACTGTAATAAAGCATTACTTGAACAGTTTCTCTGAAGGTGTCAGCAGAATTATTAGAGAAATCTGCCGATTGTGTGGATCTTAGTGGTGCAAAATCGTAATTTATTTCATACCATTCAAAAGTGGGCCTGGTTTTGTTCATCTTAGTATAGTTTTTGGCAAATATAAGCAATGCTTCCAGAAGATAGTGTATAATGCACACAGTAGGATGGAAAGGTACCAGATTGCCCAGCATGACTGATTGCAGTTTTCATAAGGAATTGAATGTAAGATTTATTTTCAGGCAACTACCTTAATGAATGAACTTGTGCAAAAAAAGAAAATGTTAGAAATATCAAAGGATGTTGCTGTTGTTTCCTAAGGTGCATGTATTTTGATTTGTGTGACATGACAAAGCATTTCCACCCCTCTAGTTTGACCTTTGTATATTTGCGTTTCATTTACTTTTCCTTTTTTCCTCCTTATAGTGCTGTCTAAATACATAAAAGTATGTTCCTGAAGCTGCAGTTAATACCTTGACCTTTATGCATAGGTGACTTACCTTCTGACTCCCAGCTGCATTTCTGATTTGCCTGCCAGTGTAGTACATAGTTGCTCTACCCAGATTCTAAAAATGTTTGTATTAGAATGTGTATACATATATTACAAATGGTTATAAATTATAAGTAAACTGAAGCATGCAAATATAAGAACGTGTACATGAGTACCAGTTTTTGGCTTTTGCCCTCAAAATGCCTCCTGAAGACTTAAGTTTGGTAGCATTGCCCTTTTGCTGGGAGCTAAGTCTCTTTCACTTTCCAGCTCTAAGTGAGGCAGCCAAATCTGGGCCTTTTGTTATATCCACAGGGAGATTTTTTATTACTATTTTACAGGCACCAGGCCTGCCAAGTCAGGTTATCTGTCTTTGCCTGCACATCTTTAATCAGATCATCTACTGAAAACATGTGGGTTTACGACAGAGCCAACTGTAATTGCAAGCTAATCTGCTGCTTCTGCACCTTCAGCATTTGGCTCTCTGCCTGATATTACCCTTAATAGTTTGTTAATACCAAATAATGCAAAAACATTGCTTCCTTAAGCACTTAATAGGATGTACTGTAATGGAGATAAGTGGTCTATAACACTCTTTACTTGTGTTTTAGGAAAATGAACTGAAGGATGCTGTGCAAGAAAAGAACCGCCTGAGCCTCCAGTATGCAAGTGTGTCCCAAAAAGCACTGCAGTATGACCAGGTAACATCATAAGCCCATACATTTTTAAAAAATCCGTATAATGAGTATTTTCTTAGTATTGTAAATTGGTATTAGGCTTTAGTAAAAAGACCATTTCAGTTACTTTGATAAGACTTGTTTGACAAATGCTCTTCTTTTTCTGAAAAATAGTGATAGAAATAATTAATATATAGTAGGTTTTCTTTCTACCTTTCTGCATTTTTTCCTTGCATTTTCAAATTTCTCAGTGAAATGTTGGAAAGTTCTTGCCCAGCAGCAAATGTAAAAAACTGTATTTAGCAGTTGTTTTCCTGGTAGCATGGCACATGGCATAGTCTCAGCTATACCAGGTCCTGATACGAAAACTGTTTTAATAGTAAACATTTTTGTTCACTTCTTTTTTGTGCCAGTTATGGGACAAAAAAAATACATTTCTGACTACAATGGGATTTTATCTGTGGCCAATGCTGCATGGTGTGACTAGCATGGAAAGAGAGGCTGATGTGCCCTGCCTCACCACAAATGCATTCACTGAAAGAAACGTCATCAACCAGCCACTTTTACAGGCTACATTTAGCTAAAAATAAAACTCCAATCTGGCATTTCTAAAGGCTTAAGTGAGTTGCTCAGCAACCTCATTCATATCAGAAGAGCTGTAACTCTCTGATGAAAGCCCATCCTGAAAGCTTGCAAAAGAGTGGTAGCTGCATGCTGTGATATCTCTGACGTGTGTGTCACAGCCCGTTGCTACATTTCCAAACCAGAGGAGGTCTGATTAAGTCCTGTGACAATGCAAGGCATGTTCCCTACTTTTTGTCTGTAGCACCTGGTATCGAAGCAGACCTGAAATTTCCTGTTGCTGAGGAATCTAAATGGTTTTTATATAAAAAGACCATGTAATAATACTTTATGATAGGAGGAAGCCATGTATGTCATAATATCACTTCATTTTATTCATCCATCTGTCTAGAATTTCTTAGTTCCCTGGTGATTTTCTCTTCTCTTCATTGTTTACACATTACCTTTATTCTTTACTTTGTGGGGTACATGAAGAGAAAGTCTTACTTAGGCAGTTTTATATTCTAGCTGACATAGGAAAAGCAAGAAGTGTTAGTGCAGTGAAGGCTCACTACATTGGTGATGCTGAAAATGTCCCTCTTGTTATCAGAAAGTGAAGAACTATGTCGTTAATACTGATTTATTGTAGGTAATGTTTGTCTCTTACTATAGTGAAGAGCTTGAGGTACACTGAAAAAGCTAGTAAAAGCAATTTAAAATATAAAGGTGAAATGTCAACCTTTGACACATTAGCCACTAAGTGCTGAAATTACATCTACTATTGTAGTGTCAGAATTCATCATACTATGGTTTTTTATTTCTTCAAATATATTAAATACTGTGAAAGGCACAATGCAACGATTCTGGATGCCTGTGCTATTAATTTAATATCTCAGCCTCAGTAGGATCAAAGACTTGCTTTAAATGCACCCTGTCTCTTTTAATAATTTTAACAACATGCAGTCTTTGCAATTTACCTTGAATGTTAACAAACCTTGTGTTTTCCTTCTTACATAACAACCTTTCTGAGGGAATTACCTGGGTTGAAAATACATTCTGCAGCTTAGATTACATTTTACTATTTGGAAACTGTGAAACTATTCAACTTTGGATGTGTGGACTGGAGCAGAATTCTAACAGAATTAGGGCTCAGCCCTGAAGGGGAAAACCTGCCTAAAATAATTTATTCTTTTTCACCCTTGAGAGCTGGGCTGAAAAACAGGCCAACTTTATGCAAGCTAATGGAGGAGTGTTTATGCGTTGCTATGTAGCACAGATAAAACTACTGTTAATATTTGCACATTGTAGTTGCTGAAATTTGACTCTAAAAAGGAGTAGGTAAGAGACTTACCACCTTTAAATTCACAGAATAAAGCTAAAATTGTACTTAACTTACATGATTTGGTTTTGGTACTCTGTATCAGAGTAACGAGATTGTGTTCCTGGAGTGATGTACTTGTGAAAAGATTCTATGTTGATAGAAGTGCTATGACACTAGGCTCTAACTTGTTTCCTGCTCATCTGAGTACATATGGGCTGGAGTTTTTATGTAAAAATTGCACAGACATTATACATTTATAATTTCTTTCCAAAAAACCTGAAATCATACCATTTTCCTAGTAGTTTCTGAATAATGTTTCCTGAACAATACAAGTCATTTGAGACACTGACAGGTTACTGAAGTCTAGAATAAAGGAAGATGGTGGGTTATGAGGCCTGTGGAGCTTTTCACCAATTAAATGAACTGCTGATTCCTTTTGGGTGTGCTGGTGTCCAAGAACAAGTTTCTATTTAAGTATTCAAGAAGTGGAAGACACTTTAGCAGTGTTCTGGCCTTCATAACTGACTCAAATGGGGGCACATTTAGTACGTGTGAAGGTATGGGATGAAAAAAAAAATAAATTGCTTGATGCATTGAACAGAGGAACATTACAGATCAAAATGTTCCCTGTTTTGTCAATTAGATCCATTTATGATAGCACTCTATTTAGGTCAACTGTTTTTGCCACTGGGAACACTGATTTTTTTATGTGCTCTGTATGTAATTCAAGTTCATGTATATCCCATATGTTCTTAAACAGCCTGCTTGGAGGGAGCACTAAATTCACATTTAAGAACAAATGTTGTCTAAACAAAAAAAAGTAAATTATAGATGAATCGAGTTTTATGCTGCCTTATGGGTTATATAAATGTGTATCACCAGGATTCTATGCAGTACAAAATCTCTGGAGGAGAAAGTCTGGCAAGAATGCCCTGTAGAAACAGTATAAGTTATTGCTGCTGGCAGTAACAAAAGGAAGATGGTTGGTAGATTTGCAAAATGAAAATATGCACAGAACTTTCTTTGAAATCTGACCTGCCAAAAGAGAAAGTAGAGAGTTTATCAGAAGCATTTGTGTATTCCTAAACTGTAATTGATTTAGGTGTGTGCTTTGATGAAAGATCCTGAGATGTGTAAAATATCGACAGTTCTGCCTGTCTCTGATTCATCTCTTTCCAAAATTACATTAGCAGCCTGATAGGTACTGTTTGTGCTGGTAGCCCCTCCACTGGCAGCAGGGAGAAACACAGCAGAAAGGTACTGTGCTCACTAGTTCCCAAAATTCAGGCTGTGATCACTAGTAAGTTTTAGGAGATTCTTTACAAAGATACTCAGTTGGTATCAATTCTTTTAGAGATAGGTAAGTTTCAAGGAAAGGTTCTTTTCCTCAGTAAGCTAACTGAGAATCACAGTAACAAAATTGCATTGTTGATGGTGATACCTCATTGCTTCCTTTTCCACTTGATTATTCTTCAACAATATACATTGACCTGAGCAATGAAATACAATACAAAGGATGCAGGAGGTTAATAGATTCTGAAAATCCATTGTTTATTAGTTTCCGAAGTTACAGAGAAATGAGGGAAGAGGAAAAGAAAAATCTGTGCACAGAAAAAAAATCCTGAGGTTGACAATAATTGCATCAGTTCTTGTGGAAAACATTATTTGTGCTATTTTCCATTGTCTTTTCTAGTTCACTGCACTCTTAAGAGCCCTCTTACAAAGGGGAATACACGGGCTGGCTGCAACCATTTAGATTGTTTGGTCCATGGCAAAATTTGCAAGTTAACAAACAAGACCCGGAAGGCAAATAGGCTGAATCAGTTTCTAAAATACCATTTCAGAAAATATGCAGGAGATACGCAAGTCAGAGATTGCTTAATGCTATGTGTTCTTTAAAAACACCATGAAATTACAGTTAATTAAATTTAAAAAAAAAATTAAAAATTAAAAAGTACTGGTCACTTCCTGAACTGAAGTTAGAAGGAAACATGAACTGCACCAATATTAAAGCCTATGCCTTATCCCAGTAAGTTGTACTTCTTTGCTTTCTTTAGTCAGCAGTCCTGCCAGCCTTGTTAGTGCTTCTGTGCTTTGCTGCAGTTAACAAAGGAAAACAGATGCTTCTTGAAACACTGTAACACTGTTCACTGAAAATATTATGGCTCTTTCTGTTGCTTTCTTACCTTCTATCAACATCAATGGGAAGTGGAAATAGTACTTGAATGTTATGTATTCTTTTTACCCAAGTGTTTATTGCTGGTGGGTTTTCATTCTTTACATAAAAAATGCAACCCTATTGTTATACATCGAGACAGGACATGAAGTCATAAAATTTCCAGTGATAAGAAATCAAATTTTCAGCTGATCTGAATTGAAGAAAGAACTTTCTATGGCAGGATAAAAAAGTTTAATATTATACTTTTTTGTTGTCTGAATCTTTATGAAGTAGTTACTATTGTTGATGATTCACAAACCTTGTATAAAAAGACAGTCATCTGAAGTGGTAAAGCTAGCACCAAGTAAATTAAATTAGAAAACAAATCCTACTTGGTGAGTATCTGATCCTTCAGAAACCTCTGTGTAAACATTTTAAGGGAGAGCAAGGGTTGTGTTGCAGAAGAATACATATTTTTGAATAGTAGAGACACTGATTTCAAATGTTAGCAAAGGCTGATGATGTATAATTGAGTTTATTCTGAAGTTGATCTACACTAAAGAATAGTCCACAAAAATGTACACGTGAGTTATGTATTTCTATATATACATTAGATCTCTGCCTTTTTTTACTGTCTCCTGCCTATGAAATCCAGAGAAATAGGAATTGCTTGATTGCAATTTATTTTGTGCACTACATAGTGTATTTCTTTAACTTATGCATAACTACTGTTTGGTTGCCAGATAGTGGTCCTTGTTGAAAGAAAAAGTGCATACATGTATGAACGAACACGATTTCCTCATTGAACATTCCCTTCCATTTTTTATGCTTCTTTCATATTGTCTTTGAACTTTTTTCTCCTCGATTTTAACATGCAGAAATGTTTGTGTCATGTATAGTTTTCCCTTTACTAATTAGCTGTTTGGGCAATAATAACATTTTAATTTTTCTAGATAAAAGCAGACTATGACCATCTTAGAGAAACCCTTCTCAGAGTGACCAAAGAAAGAGATTTGGCTTTAAAGGGAAAACACCAGCTCCAAGCCAAGCTGGAGAACTTAGAGCAGGTCCTAAAGGTATGTATAATGCTGTAGAACTCAATGATCAAATACTTCTGTTGCTTGTTGAATGTTCCTGATGTTCATTCAGAGAGTCACAGAAGCTTAAGTGCATTGCAAACTAGGGGATTTAATGCCCCTGTTAGTTATGATAAAATGGAATTCAGTGAACCAAGTA
The DNA here is from genome assembly GCF_020740795.1 of Apus apus. Taxonomy (NCBI): domain Eukaryota; kingdom Metazoa; phylum Chordata; class Aves; order Apodiformes; family Apodidae; genus Apus; species Apus apus. The sequence continues at coordinate 9,532,351 of NC_067297.1, forward strand.
CCTACAAGGTGATGTCAAACCATTGGAGGAGTTCTTTATCTGATACTTTGTAAGTGATGGGATGTAGGTTTTCACTGTACAGTTACTGGAGTAAGGTCAAGATGAGAAGAAAAGGCTGAAAAGTGACTATGCTGATGAAGGAAGAATCAACAACTGCCGAGATATTTTACTTTAGAGAGGGCTCTGTCTGCCACTCTGACTTGATGCAAAATGTTACTGTGAAACAAGCTGCTGGTTCCAGCTTGTATTGCCTGTGCAGAGTGTATCCCATTGTCAGGACAGGGTTACAAAACGTGCTATTGTTTTATTAGAGAGATCTTATATAGAAATAATTGTTGTTTGTGTGCTGGTTTGGTTCTGGCATGGCTTCGGTAGTAGGGGAGGGGTCCCAGGGATGGCTCCTGTAAGAAGCTACTAAAAGCTCCTCCTGCTCAGGTGGCCGAGGCCGGAGTCATTAGAGAGACAATAGATGCGTCTTTGCGATTAACATATGCAAGAGCTGATAAAAGACCTGAAGAGAGAGCAATCAGGGAGAAAGCTGTGCTGGAGAGGTGACTGCAGTGCCGGGGTGAAGATCCCGAGGTTTGTGAGGAAGAAGGGGAAGGAGGTGCTCGAGCAGAAGTTCCCCTGCAACCTATGGCAAGACGGCAGCTGTCCCCCTCCATTCATGGAGGGACGTGGTGGAACATTCCCTGGAGGCGCCAGGAGCATTTGCTGCCAGTGGACTTGGATCTGCAGCTGTGAAGGACCGCGCGCCAGGGGAGGTGCCTGTTCCCGAGGGCAGCCCGCGCTGGAGCAGCTCCGCAGGGACTGCACCTCCTGGGAAGGGCTCGCGGAGGAGAGGTTGATGGAGGACTCTCCCATGGGAAGGACCCCCCGGGGAAGCAAGGGACGACTGTAAGGAAACCTTCTCCCCGAGGAGGAAGGAGCTGCAGGAAACAACAGACTGTGAACTGACTAAACCCCATGCCGTGTGCCTCTTGGGGAAGGAGGGAGAGAAATCGGGAACAAAGTAATTTGGGCCGAGGGAGAAGGGAGGAGTGGGGGCAACGTATGTAAGCCCTGCTCTTTGTGTTGTTTGTGTCCTGTGTGCATTCGATTAGTGTTAATTTCAGTTATTATTTCTCCCCAAGTTGAGTCTGTTTTGCCCCGGACTGTAAATGATGAGCTAACCCTCCTTTTCCTTTGTCTTGACCCACGAGCTTCTGGTTGGCCTTTGTCCTCCCCGACCCAGTCTGGGTGGGGGGTGTTGAGTGAGCGGCCACGTGGTTGGTTCTTGTCGTTTTAGGCCCAAACCACGACAGTTTGGTTCATAACCGCCTTTCTTTTAATAGGTTTCAAGGGAAGCTTAGCATGCTGGTATCTAGCCATGTTTGTTTTCCAGATACACAGTTGTTTTAATGTCATCAATTTGCTGCTTCCTTTTCAACTTAGAAAAATTCAGTAGTGCGTTTTGAATAAGAAGTTTATTCTTCAATGGAGGTTTCCCTGTTTAATGGAAAATGTTGTCCTGCTTCTGTTCCTAGTTATTGTGTATAATGCCATGGGACAAATTGATGCTATGAAATAGTGGGATTCACCAGGTGAATCTAGCAGAGACAAGATCTAGCTGAGATGGTGGGTAGAGTAAGAGTAAAATTCAGTTGGAAAATGGAATCAAGAAAGAGATTATTACTTATAAGTTAATTCAAAGGGGCAATAATTTGTGTATGTTGAAATAAAGTGCAAAAAAAAGTTATAGCGGTGGGAAGGAAACAGTGCTTTGCTAGGAAACAGCTAAGTTCCCAAAGTGTCATTGATTAAATAAAAATGGAAGACAGTAACTTGATAAGCCAAACCTGGTAGGTGGATCAGGAGTAATGGATAAATGTCCCTTACAGACACTGAGCTGGTGTCTATTTTGATGGGAAAGAGGCAGCCAGTGGAAGGAAGCATACGAATGATAGAAACACAAACTGGTTTGAATGGACTGCTGCTCCTAGGTTTTCTTAGTTGTAGAAAATACGGAAATCGTGTTGTGGGAAACTGGCACCAAATCATGTCTTGAAGAGGGTTAAGCATCTAAGATTATTAAAACAAAATAATAAACCCCCATAAAGTCATGCAGGTACAGCGGTTTACAAGAGTGGAGGGACTGCACTGGTGAGGACTGTGGTGAGAATTCTTGAGAGAGAAAACACTTTTAAATACTTGTCTGTACTTCAGACCATTCATAAAATGAAGGATCCAAGTGTCTGGTTAGAATGGAGCATCAATTCAGTGCTGAAACTTTTCTGACAGACTGCCAAAAAGCTGCTTATTTTTCATCTTCTCAAGCTGGAGGTTATACTTTCTCTAACCACTGAAGTGGCAATTAAAATGGGATTGATACCCTGGGAGTAGGAGGAGATGGAAATGAAAATTAGTGGTCTGAGATTTAAAACTCCAAGGAAGACATTGGTTGGCAAAATGTTTTAATAATGCTAAGTGGCTTCAGCCAATGCTTATCTTAAGTACAATCACTTATTTAAATTTTTATTTATAAATGATCTTGACTTGCATCAGACTGTCTCTAAAAGAGGAAAAGTAGTTTTGCTGTTGGCTGCATCAGAATAGATCTGGGCTTTTGGAGATGGTTGTAGTGATGAAAATGGCTACCTGTCTGAATCTTGAGAAGAGATTTTATTTTTGTTTGTTACTCTGGTAAATATTCTGTTGAAACCCACTTTCAAGCTTTATTTGATAGTACTCAAGAGGTGAGGAGAAGGTTTTCCAGCTACAGATGGAAACAAAAGGGGTTTATAAGTTACATCATTCTTGCTCAGCCTCCAAAAGACTGTGGGGTTTTCAAAAGTAAGCTGACTGCTTGATAAACCAATTTATTTCAGCAGCTTCTGAAAACATGAGCTGTTGAAATCACACACTAGGCAATGCCAAAGGGAAGTCAACTGTTAAACATATTGTTGTGCAGTGAATTGTCAGTGTCCTATTTACCAGTCAATAGGTAGCACTGATAGCATAAATCTGGAGATATGTGCAAGTAAGAAATAGTTGTGCTGGGAAAGGAAAATTAAACTGCTTAATTAAAAAGAAGAGTGATGCAATTATCTGTCTTTAGACTAATACTACTTTCCCTAGGAACAAGTAGGAAGTTTTTCTCTAGCAGTGAAAGATAATTTTCTTTTTCTGTTAGTTCATTCCTTCTGTGGAATACAAAGCAGACAGTTCCACAGAACTTTATCACTAATTTGCTATTTTCTGTGAGTCATGTGCAAGTAGAATCAGCACCTAGAAGCTATTTCAAGAGATATTATTTTGGCTGTGCTCTGTATAGTGATTGGGATTCCAGCTTGATAACTGCAGAAATTCACTTTAAAGAGCACATAGTAGAAAGATAAGAGGAAAAAAGTCTAAAAAAGAAATGAACTGTGAATTCATGGCTCATAAAACAGCTGAGGATTAAACTTCATTGTAAGTAAATTGGCATTAATTTTCATTTCATCAAATCAAAATACAAATTGTTATTGTCTGGACTTCTTTGCTGCTGAAAAAAGCCCCACTTTCATGAGCAATAAAACACTTTTCTCTTTCTCCGTTCAGATAGTGCTTTTGCTAGGCTTGTATGCTTTTGAGCACTTTAAACTCCTCTAGTGATGGATGGACTGTGTTTTACTTTAAAAAAATTAAAGAATCTACTTTCTTATTTGATCATAGCAAACAGTGTTCATTTCTCAACTGCTTAGTAAGGTTACCTGCTGGCATTTGACTTAATGATTCCTTCAAATTTCTTCTGTAGAAGAGCTGAATCTGGTTATTTGAATGATTTTACTTAACTTCTACTGAAGTAATACAGCTAATGCATGTGGGAGAAACATTCTTTAAATCTTGCAGTTCTGCTTACAAACTCAATCCGAAGTTTTCTTTCACTGAAACAAAAACTGGTGGATATAGAAACCCTGTGTTTTCATGTTCGGTAGTTCTGTCCCTTGAAGAGAACACTTCTGAGCTGGCAGGGTACCTTGAACAGACTTGAAACACTAAATCTCCTTTTTAGCATTACACCATGTCCAAGCAGATGTAGTTAATTGTGTATTTCATGTGTATCCTCATATGCTTGGGAAATTAGTTTGAAATAATGGCTTGCAGCTTTCCAACCATTGGAAACTTTTGAGAAATAGCCTAGTTTCCTTGCCAAAAGAGAAACTCACTTTATCTTTTGAGAAATTCAGGATACATCAACAAAACACAAAAAGGAAGATTAAGAACTGCTGAATTAGCTAACTTCTGAGAATCTTGACAGTGCCTCTCACTGGAACAGTTCTGATTTTCTGTTGTATTCAGCCAGCTTTTCCCATTCATTCCACTGTAATGGTGCCCACCCATCTGCAAGTGCAGATGACAAGTCCTTTGATCAAAGAACTTGGGTGAGAATTAAATTTGCTCCCCATTCAGCATCATGTATGAGTTCTGCCTCATAAACAAGACTTTAATATTTGAAAGCCATTTGAGTTTATTCCAGCATTAACCAGCTGGACAGTTACTGCAACTGTTACCAACTGAAAAGTCACTGCTTTAGACAAGAATGTGTTTCTTTGTTTTGTTTGCAGCTGTAGGTAATACAGTGTATCCATGGAAGCGGTTGAGGCCAGGGTGAGTTATTCATTGTCAAATCCCCCTGCTGCCCATGAAGAAGCTTCAAAAACAAGAACTGTTTGAGCAGGTCCCTTAAGGGCTATATCAGAAACAGTTTATACAATACAGCTGTGTAGCTCTATAGTTTGAAAGAAAACTGAGATATGCACAAAGTCCCCAGCTTATTCTCTGCTGTGTAGCAGGATTGTTGCCTTTGATCTGAAAGATACACTCAATAGGTTACTTCTTCATACTTTATTGGAAGGACAGAATATTATTTGCAAATTGTTTTGAAGTATTAAATTCTTCCTGTGTTTTTTTCTATGCTCTTTAAATGTGGGTTTGCTTTCTGACATAGTCACATTATTAGGACCTCTAAAAAGTATGGAAATAATAAAGTGCAAATGTACATGTTTAGAAAATTCTTACCTGCCTCACATTAAGGACAGGAACAGGTTGGACGAATGGATTGCCACCACCTACACAAACTGTGGCAACATGATCATTGTGGAAGTCAGTCCTGAAAGGAGATGCAGAAAGAATTCAGCTGCTCAGAGCTTTCTCCTTGCTGATCTTCTAGTGATCTCTGCAGTCCTCCTCCACTGTCCTAACCTATATTCCGCTCAGACTTGGAAGAAGAAATTGCAACAGCTGATGTGCAGATACACAGAACTGATTTGCAGACAGACCAATTTGTGAGCAGGATGGGAGAGAAGGAATTGCATCTGGTTTGGGGGAGATTTAATTGCTGTGCTAGGGGAGGGACAATACTGGGGTGAAGAGATCCATTCTGCTTTCAACAGTAAGTAGATCATGACAGTACTAAAATAACTGAAAGATACTTTTAGGTTAACATTGATGACAAAATGGTCTTTTCTGACCTATAAATCTGTGAACTAGAGATCATTAAATACGTATTTTAGGTAACAAATTAAAAGCTGGAGAGAATCACAGATCATGTATCACAGTCTGTTTCTTCATTACATTTTGTAGATACACTCTCTGGTCACAGTATTAATTATTTATTGATCTCTGCAAAGGACTGGAAATGTTCTGTAGTAGCTTTTGTAAAAGCAGTAAGAACGGTATCAAAATATGCTGTACCAAGTCTGGTACTAAATACTGATAGAGTGAAAAGAGATCTTTGGCTTTTTTCTGATAAAGTTTTTAACCAAAAATGTGCAAATGAGTTGATGCCTCATCATTTTCTGAATATAAGAAATGTGCTGGTGCTCCATCAGTGTCAAGTTTTATATTAAGTCTTGATGGAAGCTGCTGAGCTCATTAAATGTAGCTTCATGCTAACTTCAATCACAAGTAATACTAGTTAGCAAAATAAGTTATGTTTGTTCAGATAAGATGAGAATCAGAACCATTATTTTGGTACTTATTAAATACTGAGAATAGATACTATCCATTAACAAATCAATTTAACTTGTACAATATGCACAGTTTGGAAATGTCTAGTCAAAACACTGAATCCTCACAAAACTTGTAGAAAACAAGCCATAGTTGACAGTCAAAACTGATGAATTGGAAAAATCTTTTATTTTGTTGTTGTTTTTAATCAACACTTCAAATGAAAATAAATCCCACGCAGAGGCCAAATGAAGCGTTGGAGACATTTCTGTTTCCTTTGGAAACATATCCAGATTGAGAGAAGTCAGCCTCACTGTACTGTCCCTTTTTGTTATGAGTAACAAGTAGCAGAGAATAGCAGCTCATTAAAAGTTAGCAATATGCTTGATAAAAATTTTTCTCTTGTACACAATAAGAGAGATTTTTGCTGTTCTTGTCAATTTTAGCCATGTATTTGTGTTTCCAAGTACTGGTTCCTAATAACTCATGTAATAACTCATGGTGCTGCAGATAAGACATTGTGCCTCTGCTCTGAGAGTAGTATGGGAATAATATGAAATTTGGAAAATAAAAATCTTTAATACCAGTTTCACCAGAGAAGTGATCTAAATCTATAAAGAGATCTTTCTTAACTCCCATTTATTAACAAGGTGTTTGGAAGTTATAATGATATTGGGAGAATAATATTAACCTGTAATGAAAAAGATTTCTATCTGCGAAGAGTATCTTGACATTGTTCAGCTTGTGCTCTTCTCAAGAACTTTTTCATATTGCTTTGGATCATTAGCAGCAACTGTACTTCAAAAGTTGTTTTTGAGTACTGTATAGTCACTATTGTCCAACTCCCCCTGTGTTAATTTTGCTTTAATTTACTATAAATAAAAGGCAGACATTAGCAAATGTAAGCTATTTTTTGGGGTCATCATTTGCAACACAAATTACAAAACCATATCCTAGATAAAGAGGCATTTAGGGAATTGTCAAGCTAATTTTTTCCCAAGCTTTAATTTTTCAGCACAATGCCACTTAAAAATGTGTGGCTGAAGGATAAAATGGGTACTGTTCTCTTATGCATCTCAGACAGCACGTTGTTGGCAGTGACAGTCATATATTCTAGAGGAGATAGCTGTTGAAATGCCTTAGTTTAGCATTGGAAATATGCCCTAAGTACTGACTAAATTAAAATCCTATCCCGTCTCCATCTTGCCTATCAGTGATACCAGAGAGCTTTTTTGCTGAGATGAACATCTGTATGGCTGGGAATGGCAGCGTGTTTGGCTGCAGGTGGAGTTTGTTGGAGTCTTCTGATTAGTTTTTCTGCTTCCTTTGGAACAGCATATGCGAGAGGCTGCTGAACGGCGGCAACAGCTGGAGTTGGAGCATGAGCAAGCCCTGGCTGTCCTCAACGCCAAACAGCAGGAAATCGAGCTCCTGCAGAAGGTAAGTGGAGAAAGGGAAAGTCAGGTCAAACAGCAAATTGCAGTGATGGAGCACAGGGCATGAAACACAGCTCCTGGTTTAAAGGAACTTAAACCACAACTGCGAAACTGGTTGCTGTTCTGGACTGTTCTGCATGATTGCTGATGCAGGTGTAACAAGTGGATATTTACTGTTGGATTTACCTGACTGTACTAATTGATTTATAGATGTTTATGCCAATGAAAATTAACCTGACCAGCACATGTAAGTCCTAGCATTTTCCAATTTGGAGAAAAGGGAAGCAAATAGATGCATTTCCTTTGTATTTTCATTGCTTCCTGCTGTATTCGGCTCAGCAGTTTTTGTGTATTCATTAAAGGTCAGGCAGGAATTCAGTCTTAATTTCATGGTAATCAAAATATGGGGAATCCACTATTTCCTTTAGAGTTTTGGGGAACAGTTAATAATTCTCACTGACATGTTAATGTTTTGTTAGAATTTCTTTGGCTTCCTCTTCCAGACACTGGCAATTAGTACTACCTTTCTCCACTAAATTTGATTAAAGTAAGTCCTTGTTGAAGTACTTGCATATGACAGTTATCTTCTTTTTCACAAACTAAGCAGTTAAGTACCTCATTTTCCAGCCTGCTCTCTAATTCACTTTCAGACTCTTTTTTTCACATAGCAACTTTTCAGTATTCATTGTAATATAAATAAACATGGTATAGAATTTCAGTCTTAACAAAATCACTCCAATTGTTTCAATACTAATGTTGATTTTTCCAATTGCTTGACTAGATCAAAACACAGAAATAATAATGATAATGATAATTTGGTAGAGAATTGGCATGGAGAGGCATTCTCAGAAGAATAAAAAGATGTATCTAAATATAGATTGCTTGACATCAAAAGCTTCACTTGACCAAATTAAATCTTCCATTTAATTTTCTTTTAGCCTTTCACAATTAATCTATTTGGGGGTATTTCAAAATGCCATTTCTAGTTATTTTAATATAGTATATGTTATTATTTGAACTTATACATACATTTTGCACTTAAATTTCTTGGCAAAAGAATTGAAGAAACATTTTCTTCTTGTTATTTTTTTTGTTACATTCTTCTAATAAATCCACTTTACATGGGTCTCTTTGTTGCAGGTTGGCAACAGGATACAAATCTCTACAATTATTTTTGCTAACCTATAGCATGACAGACGTCAAGCACAAACAAGGGCTTATTTATGTATATATTTTGATTTTCCAAGCTCAGCTTCCTTTCCATTGTGACATGTTGGGATCCCAGCTTGCTTGAGATACTTAGCTGCTTCTGTAAAGCTAATATTAATGCTACAGGATAAGAATGAAGACCAGACTGATACACTTTGTGGGTGGAAGAGTGAAAGTATTCAAAACATTGAAAGATTTGGGGGGGAAATGTCTATATGGTGCAGTGCTCTACCTTGAAGAGAGATACCCAAGCTCCCTGTACTTCTCTAGACAAGGTAGTGGAGATGAGCACAGTTTAATTTGTCCTGCCTTAGCCTCTAGACTGCTGGTATACAACTCATCTCTTTTTCAACATTATAATGCAGTGTATATTGTCAGGAAAACAATTAAAATAAATATTTTGCCTGAGCAACGATAGCATTTTCCTTCCTTTACAGAAGAATTGCTGGCTTACACTTCATCCAAAGCTGACCTCCCAATGTGTGCCTAGTACTTCTGTGTTAAATTCTTTCTTCCATTTTTTTTATTAGAGCCATCTAATTACTTGAAAAGTACCTTGACATGAAAGTTGTAACTCCAGGCACTAACAGGATGACATTTCACAGCATATCTTGTTCCTGTTGTAAATTTGCTGATGAACCACAGAAATATTCACTTTAAAAACACAGCGAGTTGCTGGTACAATCTGATGATTTGCTATAATGTTTTGATACTGAAAGTAACAATTCACTGTGTTTTTAATATATGGACAGACTAGTGAGATTTTCATCCTGAATGGAAGAATATTATATTTTTCATCAAGGTTTTGTGTTGATAGGGAATCAGATGGTCTTCTTCTCTAAGAAAGCCTTAATAAAAGACAGTTTGATGTAAAGGAGAGATAGCGATGCAGGTTTTCTAATCATTTGTCAAGAACTCGTATTCCAGGTAGATGTTATTAAACTTGTAATGATGGATAACACAATGCTTTCTATTACCTGTCATCATATGTTTGCTAATGCTAGTGGAGCCAATATTTTATCAGGTGCTAGCAATATGACTTATTACTATACTACAGGAAGAAATATTACTATCCTTGCAGGACCAAAGGAAGCTTTATGACAGTGAAGTATGGTTTGGGTGTATGTTTTCTTTTGTGACTTCCATTGAAACCAGTAACAGAGTAGCCCTCATAGAGGAGGAAAATGAAATTAACATAGCTGTGTCAGTGACCATCATGGGAGAATCTGGCCCATTAAATTAGGAAGCCTGTGGGATGCTGCACTCTGCTAAATTAGAGTGTTTGAAGACTTTTTTCTTATGAGGAATGGTCAAAATATGGTCTTTGGGTTACAGTAATAAAGAGCTAAGACACAAAGTTAGTGCATCACTCTGCTATTAGCCTGATACTATGGTTAATAAAAAGTTTTGCTTATCTTGGGCAAGCTTGAAAAAAGAAGATAGTGAAAACTTTAATGGAAATACAAAGAGGAAAACATGAAGTTACTGAGTGATATTTTTTGTTTGTTTCTAAGGTTTAGAATTTTTCCAAATAGCATTGATAACTGAATTTCCGAGCTACATAAAATACACTTTTCTGCTCTTATGGATTTGCTCTTTTCTTCTTTGACTCGGTTGATGCACCCTAAATGTCCCACTCCTGTTTACAGACAGCCTTCCTTGTGGTTGCCTTGAAGTGTTTTGTGAGCTGTTTACTTAAATGATACATACTGTTGCTGCATGTAAAGAATTAGCTTAATTTTTGTGTTGCTTTCTCCTGGCAGGTAGGATAGGTTTCTACACTGTAAACCTCCTTCACTGCAGAATAACAAGCTCATTTTTCAGTTTTAATTTAGAGGGTTTCAGAGATACTTCTGATGTGTTGAGCGTGCTGCTTACCTTGGTCCAACAATATCAATGCTATTTCAGTGAGATTCAGTCTCCTAAAAAAAGGAGTTATTTCAGTGACTTGGAACCAAAGCGCTATAGTAGTATTGATGGAGCCTTCCCTTCAAGGCTGGAATTGGCTTTGAATTTGAGTATACAGTATGCTACTTTATGTGGTTAGAGCATGCAGTATGTGACATGACTAACTGATTTTTCTTTTTCTCTCCTCTCTGTCATAAAAACAAGGCTCAGGTTGAAGCTAAGAAGGAACATGAAGGAGCAGTTCAATTGCTAGAGGTAAGAAGATATCCTCCACCTTTGCTTGTGGAGGCTTCTTTCTGAATTAATTCAATTTTGAATTTCTGCCTGAGGAAAAGAAAAGGCATTAAATGCCTTTTATTAAGGTTATTAAGTCTTAACACACTATACGTATCATAAAGAACATGCAATACCATAGATTGATTATAGCAAGTGTGTAGTCAACATTTCACTGAGAAGTCTCCTTTTAGCAGAAGGTATTTTCTAGTCTTCTTACCTTCTCACAGTGGTTCTCTTGTCTGTGTGCTTACTGGCCATACATTTATGGAAAGTGTTTTCCTATGTATTTTAAATTAATTTTAAAGATGCTTTGATAATCTTTAAAAACTAAATAAATTATATCTTTCTATTAATGTTTATTTATACCTATAAAAGTTAATAATCCCACAGAAAGCTTTACTTATATGCTTTCATTATCATAATGTATATTGTTTGTTTTGCCTTTAAGAGCATAAGATTAAATTAGTATTTCATAACTGGTGGAAAGTATATGATGCAGGGAAACATAAGTAAAAATAAAGCAGGGAAGTGATTGTTTAGCCCCCCTCAAGCTAATAAAAATTCCTATTTAGCTGATTTGTTTGCAACCTCCAATTTACATAACCCCATCGAGGTTTCCTAAGCTTTTGCTTTTTATTGCCCTAAGCCCATTAATTTTTAGCATTTTTATTTAATCTGCCTTTTGCTCTTTTAAGACCAGCAGTGGTACTACTGATTTCTGAAACATTCTATAGCGTGGTTTGCATTAATGCATGTTTTTACACATATTAACTGCTCTAATATACTTTGCTTTGAAATGTAAAAAATGTGTTCAAACCTGTTTTTATTTCGTTGTTTATTTCACATCTCTTTGTTTACTGTGTCTTGTTTGGAATTTATTGCTTTGCACTTCATCCAGAACACCTTGGACAGCATGCAGGTATTTTAGGGCATAAATTCTCCTTTCCCTGTCCTGAATCCTGCACTTTTCCCTTTAAAATTAGTAGTCCTGCCTAACCTTGCATGGAATGTGTGCTAGAACCATTGTTATGCAAGCATGCTTGGCATTTATTGGCCTAATACCAAATCACCAAAATGATAATGTTTTTCTACAAGAGATTAATCTTCAAATCTAGCATGATTTAATTAGAACTGTGATACTGGTTTTGAAAGTTAATTTCTTGTGAGCATGCCCACTAAGAATGGTTTGGTAGTTTATGGAAGATTGTATCTTTCTGACTGTGGATTTTGTCTGAATTCAGATTGTTTCCTTTGTTAATTCAAAGATAGTTCAATGTGATATTTCCACCTGAGGTTGATTTATTGAGCTGCTTACTGAAAGCCTTTGCTGCTACATAAACAATAACGAAATGGTATTTCTGTAGCAGAATATGTGGCTAATTACTAGTCTGAATTCAAGCCTGTCCACCTGGAAAGCTGCTCATCATCTTATCTGTCTTGTGCAAACTGTATCTGTCTTGCAATGGATGTAGTCTGCTTCATTTTCATTTCAAGAGGCTAAGTTTTAGAAATAACACTATGTATTATATGGGAAACTTGGCAAGTCCTAAGTGATAGACATTCAATATGATCAGCAACAGAGAGTGTCTTTTGATGCAACCATGACTATAGGCAGATCCACTTCTAAGGAGTGGTGGCAGACTTGGCACTTCTGTGCTCTCGTCCCTAGGGCAGGCTGTGTGGGCAGAGCCAGGGTACAGAACAGGAATTCAGCACTTCTGAGAGTGTGAGCACATGCCTTGCTCTGCAGTGGCACACATAAATACACAGATTTTCTACAGTGAGGTGAGTCTGACTGGCTAACAATGAACCAAGCACCTGCCTGAAGTAAAGAAAAAGATGTGTATGGGGATGTCTCCTGTTAGCAAGGCTGTGGATCTTAAAGCAGTGCTTCTTTATGTAGTATCAGCGTTGTGCTCTTCCAACTCACTGCCCTGATTACAAAAAAAGTAGTAAAGGCATTTTTCCTTCAAGCTTTGTACTGTCATGAGAGAATAACTTGAAGATTCTAGATACTCAGAAGGCATATATTGAAATGCAAGAAGTTTTAAATTAATGAATAATAATAATAATAGATTTATTTTTATTTTTTTTCAAAAGTATTTTTAAGGCAGCTGTAGCATCTTGTTGGGGTTTGGATTGTGATGTTTTTATTTTTTATTTTATGCTAGAATTTCCTTAACTGCATGTGGAAAGGTCAGTATATATTCTTAGAGAGTTGAATAGCTCGTCCTTAAACTTTAAATGAGAAAGAGGGAATCTAAAAATCAAAACCACTTTACTGCTTTGTTTGTTTGTTTTTAATGTTCTCTTAAGATTTTATATAGATGCCTTATTCATACAGCAGATTAACAAGGAGCAAAAGCTCACATTTCGGTTGCTCAAAACCACAGTGAAAAGATGAAAGTAAAAAATAAAAGCATTTACTGTTTTTTTGCAAAGCTCCCACAATGTCTCTGTATCTTATTTTTTTGTTTGTTTCATAATCAGTCAGATACCCTCAGGCTTCTTTAGCGGATCTAAATTAGTTTGTATTTTATGAATACCAAGATATTACGTCCTCAACGTTCACTGTAGCTTTAAAAAGATGTCTGTTATAAAAAAGGAACAGGCAGTATTAGCTCTGTTATTATTAGAAAATTTGGATTTTTGTTTTCTTCTGGGGTCTATAAGTCTTTTGTTTGTGTTTAGCTGTGCTAAGATCTTTGTATATGTGATATATGTAATTTTCTTCATATTTAGTATGTGCATTTTTCCTTATATGAACTGAGAACATTTTTATAGTTCAAGAAGAAGAACCGTTGGTACAGTTGAATGAATCTAATTGATATCCAGATGTCTTTTGTTAGTATAGTTGTTTAACTAGGCATATACTATAAAGAGGTTTTAAATGAAGGAAAGTGATGTTTGTTCATCATGAAGCACCGGATTAGGTTATAATGCATTAGCTTTTCATATAAGGAGCCTATTACTGCCTCTGTTGAGCTACTTTTGCTTGCACTGTTTGGGTCACAGCACATAAGGCATGAGTTTTCCCTAGGTCTCCAGTGGCAGACTTCGCCTGGCACCTTTCCAAAGTACAGACCAACTGTTTGCCCTTACATGAAAATCAGACCTCACAAATTCTCAAGAGTTTTGCTGATTCTTCAGTCTTAGCAAGTGATGTTTGTATGCTCTTTCCTAACTCTCTGGGCACTCTAGATTTGTGTTTTTTCTCTTCAGGAAAATCTGATAGTGTATGCAAACAGATATACTGGCTGCTTATAAATGCAGATTGAAATTGAAATGCATTATGTTGAAAACATTATTATATCTTTGATTTAGCTGGTACAACGAATATGCAGATTTGGATAAAATGATTTTCTCATGCTTTAGTGTCTTCACTACTCTTATATATGTTTTGAGTCAAAGTTGTAGAAGAAATCCTGATTCCCCATGCCCTTTGTCATTCCTCTCAGCCAGGGAATATTTCCCTCACCTCAACCATATTTTCACGTCAGGAATTCATAAACTGTATGTAGGCAAATTTCCCAAATTAGTACAGAAGCTTATCTTTTAAATTCTGTTTTGTTAAAGCCTGATGCCTCAAAATCAAAACAAAAATGTTTGCCACCACTGGTACTTCTCACAAGCTTACAAACAGTCTGCTCTTGGCTGATGTCTGGATTGTTTCTGTGTGGTTTGGCATCTACAGCAAGGAGCATTATTTTTGAAGGGAATGGAGCCGGTAGATGGGCCCACATTCTGCATGAAAATCTCTGGGGTTTTTAATAAATAAGTGTTAATCTAGCAATTCAGGAGGCTTCAACTTAATAGCCAAAGATGGGCAAACCTCAGAAATATACCAGAATTTTTAGAAAAAGATGGAAAAGCATACAAAATTGACTTTCAGATGTGTGTAGAAGTCACAAAGTTGTAGGATCTGTTTCTAGATGTTCTTGTCAGTGACTTTTTTAGCACTGCCAAAAAATATAATAAGGAATTTCTACTTTAGAAATTGGGGATGAAAGGAGAACTTACCTCAATATTACAGGGCTACTAAAAAGTTTAGTTCCAAGTGTCATTGAAAATTTAGGGGAGAAAAGTGTGATTCTTGCTCTGATCTCAGTCAAATGTCCGTGTTCTGTCTTGCTTGTGCAGGCCAAGGTCCGAGAGCTGGAGGAGAAATGCCGGACACAGAGTGAACAATTTAACCTCTTGTCCAGAGAACTGGAGAAATTTCGACAGCAAGCGGGGAAGATTGATCTCCTGAGCAGTAACTCGGTGGCATCCTCAGATATCCCTGGTTCTCCTGGTAAATCTCTGTCTCAGTTAATAAATGGAATAGCCACTTCTATAGGCAAAGGTAAGGAGCAATATTTTATTTGTAGGTATCTCTTCTGTTTTGTAAGTTTAAGATGCAAATAAAAAATATAGAGTTTGATACTGCAAATGGAGGATTTAATTCACTCCTCTACCTCATTTGTAACTTGTTTACATTTCAGAGTCTCTACAGTTTACTAAGCTGTAAAAAGGTATGTTTAAGTTTTTAGCTATTTAAAATAGTATTTGAACATGTAGCTGCCAGGTGTTTTAGAAACAGAGAAGTCACAACAAAAATATTGTTGATTTGAGTTTTAAAAGAAATGGGGAATGTAAAGTAAAAAAAAAAAGGATTTACATTTGTGTTGGTGTTCTTACACTTACAGTGCTAGTATCTTCAACTCAGTATGTGTTTTTCCAAGATCTATGTTGAACTTTTGCCAGGTCATCTCCTTTTGCCAGAGGCAACTGCTCCTCCTATCTACAGAACTGTGTTAATGATTCATTATTCATAAGAAAATATAAAAGATCAAGGAAAGAGGTTATCTGACAACACCTAAAAGTAACTTTCATGTATGTCATGTGTTAGATTGGGTATTATAACTGTTGTTAACAAGGCTGAGGAGTATATTCACCAATTCAGTATCACCCGTGCTAGAATAACTTCATCTGCTTGTTCTGCACAAGAATGCTTGTCAGGTAACTTCCATTACTTACAGTTTCCCCCCCAAGTTGTTTTAAAAATAATTACAAAGAAGAACTGGAAAGAAATGAAAAAATCTTAACTTCTTTTAATTTTATCTTCCTAAGCTTCTAGAAGAATTTGGAGGCATAGAGCCTAGAAGCCACAAATTCTTTCCCTGTTGTTACAAATGAGCAGTTATTTTAGTGAAAGGTGCTAAACTTAATATGAAACCAAGTCAAAAGGAACCAAGGTGACATTGTTCTTTCATTTCACTTCAGTAACTTTGTACTGTGCATGTCTTGGGTTTTTGAACACAAAATTTGAGCTGTTTGCAGTTTTGCCCACTGTGATGCTTATTAGTTTATAGACTTTTCTGGAGCTGCAAGTCTTGACTAAGGGGATATTAAAGTGCACTAAATGGAGAATTTAGAAGGAATTATCTGATAGCTGTGAGGATTTAGTACAATTTTCCTTAATATCAACAGGATTAGCACTTCATGTCTCTAAGGACAGGATTTTCAAGGTAATAATTCTTTTTAAAGGCAAGGTAATTAGCTGCTGAAATGTCTTCTAGGCAGCTGGTGAAGGTCCACTCTGTATCTCTGGGAGGAATCTAAATAGGCCCCAACCCTCAAATGAAAATCAACTGAACTTTTTGAGGTCCTGAGCCAAACTCCCCCAACTGACTTATATTTATTCTTGAAATACTAAGGGAAACAGCTTTAAACAAATCAAACAAAAAAAACCCCATTAAAATCATAACAAACAGAAATCTATACTGAAGTCATTAAAAGACCTTACTCTGTAAACCTTTTCTCATAACCTATTGATTTTTATGTGACTTAGAATTCAGGGCCTGCAGCACTAGTGTGTAAACATCAGAAATCCTTGAACAATATTAATTCTCAGTATGAATGCACTGATAACAATAAAGTAACGTTAAGCAATTACTGAAATGAACCATTTCACAATAATGATGGTAAAGCTACGGCAAGTTCTTCAAACCAGAAGTGTAATTATTTTTATTATGTGTGAGGAAGAAAGAACACAAGAGGGAACACAAGGACAGCTTTCAAAGCAAAGCAAATGACGGAAATGAGATCAGTTTATGACCAGCTGCTTTGCCTTAATTGGTGATGTTTGAATGTAGCAGGAAATGAAATAAACCTAGCCAGAATAGATTAGAATGTAGAAAGTTCACTCTAACCATATAATAATGTCACAATCAGATACAAAAGCCTTAAGATTTATTATTCATCAGATAAAAGGCTCATTTAAATGGCCTCTCTAGATAATTTAGGTAGTCCATAATGAATCTGCAGTTCCAATAAATAAAATGGAGAGTCTAATTTTACTACAAGTATGGCTAGCTTTAGTTCTGCTGAGTGAATTTAAATAAGTCTGGTGCTCTTCCTTGGCTCTTTCCTGGAATGGGTGTTGTTTGGACTTCCTTACCAGACATTTGACTGTCATGGGAAAATAAAGGCATTTTTCAGCCTATATGGATTTCATGAAGCAGACAAAAACACTGTGGCTTTATAAGGTTCTTCTCTAGTATTTAGAGAAAGAAAGAGGCATTTCTAAAAGCTGCTGTGTATTTTTATGAACTGACCTCATATTTTTCATTTTTAACTCCTAGTAAGAGTGCAAATACAGAGTGCACATACAGAGTGCAAATACAAAATTAAAGGTGATTTTTTTTCCCTTAGTTTTCAGTGAGTTAACAAGTTTTTAAAGGGTCTTTAAAAGTCTGATTCCTCCACATTCTGTTGTTTAAGCCCAGGGATATCACTGATATTCCCTTGGTTGAACAAGAGAACTTAGTTTGAATTTGTTTTATACTTTGGAGGTAAAGTTAAGCCATTTTTTAAATGTGGCCATTTTTGCACTCATGTATTAACAATCTGCAGAAGTAGACATAATCTATAGACATGATCAGGAGTTTACAGATGTTTGGGAGGTTTCAGAAGGAACGTACATCATGCACAGTGGATCTCAATTTTGCTTTTTGCAAAGACATTGCTTGATGATGCTTGTGTTTGCTTTTCAAATCCAACTCTGGCTTTACCTGCATAGAGTTGGTGTGAATTTACGTTTATTATTTAAGCATTTCATGATCTTTTAAGAAAGTCTCATGAACAGAACACACAGGAACTGGCTACTAACATTGCATGATACAGCTTGCCCCAAAAATCTGTTCTTTGCAATGTATTAGAATACCTTGAAAATGCAGTAATTTTTAAGCTGCTATAAGAAGTAGATCATATTGTGGTTGCAGATAAAAGCAGTCCCACAGCGTAGGAAGAGCCTTAGAGGATCAGCTTCTCTTTATCTCATGCCCTTTCTCATAAAGAGACAGGAGTTGATGGCACCCAGTGCAGATTTGATTGAGCAGGGGCATGTTACCTTGCACAAGGAGCCCAATGAATAGAGAAGCAGGACAGTGTCTGCAGCAGGAAGTCCAGTTAGGAAGAATGATCCATTTTACACAGCAAGATTTGGGGCAGAAGCTGCATTTCTGCATACACTGATGGTTATGGGTATTGACCTACTCTGATGGGAAGTGGGTATCTGAGTAGGCTGTACCTAGTTATCCGCACCATCTGGAGCCATAGATGTGTCCAGTCACATGATGCAACTACAGCTGCCACATAGTTTTCTCTCCCATGTATTAAGGACTCGAGGTAAATTTTATATACCTTGTTTTACAAGGAGGAAAAAGAAGACAGTTGAGTATCTTCCATTGTCTTGATATTCCTGGAGTTCTTGAGAATGTGTTCCTATCCTGGTTATCATACTATGTGTAGGCAAAGCTATAATGTACAATAATCTTTCTCCTCATTTTGGATGTAGTGCAATTAATTTAATAACAAAGCCTGAAAAATCCAGGAGGTATGAGACCAAACAGCAGTTCGAATGAATAATCACAGTTGGACCAATTATTTATAGGCTTGGCACTGACAGGCTGATATGGCAGGCACATTAACAGCAAACAGAAGGAGCTAAATTGGCTAAAGGTTTCTGAGTGGGGATGACTTTTCTGTTAAAAATGTGAGAAAGGTTCCAAGAATAAAAATTGTGCCCTTTTCCAGCCTGGGGATGGCTGTAAGTGGGGCTCGTTGTAATTAATCTTTTGTATGATGACTTGTATATTTCCCTGCTGTCAATTGCTGAAGCTGTCCTGCTGTAAATTATGGTGATGCAGAGAAAATTGATCATATTGGACTAAGGAGCACACCAGAAAAACCCTCAATATGCTTTGGAGCTTATTCTCCTCTGCAATATGAATAAAGAGAATTCCACTGATAATTCCTGCTGACGTATGTCTGGGAAGCTTGTGATTCAGTAGCAAAACACTGCTGTCCAGGCTTCTGGCAGAACTGGAGAGGAAATGCTGAACCTACATGTAGCCAGAGTTTGAAAAATTAGAGTATAGGCTCATTATGTTAATGAGAGGGAGAGAAAGGAGAAGGCATTTTGCATATCTGATTGTGTCAGCAACACCTTGGACTGTGCCCTATAACTTCTGCTGATGCTGCAATTGTAATTAGGCTCAGTTTACAATTTCCTGCTTGTTTTCTTGTGGTTTGGGAATTAAAATACCTTCACTTTCTACATTACATTCTGTAACATTGTTGACTTATGTAATTTACTGAAAGGCTGGGAACTAGCAGCTTTTTATGAACTTCTATGATTTGCTGTGTACCTACCTTAGTCTTTTTCTGGAATGACTTCTAACAGGAGGATAAAATAACTCATTGCTTCTTGTTAGCTGGCAGTGTTTCTGCTTGAGAACAACTACTTACTCTCATAGTGTTCTGATCACTGACAGGTCATGAAAGTCCTCCTGGAAGTCGTTGCGTGATTTCAGAGTTTATACGACCCCTTCAAGTATCTGGAGACAAACCAGAACAACTGTCAGTCAAACCTACATTCCTCTCCAAGTCAAGATCTGGTACCCCAAGATGCAGATTTGATTCAGACGTGAGTCTTTAAATTTGTTGCTGAAAATGTGTTATGGGGCCAAGTCTTCTCCACGGGAACGATGCAGATCGACCCATCTGCTTTTAAGAAGTAAAAACATGAATGTTCTTATTTTCTAGACAATTTGGGTACATGACCAGTGGGAATTTGACTGGTATTTTCAAAGAAGTCTCAGCTGATAACCTAGTTAACACAGCATAAAAATATATGCGTGTGAACCTCAGGCTTCTATGAAAACCTCAGTCTTCAGTGATCCACTCGGTGTTGTACACAGTTAGAAAACTTTATAGGAGGGTATTATTTTCTACTAAATACTGTAAGCCTGTTTTATGTGGGCAAACTGCCATGCAGATTTTACCTCTCCCCTTACAATCCTGAATCCCATTCTTAATCTTTACAGAAGTAAATAAATTGAAACTGTGCATGTTTTATATCTGATACTTATATTCATTGCTACTGAACCTGTGAATGTTGGTAGAATCAAAATGATTTTAAATGGATCACAAACTATGAGTATGCTGTAGGATATTCAACAAAATATTAGACTCATATTTCCATAGGCATACCTAAGGATTATCCACAGCTAAATATATTTGTATATTTGTGCATAGCAACATTATTGAAAAGTGAGAACATTCACTGCTTTTTGAAGAGCTTAGCAATGAGACTTAGGGAAGCAGAACTAACAGCAAGGAACAAAAGGAGTGCATGTCAAACTTAATTCTCTTTTTCTGTTATTTTTGAGTTATCTTTCTCTAACAATGTCAAGCTCTGTTTTGCAGAATTGTTCATTGTATGCCTTCTAGATTGTAATTATGTGATACATACTTACATTATGAAAGCTCACAGAAATTAAACTCTGTTCTTTTTTAGAAGTATCCAGACACAGGGGGAGAGTGTGTGAATAAAATCCAAAAATGGACCATAATGCTATGAAGTCTGAAATTAAAAAATGATACTCTGCAAAAGTGTATCTGCAACTTCCCTGTTACTAGTAGCAAAGTCTTCTAGAATAAGCATTATTGGGTTAGTCATGTGCTTTGTGACATGTCTGGAAAGAGACATTAGGGTCATAACCCTTGAAAATTTGCCTGCATTCCCAAAGGCTACACAGGTAGCTGATGATTACTGTCCTCCTCACTAGGAGTGAAGTGTTGGCACAATAGTGTGTTGTCCTAACCCAGCACTTAAGAGTTTATTTAGATAAAAAGTGACTTGACTCAGTGTTTTTTTCTGTTGCACTTTTGTTCCATAGGGAACAAAGCAGGGATCAGTTTAGGCCTGAAAGTTAAACTTCAATATTAACTCAGTCCAGGCTGTAAAATTTCCCTCAATTTTTTGGACAACTTACTCTATTTGATCCCACTGTTAAACCTAGTATTTCTACCTTAATTTAAGTTCTCTCAAGCTCAGGCAAAAAGTTGATTATTTTTCCTAAAAGGGCTCTCAGCATTCTGTAAAATAACTGGGGGAAAGTGTATCACCCCCTTTAAAAACTCTGCTAGGCTTGAAGCTAAACAGATAGAGCTACTACTGTAGTAATAGTAAATGAGTGCTAAAATAGGTGGAGTCTGTGTTGATTCAGCACCACAATTTTATCTCCACGTTTTGTAGACCAGATTTGTAATGGAATAAATGTAAAAGTGTGGCTTTGCAGAAGTGAATTAAATATGATGGTAAATTTAGAGGAAATATTTATTTCAATTAGTAGAAAAGGTGGAATTCAACTGATGCTGCTGCTGTGGATTAGATTGGCAAAGGAGTATATTTTATGTGATACTCATTGTTTCCAAATGTTTGGAAGCTGTCACTTGCACCCGTTCTAAACTCAGCATCTGTCTTATGTTCTTAGTCACTGGTATCAGGTTCCTACTTTTGTTTTCTGCTTAAAATATTAGGGTATCATCCTAGGATGTCTGTGTGATCATATAGCTGGACTGTGCCCATAAACACTAGGTGTATCACTTACAACAGGTCATTTTGGAGCAACTAAGTTTCCTGCACTTTGATGAAGACTTCAGTGAAAGCTTAGGAGGGTGAGGTGGTCAGTGAGACTGGTATGGTTAAGTTGTGCCTATACATATATATATTTTTTTTTCCTAAGCTGTTCTAAGTAAAATTAACCAGTTGTCTTCCATGTTAGAATTAATTTTTTCTTCATTGTTGCATGTTCACTGTCTGATTTATACCATTTGTCAGGAAAACAGTGCATTCATTTTTTTGAAATAGCATCGTCTTTTTTTTTTCTTCTTACAGATGGATAATGATCAGAATTCCAATACCTCAAAGCAGAGATATTCTGGGAAAGTCCATCTTTGCATTGCCCGTTATAGGTAAAAAACCCCAAGTTCATTACATATATAATAGATACCTGTAACATTCAACATTTCGATTTGCTTCACTTTTATTCATGCACTGGAACATCAGACCCCTTTTCTGTTTGCACTGGCTGCAAAATAATGCCATTTTCGTGTGCTTTAATTGTCAGAGAAAGTTTAACATGACATGGCTCTTTCACCCACGACTGTATTTCTAGCCCTCAAGGTCTGAATAAGAGGTGAATGTGTACCTCCTACTTTAAAGAGAATATCTTGATCTGTTCTTATAAATTGCTTTTTCATCACTGCAAGGAAAATTAAAAGTTCATCACTTCTTTGCTTTGCATATTAAGATTTCAGACATAAAGTACAGTCACGATCAAAATTTCTGTGACTAACAATTTCTTTCAATATTAAAATACTTTATAAGAGGCTTTTGCCTAGCAGTAGCTTGTTTTAGCTGTAGCTCACGGTTTTGTCTTTATTGAATTGATGTCTGTTGAAGTTAATAAACTTGTGTAAAAGACTGCCATATAAAATACATGGAGTATGGGGACTGGAAAAGAGCCCCACAACTGTGTTTGCTTTAATGCACTTTAAAAACAAAGAGAGTTTGGGCCAGTGTATTCAAAGGGACCCAAGTGAGAAGTATGTGAGTATATTCTACAGAAAAGGTTGTGGTTTTAAGTACAGCACTTAAGTTAATAGATTGTTTCATGGCAGCCTGTTGGTGATACAGGTACAGTTCACAAAAACCTGACCTAGGCTGCACTCAGAATGTATGTTTCAGCATGGAAGCAATAAGATTGAACTTAGGAATTATCTGTGTGTGCAGCTCTACAACTCTACACCTTTTTGTGTTTAGTATCCAGTTGTCTGGGGGTTTTAAGTGAACGCAGGTTTTCCATCTGTTCTCCATTGCAGTTACAACCCTTTTGATGGACCAAATGAAAATCCAGAGGCAGAGCTCCCCCTTACGGCAGGAAAGTACCTCTATGTTTATGGAGATATGGATGAGGATGGCTTTTATGAAGGTATTTTTTTAATTCTGTTAATTCATGCAGATTTAAATCAGTTCATCTGTCAAACACGCTCGCAGTTCTTTCCTTCATCTCTACCAAATCAGTTGCTAAAATTACCCCTATCATCATTGTGTTAATTAACAGAGTTTCTGCACCAGCAAAGCTGCTCCTTGCAGGCATAGCTAATTATTTTATATTGTCAGCTTTTCCTACTGGCAAGATTTAAGTTGACAAGAAAGCTTACTGGCAGTTCTGGTTTTTGCCTCACTGAGCCTTTACATTTTCAAACTGTGAATGTTGTTTATGTGCAATTTTCATTTATATCCTTGTCCACTTGCAAGGCACTGACGTGCAAGAGGTGCCTTAAAATCAAGGATTTTAATGGCATTGTTCTTTCTCACCAGGGGAACTTCTAGATGGACAAAGAGGACTAGTCCCTTCAAATTTTGTGGATTTTGTTCAAGACAACGAGACCCGGTTATCAAGCACATTAAGCCGTGAACAAGATCAGAATTTTATCAACCATTCAGGTCCTTCATTGGAAGGAGATGTCTTGGAGATAAGCCCACCAACTCACATAGACTCTAGTGTAATCAGCAACGGCGCAGGGACTCTGGATGTGAACATTGATGAAATTGGAGAAGACATTGTGCCTTATCCTAGAAAAATCACCCTTATTAAACAACTAGCCAAAAGTGTCATTGTGGGCTGGGAGCCACCGGTAGTGCCACCCGGATGGGGAGCCATTAGCAGCTACAATGTTCTGGTTGACAAAGAAGTACGGATGAACGTAGCCTTGGGAAGCAGAACAAAAGCTCTTATAGAAAAGCTTAACATTTCTACTTGCACATACCGAATATCAATCCAGAGCATTACAAACAAGGGTAACTCAGATGAACTGCAGTGCACTTTGTTAGTTGGGAAGGATGTCATAGTAGCCCCCTCTAATCTTAAAGTGGACAATATAACCCAGATTTCTGCTGAGCTGTCCTGGCTCCCTACAAATAGTAATTACAGTCACGTGATCTTTCTTAATGAGGAAGAATTCGACATTGTCAAGGCTGCTAGCTACAAGTACCATTTTTTTAATTTGAAGCCCAATATGGCCTACAAGGTGAAGGTCATGGCAAAGCCCCATCAGATGCCCTGGCAGCTTCCCCTGGAACAAAGAGAAAAAAAGGAAGCCTTTGTGGAATTTTCTACATTGCCAGCAGGTTTGACATTTTTCTTCCTACCCCAAAAACCTCTCCAGTTAAGTTTCTCTGAAAGTTCTAGTTAAACTAATCAGATCTTTAGTTTTGTGCTGTAATCCATGTCACATTCACGAGCAGACTGGGGGTTATTAAATTGCTTTATGGTATCTAAAATTAATTCCAGTCCTATGTTGCACCCTGCTTTGTTCCTGGGTAATGACTGAAGCATTTTTGGGAAATACAGGAGGGAAAGTCTCAGGACAACCAAGTACAAGTGACTCCTAGCAAGTGAAATTTCAATAGCATGTACTGTGCTATGGCTTACTTGACTCCCTGCTGGGATTTGATTTTAGCAAAGGGGCAGGAATTAGTTCTGGTCTCTTCCTTGGCTTGCGTGAGTTCTGTGTGAGGAGGCATGCAGGATAGTAATGCTGGTTGAGTAGAGAGAGAGTTAAACTTACAGGTCTACTTCTTTTGATGCAGTTGATTTATAGTTCCAGTAAAAATGTCCTCAGCCATTTACTCTTTTGTCTTGAATTATTTCAGTGAGATTAGTGATAATGCTATGGCAGAATCTGCTAGGAGGGAGGGCATTTTAAACTTTGCATATGTTCTGTGGGAGCTTGGAGATACTGCCTAGATGATGGCTTGAACTTAGTGGTTATGTTGACTTCTTTGTTATTTGGGAAAGGCCTTATGAATCAGGTTTTTTCAGGCCAAACACTTAACATGCTGTATCTCCCTCTAGTTGCTGAAGTATGCTAAAGCAATGAGCTGGTCTCTGTTAGGAGCTAAAATACAGTAATTGTTTGGTTTTGGGTGAATGGAAGGAAGTGACTTCTATAGGAGCAGATTAATGTCATTGTCATAGGCAAGATACTGGACTAGATCAGATGCATTCTTTCATTGTAAGCTGAGGAGCTGGGCTGGGAGTTCTAGCTGTCAATAAAACAAGATAGAGGAAATACAAGGGGAAAAATAGGGAAGCTGAAATTAAATCCTAAATTAAAATCTACATCTTGTCCAAGAATAGTGTTAGATCAGTTTGCATGCTTTGGTCTTACAAGTTAAAAATACATTATAGGTGTAAGAGATGGTATAAGAGAAAAAAATTATGTTGTGCCTGTAGTGTCCTGAACATGACCTTGACTTTTATTTCCATGCCCAGCAGAGGATGAAATTCAGTGATGGCAAACTACTGAAATGCAAGGATGGTTTGCCAGCATATCTGGAGGCTGAGGCTTGTGTGATCTGTTTGGTAGCAATGGTTACACACAGTTTAAATATTTGTAGCTTTTTTGGTAGATGAAGAGAAGTTGGTTGTGCCTAGTTCACTGGCAAAAGCAAAGTCACAGCAACCAAGGTTTGTATTCTCCCAGCTATTGCTCAGAGATGTCTGCAGCTTAACCCTGCTTCTGAAATGCTTTAGCATGAAGCACTTTTCAGGGTCTGACTCTTAAATTAACAAGACAGGATGTCTAAAATATTCATGAACCAGTAATCTCTCTGGTATTTTTACTTTGGCTTTCTATCCAAAATAGACCTAATTATAGTTGCGTAATACTGTATTTTAATTAAGGATGTACTTGGTGTGCTATTACACTAACATACTGTAAATGTCTTAAAAGGTTAGCAGGCTTTTTTTTTTTTTTCTTCATTGTAGAGAAAAGACTTTGAGTCCTTTAAACCAGCATGCTGCTGATTGAAAAAGTTGAAATCTCAGCTTGCAGTCCACATTGCACCTTAGTGTCAGTGTGCTTCTGGCCCAAAATCGTGACTGGGAATCACCAATAGTCCAGAGGCAGAAACTGAAAGTGATTTCTGTGTGTGTAGCATGCATTCAGTGCAGAGATACATACCAAAAAGTCACTTGCTGTCACCTGCACCAGTCTAAGTGCCACCCCTAGGCCTTTTTCTCCCTTCATTTTTCTCTTAACAACTTCAGCATTCAGAGTGAATAGTAGCTTTGCAGCCTGGATGGATAAAAATAAGTCCAGAGTAAGTTGCAAGTACAGACCATCTTCCAGAGAAATACAGCTTAGTTCCTGGCTGTAAGCTGAGGGTCAGTTTGTGGCTCCATGATTTGCAGAGTGTAGGCTGCAGTTTTTACATAATCCCTGCAATAAGGATGTTTCATCTTCTTAAAAAAATGCTTCGAGATTTGTAGTTTCCAACTTAAAAGTATATCATCTAAGGCTCAACAGTGACCAATCTTGTCTTTCTTAGGTCCTCCAGCTCCACCTCAAGATGTTACTGTACGGGCTGGTTCTAGCCCAGCAACCATACAGGTGTCCTGGAAACCACCAACTCTGACAGCAACAGGGACCTCCCACGGTGCCAATGTCACAGGCTATGGTGTTTATGCGAGAGGTCAACGGGTGAGTTCTTCTTCCAGCATTACACCATCTACATTGGGTGACTTTCAACTGACAGGTAAAGGCAACAATAAAAATGTGACAGCACTTGGATGTGTGCAGGGATTTCTCAGATTTCAGTAGAACCTACTCTTTTGTTTGGGCATAACTTGTTAATTAGCTTCCTTTCTATAAGCACTTAAGCTTTTGGACAAATGGATTGAAAGGATTAGAGACAACTGATGCTAATTGGAGGGGAGCCCTAATGTGGGCTCTTGCAGCCAACTCTGTGCTGGCAATAATTCGCCCTATGTTGAGACTTTGAAGGTTGTACTCTGGTGGAGTTGAGAGGAGGGAAACAGATATCTTCATGCTACTAAGTTGCTTGTTTTTGTACTCAGGTGGCGGAGGTGATCTTTCCAACAGCAGAGAACACACTGGTGGAGCTAATGAGACTAAGGAATTTGGAAGCAAAGGAAGTTACAGTTCGAACACTCTCTGCACAAGGGGAATCAATGGACTCTTCTGTTGCTGCCATTCCATCTGACCTACTGGTGCCTCCAACCCCACATCCCAGAACTGCTCCCAAATCTAAGCCATTAGCAAGTGCCGGAGCCCCAGAAACCAAAGAAGAACATTTAGGTCCACATTTAAAAATGGATGAGTCATGGGAGCAGACTCGTTCGGCATCTCCTGTTCATAGACATATGCTTGAGCCACCTGCCCCTAATTTTCACGGTTCTCTTCAGGGGAGGAGGTCTCCATCACCTAACCGAATACTCCCTCAACCTCAAGGCACACCTGTCCCAAACACTGTTGCAAAAGCCATGGCAAGAGAAGCTGCACAACGAGTTGCAGAGAGCAACAGGGTAAAGACAAACTTTTTCTTAAGGCTTTTTTGGGGCTGGCTTTATTCATTGTGACACTTTCCATCAAAGATTTTTTTTCGCCATATGCTTTAAGGAGTAGGTAATTGTTCCTTAACCCTGAAGATTTGTAGTTTGAGAAGGAGTGTGCTAAAATTCTGTGCCATCTTCCACATATATGCTTGTAAACATAAGGAGCATTGATCAGATTTCAATCAGCATAGAAAACCCATAATGTCAGTAGAAATGTTGTCTCCAAAAATGCAGAGTCTTACTTCTGAATAAAAAAAATAGTAATCATCAAAGTTTGTGCTTTGTCAGAAGGGAGGGTTGCACCTATGTGAGAAAAGTCAACCAAGTACTGAAGTACTTTTAAAGAGACTAAAACAATAAAGGGCAGTAATAAAATGGGTCCAGAAATGGGCAAACAGACAAAAATCCTGAGCAGACTAACTGTGAGAACTAATTTTTTTGACAGTTTACAGAACGAGGACAGTATTATTTACATAGGGTAGTCTAACCAGCAGTCAGAAAAGAGACATGTTTGTATGCTTAATGGTATCTGCTTTTCCAAAATAGCAAATGACCGTTTAGATGTAAGTGAAGCAACATTTTTTTTTGCTGTCGTGGATCCACAGGTAATTTTACAGAATTCCTCTTCAAGAGTCCTCCTTTCTCAGTACTGCACCATCACAGATGTTTACAAATGCTTCAACATGGCTGGCCCTTGAAAACTTTTCATCACACCTCCTTATGTAGCTGCTAGAAGCATCACTGCCCAAAGGAGACTCCCTGTTTTTGAGACTATTATGAGCTATGGCTGCAGTAGGGACTCAGATGTTTAAAGCCCATATTTGAGGCTCTTGGATCAGCATAGGTGATGTGTATGCATCCTGACAGCATGCTCTGGTTTTCCTACCCAAGCATACAAAATGTAAATACTCCCAGTGCCTTGGGCAGTTACTTTCTCATCCCAAGCTGCTCATAACTGTCCATTACTTGTTTCAAGATCTGATGTAACTTTTTTCATACATTGCCTTGGCTCTTCATCTGGCAGTTGTCAGTTGTTCCGTTCAGTCCTTCATCTCCAAAATAACTCCATTAATTCTGACAGTTCACACATGTCAACAACCCCAATCCCCTGTTTTGGGACAGAATTGAGCCAGTGGGTAGTGATACAGCTTTTGGGAAGCTGAATAATTCTGGCTTGATAAGGGCTGGTTAAATACATATGTATGCATGCGTACATTTCTTTATTTATAAATAATACAAAATGGAATAAATGAATTAGAGGGAGAAAAGACACTCTTGAGTTGAAAGTTGATTTAACAACCATGTAGGGAAAGAAAACTCAAATACTTTTTCTGCTTTTGAAAATTGCTGACATAACCTACGTGGTGAACCATGTTTTATTACATTAATTGCAGTGATGATTGAAATGTTTAATTCAGGGATCTGGACAGAAGTTTACAGATGGATTCATTCTAAATTAAATCAAATTCTGCCGATGATATTGGCACATTTAGTGATAGTAACAGTAGAAATGCTTCTCTCATGATAGGCTGCTGCAGAAGAAACTGTCTTCTCCTTGCCATCCATCCAGCCTGTTAGATGGCTACTGGTTATTGAAATTGGAGTAAGCAGCAGGATTCAGCAGCTGAGGGCTAGAGTCATCTCAGACCCTCTGCACCTCAGAGCATGATGTCTTATTCTATAGCTTTTTTTTCATACTGAGGTAAAAAATGCTGTAGTGGCCCCATCCTCTGCTCACCCTCTGCCAACGGAAATCATTGTCTTCATTAGCAGCCTCTGACTGTAGGAGACTCAGAATTTTGACGTAAGTGGTACTGGGAAGGAAGCTGACTGATGGTGATGGTCACATAAAAGTATAAACTAGTTTACAATCAAGAGTAATATGAGAAGCAAAAAATTCTTGAAAACCCCTAGAAGGATATATGTAAGGGGAAACTAATGTTGCTTTAAACCATGTGTATATTTAAATGTTGTCTTCTTGAATCCCTGTTTATATTTGATTTTTTTTTCCCCTGGTTGTAAGAATAAGTCTGCTTCACAATTTCCCTTCTTTTGTTGCTTTGCTAGATGGAGAGGAGGAGTGTTTTTAGTGAAAGGAGTAATGCAGCCCAGTACGCTAACTCAGATGATGAGGAAGATGGCTATGATTCTCCTCACATCAAAAGAAGAGGGGCTTCAGTTGATGATTTCCTGAAAGGGTCAGAACTTGGAAAGCAAGTAAGTAGCCCAGTCTTGTTACTGTGTCAGGTGTCCAATATGAAACAAGTATTTTATGAAGCTCAGCAGTCATCCAGGTCCCCATCTGATTATAGTAGCCATATTGGTGAACTGTGCAGACTGGCAGCTGAATTGTGTGGAGGCAGGTGAACATCCTGTTACTGGAGCATAACAGTGTCTAATGGGAACTGAATGCCTGGCACCATGCATCTATAGACAGTTGTCCCAAGCAGCAGTCTTAAGCACTGGAAATTAAAAAAAAGTGAAGCTGCAAAAATTGAAATAGAAAATGTAACTGGAATGTGATGTTCTGGCTCTGGGCTTTTTATGTATGATGTGTTACTACTGCATGTAAAAACATGCTGTGAAAAAAAGAAAGGAGGAAGGGTCTTTATATTACATAAAAGCCATAACCTGTAATCAAAATTGGCAGAAAACCAACAGCACATATGCTTGGCATGCTGTAAGGATCTTGTTTTCTGCAAGTTGTTGTTTTGCTCTGTAAATACATAATACAGGAAGTAAGTATCAGAGAAACACCTGAGATTCAGAGGCAACCTGGGACATAGGAAAGGCAGTGCTAGAAAAGATGTGACATAATAACCACAAGAGGTTTCACTGGAAACCAATAGAGGTTTCACTGGAAATCTGCACCTGTAAAAGCACCTAGTTATTGAAAAAAGAGTTAATTGACTCCAAGCAGAATAGCATAACTATTCCTTACGTAATATTTCCTAGTTACATTTTATATCTCAATTAATGTAGTGCTTGAATTGAAATATTTATTTAAATCATTGTGTGGCTATTAGCAAGGCATTCCTGTTATTAGAACCACAATGGATAAGTCTTGGAGACAGTTTGCTGGGACTCTACAGTCTGATTTCCAGGCAATCAGAGATTTATTCCAGCCATACTGGCCTTTAACAATCTACAAGACACTGTGCACTTAGTTAGGCAAGTTTTGTAATGCAATCCCCAAGTCTATGTGAATACAGCTGAAAACAGGAGTGAGTTTCTATGAGAAAGAGTACCAAGATCCTGCTAGAATGGAACTAATAGAATAATAAAATTTAGTAGAAGAGTTTAAATGTGAAAAATGAAACACTGGAATGCAGTCTGATCTTTTAACTTCAAAAAGAAGCAAAATATTGTGAAACCACGACGTTTTTCTAAAATGATACTAAGATAATGCATCTGAAGGATATGAAAATGGTTATGGGCTTGGCATGGAGAATTACTACTAGAGGTTTCCCCTATAATCTTAGTAGCTCCAGAACAAAGAACTGAAAGAGAAGAAATTGTCTCATGTATTTGGAGAGCAAATCCATCTTCACTTGGGACAAAATGCTTTTAGTAGCTATTTTCTTCTAATTGCTGGGATGGTTTGGTATCAGTGTGTTACACTGGTGTAGGAGTTGATCTGGAACCACAGAAATTATTTCTTCATTAGTATTGCAGGGGGAAGGAGTGCAGTAATTTCTAGTAATTCCTTCAAATATTCTCCTGCAACCTGATAGTTAGGTGGCCTCATTTGAAAATTTGTCCTTGAAAATACAAAGTTTGATTTATGATCTGATTTGTGAGATGTAATGTTTAGCAGAGGTGTCTCCTATTTAACATTAGCAATTTAGTAGGATTCACTTTTTCCTCTTTGTCTTCCAACTAATTAGAAACTGACAGGAACTTGAAATATTTGAGTAATTTTAAAAAGTAAGGTTGTAGCCAGTCTATTCCTACAACATTTAGGAAAATGAAAGCTTCAAATTGCATGAGCTAGCTATATAATACAATGATGGTAACATCCTGCAGGAATTAAATGCTGATCACTTTTAAATTACAATGTGATGTAACAAACAGCTGTGAAGAACAGATGATATGTGAATTATCCTAGGGCTTTTACAATTTGGTCAGCAAGTCCATTGATGCATGAAGGACCTCTTTAAATCAAGGGAATTTAATCAAGATTAAAACTAGATTTGGTGCTGTGAATGCAGACACCCTTTTTTGTATCACCTATGGGATTAAGATTGGATTTGTTTAATTGGGACCATAAATGGGCAAAAAAAAAATTATACATGAGCTCTTCACTAGAACAGAGCAGCAAGCTGTGTGATGTAATTTTTATGTGGTTATTAGTGGGATATTCAAACCTAGGAAATGCTCTGGTACTCGTTGTTAAACAAGAATTTTCAGCTTTACAGTCAGCACAGATTTTTCTCTCTCACCCTGTCAATTAGCCTCACTATTGCCATGGTGAAGAGTACCATACAGAGAGCAGCAGAGGGTCTGACTTGTCTGATATTATGGAAGAAGATGAGGAAGAGCTGTACTCAGAAATGCAGCTGGAGGATGGAGGAAGGCGACGAGTCAGTGTGACTTCACACAATGCACTTAAGGTAAGTGTGACTGCAGAGAAACCTTAGGAGTACCTCTACATTTTGATTCTTCCTTCAAAGCATTTCTTTCAGTAAATTATGGATTTTGCAGAGTGTTAAAACTCACACTGTTGTATAGACCTATAACTGGGGTAACATTGTTTATAATGTCAAGGCCACTTTTAAATTTTTTTTCATTACTTGATAGCTAATCTTTTAACTAATTTACTATTTTCTTACATGTAATTGTGGAAGTTGCAATTCCTGTTCTGTATCTGGGGACTTTTATATGACATATCCTACCTGTGCTACCCAGACAATGAGTTGTTTCTGAGCAAGGAGAAATACACATATAAACATACATACAGAAAAAAACTTGGGTTTTTCATGTCTTAGTAATTTGTCTTCATTTCCAGTGCTAGTCCCATCTCTTCCACAGGCTTTAAAGTATGCTTGTAAGAAAGGGAATTGGGTCAGCTTTCTTTCATGAATGCATTATCAGAAATCCCTGTGCTCTGATTACCAAGGAATCCTGAGAAACAATAGGCAATACTTATCAGAAATATTGCTTTAACACTGCACGTGAATATTTATAATGAAAGACAATTTAGTATAATAATTAAAGCATATGTTGAGTGTTGAACTTACCCAACACAAAATATATATATTTATCGTATTATATTTTTATGTGTAAATTGTATTTACTTTTTATATGTCTAGCAATTACATTAAGTTGTGTTTTCTTAGAAAGTTGGATACCTTGAATGATAAGGAAACCCACAGATTGATTTGCCTTCCAATAAGCTATTTGACTAAAAAACTAGTATTTTCTCATACCTACAAAAATTTTGGCCATTCTTGTAACTGTTTTCATGTATTATAAATTCAGTCCTTTTATTCTGATATTACCTGGAACAAGACAGGTACAAAAGAAACAACGATCAGTGTTTCTGTTATTTTGCTGTCATAAAAGGTTGAAACTGAAATCCTCCTGCATGCTGCTTCTGTCCCTTTCCTTTGGCAGAAAGTGAATTATCCCTAGACTGTACTTCCTTATGCATCAGAAAGTATATTAATTTCTTGATTTTAAATTAGTATTGCCAATGGTAACATTTAAAAAGAAAGGCCCAGACCTTTAATTGGTGTGGTCAATCATTTTAGGTCTGTTCAGGCCTCAGGCACCACCTCTCTTGATGTAGGGGTATATGTGAAGGGTACGGCTGGTGGATTCATTCTGCAGAAGTGGAACTCAGTAAATGAGCACTTCCTGGGGAAGGACTTAGGGGTGTCTGAGTCTCATTTGGAGAACATGGCCCACCATGCTGCTAAGTTCTCTGGTCTAAACCACAGGTGAAATTCTGACTTTGGAGTGCTAGATAATTCCCCCCCACTTGCACTAGATACAATTTCCCTTTTGCAGCATCACTGATTAAAAAATGAAAAAGAAAAACGTGTTTACTGAATTTTCCATAATGTAATTGAGCTTCTGTTCCCCTTGCATTGGAATGTATGCCAGCCATGCCCTTGCTGCTGTAACTGAGTGTTCTCTCCGGGGTTAACAGATGCCCCCAAGTAACAGGAAAACCTTTTGCATGCAGTTATCTATTTGCTTTACTAGGAGATTGCTGTTCCCTTCAATGGTTCCCTAAACCAAAGGCTGACACAGGTGATCCAGGGAAGATTCAACTCACTTCTGTGATCTGAGCATTCTAAAATGTGGGATATTTGATCTCAAATCGAAACTACCCTTGTTCATATTAATTTACTTTTGTCCATTTTTTTATGGCAGTTTATTTCAAAAGTTTCACAAATGTGATACACATTTTAAAAATAAATGAAATTAGGTGAAACAAATTTAGTCATAAAGTAGCTTAGAAAGTTCCTAATGCCTGAAAGGAGAAGACATCCAAAGCCCAGTTAAGTTTACCATGCTCAGACAGAGAGATATTGCTGAAGTCTCCAAGATGATCCTTTCATTATTTATGGGTGCTGTCGTGTCCAGAGACTCTCTGATCTAGTCATTGAGTAAAGTACATGGAGAGATGATCTCCATGATCAAAACCAACACCTCCTGCATCATTATTCTCTTGTCTCTTCTCAGAGTCCCAACAAAGATACTGCATAGGATTCTTCTGTCACACCAACCTGTGTTCCGTGTAAATGTAATAGAAGAATTACAAAATGTATCTGTCATGTTCAGAATGCATTTTGTATCCAGGCTAGGATAGTTTTTACCTACCTCTAGTATAAACAGTTCTATTTACTTCTTGGTAATAGGCTGGTTTTCAAATATTGGTTTATCAGGCAGATATGAGATTATGCTGAGAGATTTGACGACAGTGCAGACCAAGTGACCCCAGAGAGCAGTTGCTTCTCAGGGTTCTTTCTGTGAAAGCTAATGTTTACAAATGGTGCAGTTTTTTTACAGTTTTACAAAGGGAACTAGAACTCCTTTAATGAATAGCTCTCCTCTGGCAGGAGATGCAGGAGCATTTGCTACTTCTACAGGAGGCTTTAACAGATGCAAAGCCAGAAAGCTTGCTGGAACAGAATTTTCATTCTCAGATACAGGTTTTGGTTACAAATAAAAATTAAATAGCAATTTGGCTTGGGGCAAGGAACATACTAAGCATTAATGCTCTGTTTTGATGCCATTCTCATTCACCATGCTGGAACCTGTCAGCAGCTTTTATTGCTTTGTTTTAGATGCATGGATTTATTCTTGTTGATAGCATCATTCGGTTGTTTGTACTGACCTCTCATGTTGTATCTGACACCCAGCAACTTCTTAATCATTTGTTTATTTTTCATAGATTCTCATGCAAAGCATGACATCCTTTTCACTGAATAAGCTGCATGTCTTATGTTTGCCATTGCTCTAAAACTAATTCTGTCTTTATTTTTCTTTTCTTCTCCCTTCCCCCCCCATTTTATTTTTGTCACACACTGTTTTTTTCCCTGTCTGGTTTTTAACATTACATAATCTTAAGGAGTGCGATAAGAATAAGACCACTGAAGCCTCTTTTTTGGAACAGCCTGACTTTTCACAGCAGATACATCACAGTAAAAAGCTTTTCAGTATTCCAGAAGTAGCTGAAGAGGATGGTGAATACTCTGAACTGCTGTACAAGCAGGGTCTAGGTGTGCCCTATAAAAAGAATCCCACAATAGCTAGAGACTCTAGAACATCTAGGCCCTACAATCAAGACCAGCAGCACACCTTCTGGTACCCAGCCAAGCACAGAATTTCAGGCATGGAGGATTTTGCTGCAGATGACAGAGGATGTAAATATAGCCGGTCCTTGTCAAGAAGCCCAGACAGTGGACTAGACTGTGGAAGTGAAGAAGAGGAATCTCGGTTTAATTTCAGATATACTTGCGATTCAGTGTCTGCCAACCTTCCATCTAGCTGTTGTGCAGAGACTGCTAACTGTTCCTGCAGGAAAAGCATGAGGCCATTGCTTGCTCGCAGGAAAACTTTAACCAGACAAACCAGCATCGAAGAAGACTTTGGTGACCTGGCTCCTTCCTTTGTGGAGCCCAAGAGTGAACAGGTCAAGCCCAGTTACGAGAAAAAGTATGAGACTCAGAAATGTGCTAGAACAGATAACTTGTCTCATGAAGATGTTCAGGGAGGCTGGAAGACCGACTTAAAAATGGCTGACTCTAGGGCAGCTGGTCTACTTGCAAAGCCATCCCACAGAGATGCAGAAGACTCTCTGGTGTGTGAAATAAATCTTCCTTTTAGCATCTGCTTGCCAAATCAGTCTATTTTCTCTCTTCTGTTCTTTATTCCTTTCTTTGTCTTTCTTTTCTGAATTACTTTTTAGAGTTCATCCTTTGGACTTATCTGCTACATTTCTCCTTTTATTTTTTTTTTCCTCCTCATTCATTTTTGTTTATTATTCTGCATTTTCCTTTACAGTCCTCCTTTGTGTTATGCTGAGATCAGTTTAATTTGCTTTACAATAATTTTCCCACAGAACAAATTACAACAACGGCTGCTTTTATTAAAGGACAACTGAATCTAAATTTTACTTAAGGGTTAGCTGAACTATAATTTTCCCAAAAGATTGTTTTTCTTTATTCTGCCCATCTAAATGCTGCTTTTTTAAAAAAGCTGCATTTTAACTGGAAAAGTATTTAATCAGGTTTTTTCTTTGTTAGTTTATTTTGTGTTGGTTTTTTTGTGTTCTTTTTAATGTCAAAGAGTTCATTTCATCATGTTGTTTTTATCCACCTCATTCCCAGAATTTTCAGGATATATTCTTTATCATAAAACATCTCTTGATAAGAATTAAGATTCTTCCCAAGTGTGACAGTGACCCAGATTTATGGAGTCACTGGTTTAATCATATTTCCATTCTCTACCTTATCTCTGCACTGTCACTACTTTGCCTTCCTTTTTAGACCATCTCTTCTTGCCTTTGAAGTTGCAGACTGCATCTCTGCACGAGAATGCAGGCAAACAGCTTCTTCCAAAGGGAGAGGTCAGGGCCATTCAATGTATCTTTTAAGGATGCCTCTGCGTGACCTTGCTTGTTTGCATTTCTGTCCATTAGCCTACAGAGTCTCCACACTTCGATAGATGCATCCTAGGCTTCCCTGCTCCCTAAAGACCAAAGCAAGCTCTTTATCCTTTCAGTCTGCAACAGTCCAGAGTGGAAACTTCAAATCTAATGTGTTTCATCTAAGAGTAGAAGTCAGCTCCCTGCTCTTCTAGCCTAGCAGTTAATGCTGAAATGATCCTTACAAATGTCTGCCACTAAAATTGGTGCCCAAGCTGTATTAATCTCTGTGACTGCATGATTAACTCTGGAGAGCATTAACATAGTACCCTTTAGTTATTAAAACAGCAACATTTTCTGCAAGGACAGTGAACAGAAAGAGAAGCTGTGATGTGAGACAAAGCATGTCTACATTCCCTTCCACATGTTCCAGAGACCTTTGAACAGCTTTAGCAACCCAAGGCCATTATGGCAAAGCAGTGTGCTCTGAGCAGAGGGACGTACACTTGTTCACGTGCTGCAAACTGGACACAGCTATGTAGTTGCATACAAAAAAGGCTTGTCTTTTCAGTGCAGTCCAGTCTCCACAGCTCCCATGACTGGTTGTACTGCTCTTCAGGAGATTATAAAGTCAGCTTAGTAGCAACAACAAAGGCAAAAGAATATTTCAAAAATTATTCTTTTGTTTTCTTTTCTTTTTGTTCTGATGTGTGACTGCTGGTTACAAAACTCTGCCATAAATCAGGGAACCATTTTTTTTCTTTTGCAGGTTTGCCAGGCAACAGTATTTACTTTTCAGCTAACCTTTCAGTTAAAAACTAAGTTTAGTTGCCTTTAGAGCTTATGCTTCCAAATGTGATTGACCTGATTAATGTCCAACCATGTAGCCATAACGTTACCAAGCATGTAACTTACAAACCTGTTTTTTCTGTTGTTGTTTTTTAGCTTTTAGGTAATCCATCATCTGCAGGACGGCCTGAAAGGGTGGAGCATGCAGGGCGAAGGTCCTCTCATGGCAGTGCAGTGCCACAAAGGTCTCGACCAATGTTGGTCCCTTCCATTGGTTAGTTGGACAGATTGGTGCATTTCTGTTCTTTGCAGCCTCAGAACTGGGAAGGTGGTCCTTAAAAAAAGAAACAACAGACATTTGTCTTAAATGATCGTTACTCTTAGTCTGGGAGAAGTAATGGGATGAAATGGAACTAAAAATACCTCATATCTAAATATGAGTCTACTGGGGTCTCACAGGGGCTGAATCGGTTGTCATTGACGTGACTGGGAGTCTTTTCATTGAATGTAGTGGGTGTTGGAGTTTTTTAAGCTTGGCTAAGCTTGGATACTGTCAGATCTTACCTAAGAAAAAATGATAATGCAGGCAGACTGCTATAAATGATCAGTAAAATAAATGTGCCCATTCAGCTATCCATTCAGCCATCCATCTTCCCATTCATCAGCCATCATTTTGCATTCAATTTCCATTTTCTTGACTACTTTTTGGAATTTAGCAGAAAAAATGGAAGCTGTTAAATGTAACAAGTAGAACTGGCATATATTTCCTATATTTGATACTTCTTACAGAATAATCTCTATTCTGGTTTACTTATGACTTAAACTGTATGCTGGTGTATACCAGATAATCCAAAAAGTAGTGCAGAAAAGATAATGGAATCAGGACACTATGGACAAATACGTATCTGTTAAAACTTGCACTCTGTACTCACAAATAAGAAACATTCACTCTGAAGAACAGGAAGCATGCAAAACAAAGCAGAAAGAGCTCTGTGAGCTTTTAGCAGAACTTTACTCAGTGAAGATGTAAAGTTGGTCTGGTTCCTGTCCCTAACCTAGACTTTAATTTGTGGATACTCTAGGCATCATCAGGAGGAAAAAGAGGCAGTGTCAGGCAGTTCTCACCTCACATTTTTGTGAATAAGAAACGTCACAAATGGATTATCAGAAGGGAGAATCAGCCCCAGGGAGACTCTTGTGGTCTATTGACAAGTTATTGTTAGTTCAGTCAAACAGCGTTTGGATGACGGTGTGAAAACAGTTAGATTTTCATTTCTTTTTTTTAGTTTTCCTCTGAAATGAGCCCCTTTTTATTTTCAGGAGCAAAGATTTCTGGTTTATGGTTAGACTACTTTAAGCAAGTTTTGTATCTAAGTTCTTTCTCTTATTTGATGTGCTAATTTTTTAATTTATTTTTTTTTTAGAAATAGTGAGAAAGTAAACAGGTTTGTTTGAATTAGTCCTTTGGGCTTTCCTTTTAGTTTTCATTTTAATTAAAAAATAAGGGAAGTGATTTAATTTACCAGAGCTCACTTTCTGTCAATAAAGTTAGGACACAAAAACTGCAAAGTAATGACTTCACTGCTCAGTAGTTCAATAGCAACAGCTTGGGAATCAGATAAAGAAACTGATTTCTGGTAGTCAATCTGTGCTCAAACAAATAATTAAACAGAAAATAATCTCAGATTTTATTTCTTTCAGTGTAAGTTTAAAAATTAATTAGTCTATTTTGTATTATGTAGAATCCTCAGATGCTCCTTGGGGAAGTTCAATTGGGAATAAATTACCATATTGTCTAATGCTGGTAACAAGCAAACTACTGAGCATTATGTTCAATATCTAACGAAAAAATATTTGCTGTGAAGCTGTTGAAAGGCCATAGTGTCACTTAGAGTTCAAGAGTTGTAATTTCTGATTGAAAGAATAGTGATTGAAATTGCTGGAAGATATGCATGCATTATTTCTCACTTTCAGCATCACACTGTAATAAATCACTTTGAAGGTAAGTGAAGAAATATAAACACTTGATAAAACTGCACAAAAGTTGCTTCCTGTAAGCCTGCTGGAAAAAAATCTAGAAGATAAGAAATGTATCAAGAGGTCAGATAAATCAGATGCTGTACAGGTTGGGCATCCAAAAGCCTATAGCAGAGCAATGTAGAAACTTGAACCCACTGTTCATAACTGCCCCTGACAGAGGAAGTGTCCCATGATAAGGGCTGCAGGTGTGGGTGTTGAAGAGGAAGTTGTTACGGTTGTGTCATTGTGTGATACTGTTCCACAATGTGAAAAGCAGAGTAAAATGAGAGTAGAAAGCAGATATGACTGAGGCAAAGTTTAGACTTCTTAAATATCTAACACTGTTGTTGGCCTCAGCATATAGGTAAAAAATGTCTATTCCAAATTTCTTGGCAGCACCTTATTCTTTGACATGTGTGCCTGGAGTTTTTACTGAGTTATTCAGCTAAAAAGTCGCTTTAGTGCCTTCTTAAGGCAGCTCTGGGAGCTCCAATTATTGGGAAAGACCTTCAAAACTGTAGTGTTCTTAAGATTCCAATGATAAAACCCTTCTCCATAATGTTTCAGGATTTAAATTCTTTGAGGTATTTTCTCCGTTATTCTCTAGCTACTTTGGATTAGTATCTTCTTGCAGGTAGGATTTAAGTACATTAATTAATTTTTGTTTTTAGGTTGATACTTTAGAAGGTGAAACAGTTTACAGTGCTCTTGACCTTGCAGATCTGGCAGGTAGGATTGTTTAAACCTCATAATTACAGACGATTCCTATCCAAAGGTATAACAAACGGTATTCATGCTGTATGAATTTTAAAAAGCAGAAAACTCAGGTGCTTTAAAAGAAAGGGATACATATTTCTGTGATTCCCCAGCTAAAGAAGGACTTCTAGAGGCTGAGACATCTGGCAGAGCCTACGCAGTGTTTAGCCTTCCTACTGTGTGCAAGTCAGAAATAAAGTCAGGCAAGCCTGCCTGCAGGAGCCTCCGCAGAGGGAACTCTACCGTATGTTTTAATAGATCATTCCCTTTTTCTCCATAGAAATTACAATGGACAGTAACAGTGAAGGCGGGCGGTCTCGGTCAGGTAGTGAGGGAAATATTTCACCTGTAAAAGAAGAAGCTTATTATGGCAGCATTGGTGGACACAAGCAGTGGGCCCAGCGGCGTGCCATGGCCTCTCACTATAGACACGGTATGCCCAGCCTGTTCCTCCTTCATACAGACACTGTAGAGCTGCGTGGTAACAGCGCGGGGGCGGTGGGACAACACTGCATGCAAAGCAGAATGCCAGGGGAGCTAGCTCTAAAGTCCTGTCTGCTCTCAGGTAAGTTTCTCCAGCTCAGCTGTAAGGGACCAACAGCCCTTAGTCCTCCGTCCTGACACTGCTGTGCAGCACCTTTCCGTACTCGACCGAGTCCAAGCACACTGCCTTGCATGAACCTCTGTGAAGCTGTGCTGTACTGATGCCAGTCAGTATTTACTGTGTACACCTGAACAACCATTCATCAAAGTGACCACATTTCCACTTGATTCATACAGACTGGGCAGAGACTGACAGTGGCTGGTGTATCACAACCCAGCGTCCTATACAAGAAAGCAGGTGCCAAACATAATTCTGATTTACTGCTTGGGCTAAATGAAGATTCAGGGTCTTTTCAATGACCACATAGGAGTCTGGCTGTGGTACTTGGTGAAGTAAAAAATTATTCTTTATTTTAGGAATATTTGCATCATAATGACAAACTTGTATTACAGGAGTAAGGCCGCTATACCCACTGTTGATGGTATTGCTTCATCAGCACAGAAATCATTACACGAACAACTCAGGTTTCAAAGTTCATAATACAGTGAATTGAAGTGTCTTAACTCCCAGAGGTAGTCCAGGCCATGTATAGAGCTAAGAAATACATTAGGGTTTTATTGTTACCTGAAATGAAGCAAAAGTGGCCCTGAGCATTTAGAGAAATCATAACTTAATGCTGGGTTTCAAAGCAAACAGACCTGACTGACTTACAGCCAGATCATCAGCTTGTGTACATCAGTGTATAGCTCGCGAAGTCAGTGCAACTGTGGCTGGAACTCATGGGAGTCAGCTGGCTGCATCCAAAGACATACACAGTTATGTGTGTGTATATGTATGATATGTGTATGTACCTCTTGAAAGAATAAGTGGGTAATGAGCTAATCAAGAGATGATTTGCCTTCTGGTTCAGTGAAGCAAACATGACTCTTCTGAGTCAGATGTTACAGGCCAGTGCAGGTAACACAGATACACTTGACTATGATTTATGTTTGCACCTAACACACGTTAACTGCAGCTGGAGTTGGATGCAAAGATCAATAATTTTAATTCAGAAACAAAAAAAAACCGTTTTACGTTGCCTGGTGGGCCTGAGCATGAACCACAGAATGATTGCACCCTGACTGTGGGAGGAGAGAACAGAACAGAGAAGAATCCCATCCTTTGTGTCCCATTGCTTCCTGTCCCACATGTGCCCTTCTCCCACACTTCCTTTCTGTGCTTTGTGCCTGCCTAAAAGCTTCTTGGCTGGAATTTTTCCCTGCCTTTTTGCTGTTCTGCATTTTTCCCTATTTACATTCTTTCTTGCACTCTGGACCCAAGAGTTAGTAGCTGTTCCCTTAAAGCTGTGACCCTCTAATATTTTTTTCTGTTAGCTTAAAAATATCAAATGTTGAATAAAATGCATCTGATCTTGAGGCAAGAAGAGTAATTTTGTCTAAGATGTCTCATATTGAATGTTCAAACTATTACCAAAAATGGGATTCTTTAATTCGTAAGAGATTATTACAGTAAAAATTGCATTAATAGGAACTTTGTTAGATAAAATTTTGATATAGTTGAGTTATAACTCAACTATAATTCATAATATTGCTTGCTCAATTTACTCATTGTGAAGGATCTTGTAAACTGGGTAAGTGTTGATTCAGCAAAGAACAAGTGTGTCACTCCCACTGAAGTGAGCAGGACTTGCACAGTGAGCCAAGCTTTTGGGAAATGGCTTGTGATTTTGATGGCTTTATTTTTGGGGATTTCAACTTTGTATGTCTTGAAAGAGCCTAATCTTTTGGGGAAAGTGCTGCCCCACGCTTTTTCAAAATACAATTAAAAGTTTTGGAAACTCATCAAAACACTTTTTTGGGAGCCACTGTGGCTTAATTTTGTAATTCAGTTTTACTTAAGTCCATCCTTAAGTATGTTGACTCATGGACTAAACACATTCTGCAGGTCATTTGAAAAGTCTTAAAGATGTATGAGACAAAACATTAGTTGTTGTTTTTTTTTATTTCCTAATTTATTTGGTTCCCTGCAGTGGGCAGAGTTCATTGCAGTGTCAAGTCGTGTAATATTCATGGATGATCTTTCCTACTGAGCTTATGGTTAAGTGTAGTCACAGCTAACCATTATTCCTCGGTTTGAAAAAATCCTGTTAAGAGTTTGGGTTGGTTTGAGGCACTGCTGGGTGTGTTAACTACTGACTGTGTTTAAACAAAATTGTAGGCAGTGTGGTTCCAACCCTGGCATAACTAACTCTGCAGAAAGATATTTCTTCTTGCCTCTCTGGAGAGAAGAGGTTATAACCGTGTTTTAAACCTGGTACCCATAACATGAGATGTCAATACAGCTGGGATGTGCTTTCTTGTGTCCACGAAGAGCAGAAGCAGCTGTGCTGGAAAACGGACCCAAAGCATGGTTATTTTTGCAGCAATGGTAAAGCCTACCAGCCTCATCATTATGTCACTCTTAACATGCTTCATTAATTCATGGCAAACTCTAGTAAAATAGAAAAAAATGGCTTTCTTGCCTGCCCTGTATTCATGTGTAAATGTCACTGTGGGGTAGGAGATCAACACCACACTCAGTGCATGCAGATGGTACATGCTTTAAAAGAAAGTAACTTGCCAATTAAAAAAAAAAACAAAAAAACTCACCAAGGTTAGTAGGACTTGCATTAAGTTATTGGGGTTTTTCACTGAGATGCCAAATATTTTTTCAAATATTAACTGGAATTGTTGAAAAATTGAGGCCATCTTGTATTACTGAATTGTTCTTTTCTGAATTTACTTTCATAGATGGCTATGGTGGTCATGACCATCTGTCTCCAGATATTTATGAAGAATCAGAAACAGATCCTGGCGCAGAGGATATTTCTACTCGAATATTTGTTGCACTCTTTGACTATGACCCACTGACCATGTCCCCAAATCCTGATGCTGCAGAAGAAGAGCTGCCATTTAAAGAAGGACAGATCATTAAGGTGGGATCTAAAAACAAAGGAAACAAAGGACCAAACAGGGTTTCCTCTGTTCCCTGTGAACAAAG
This sequence comes from Apus apus, assembly GCF_020740795.1. Taxonomy (NCBI): domain Eukaryota; kingdom Metazoa; phylum Chordata; class Aves; order Apodiformes; family Apodidae; genus Apus; species Apus apus. The sequence continues at coordinate 9,576,154 of NC_067297.1, forward strand.
CAACTTGTGTGACTAGAGTCCCAGGGGTTTTTTTCCTCCAGAGGTTTAAGCTGTAAATCTGACTGGATCTGAAACCTTGTATCTAGTGCTAATGCCTTAAAAGTAATTAGGTGACGAGCAAAAATCTTGAAGTTGCTATAGATACTAGGGCCACACTCAATTAGGTGCTAAGAACAAAATTGTGACCCCATGTCCATTGCCACAAACCTTGTAGGAAAATCTGCCTCAGAGAGGATGACAGTCCTGCAGAGGTACCACTACAGCGCCTAGTGTTGTACCTGAACATTCCTAGTTAATATGCACTTAATATTAATTAAGGTCCAAAAATTAGTTCTTTCCCACAGAGTCATCCCCTTCTGAATCTGGGAAACTAACTCCTTTTTCTGACTAGTCTAGGGATATTTATTCTCAGTGATGTTTACTTTGTATTTGGGACCATGGTGATTACGCTGTGATCTGCTGCTTTGAAGCTCTTATCAAATTGTTGTGAAGATGGACTAGTTTGCATTTTCAAAATACTTTTTGTAAGTGACCTGGGCACGTGGGATGGTGGAGGGTCAGGTCCACCACGAGCTGCATGAAATCTGTCCTGTACGTGTGTTGTGGTCACGCATGCTGTGCTGGGTGAGGAAGGAGTGGTGCCAGGTGAGTCACAGATATGGAGTGATTAGAAGTGAACATCATTCCCAATCTAGAAATCTGAGGCTATTCAAAGGTAATTTTTAATTAACTGATTGGAACTGAAGTGATTAGTTTGAGGGGTTTTGTTTGTTTTCTGAAGAAAAAAAAAAAACAACCTGATTGAACCCAAACAAAGAACAATCTATGCTCTGTCATCAGTCTGGCCTTAAGAACATCATTTTGGTTTGGTGCAGCCCTTGGTCTAAGCCTTTGTATCGTCAGTAGCCTTTATGAGGTGACTGCATCTTTAGAATGTAAGAGGAATTTTGGGGTTTACCTCTTTTCATTGATAAAAATTAATACTATTTTTATACCTTAATTCATACTATTTTTATACCTTAATTCATATTTTCTGGAAAGACAAGCAGAGCTTCAGCAAGTACATGTATCAAGTATATTAAGTATTAGATGGGCACTTGTGATCATACACAATTGTTCTACTCAAAGTAACAACATGTGGCACAATTTTGCAAATGGTTCATTTTGAATCTAGCTCATTTGGCACCAAAAATGCTGCCATGTGAATAATGCCATCAACATGAGTGCAAACAATAGAGTACACTTTTGGCTTCACAGGGAGAAACTGATGACATCTAATGGTGTCTCTCACTTTTGAGGCATTTGACTGCTACCAAAAAATTGTCCAAGTTTTGCTCATGTATCTGAAGTCATAACTCAAATCAACATAATAATTACAGTTTTTTTTAACGTCACAGTAGTAAAAAAACCTCATATAATTCCACATCCAAGCTGTAGTCATCTGTTTATGCTTACTCACTATTTAGTTTGTATTAAAATTCCTAAATGCTAAAACCTTTATTGACCAGTATTACAACTCTTTAAATAACAGGTTTATGGGGACAAAGATGCTGATGGATTCTATCGTGGAGAAACCTGTGCAAGAATTGGCCTTATCCCATGTAATATGGTCTCTGAGATCCAAGCAGATGATGAGGAGATGATGGATCAGCTTCTGAAGCAAGGCTTTCTTCCTCTGAACACACCAGTTGAGAAAATAGGTAAAGAAAAAGATATACCCTTCACTTCTAACCTTTGGGTGCTGTTAACTTGGCTGGATCCGCTTTGCCTTTTGTTTTTATTATATGCAGATACATCTACATTTTACAGCAATTTACTACACCATGGGATATATTCTGTGTCAGTATCTGGATTACTTTATTCCCCTAAAAATTAAGCTCAGGCACATCTTGTGCTACAAATAAGGACTTGTATCTCCACCACTCTACTCATTACTTTTAGTATTTAAAAACAGGTGGTTTGTTACCTGAAAGATTTCTAGACACAGATGTTCCCTGTGCTTTCAAGTGTGCTGTGCTGAGGTGCTTTGTGATACATTCACTGCTGCAAAGCATAAAAAGAATCACTTACTTGTTCTTTTTAGTCTACATTTTCCTACATATGTCAGTAATGTAAAGGGATGGTGGCAAAGGGTTATGTGTAATCTCATTTGGGATAGCTCTGCATATCATGAGATTTTGTGGACATTGCAGTAGCAAACCCTTTAAAAACCAGCGTTTGGCCAAACAATTGTGTCTTATGAACCACTTCTGGTTTTTTTTATTGTGCTCAACTGGCTGTGTACCCTGAAATAGCTGAGAAATCAGAAAGTCTTTATCTTGAAATGAGGGAGAGGCATTTTCTGACAAAAATGTTGCCCCACGATATTTTTAAGCAATTCTTTTTATTCTGTGATGTTTCGGAGTGAGCTGTTAGCAACCTACCCCCAGCAGTTCACCTTTAAATATTTTAGTACTTTTAAACCATCATGTATTTTCCCTTTAATATGGATTTAACTGTTGGCGATTTAAAAAAAACAACACACACCACCAACAAATATTCTTACTAATGGATTTGGAAAGAATAGTTAGTTTGGCTTAATTTTAAGCTAAAACCAAAAGCTGAACAGCAGAGATGCACGTGCTCAGGCCCTTGCTGTCATGGAGGCTGCCCAGGTGGGTTTTTAGCAGAAGCAGGCTCTGAGCTAGTCTGTCTCATATTGTTTCACATTTTTAGTGTCATCTCAGACACTTTACATGCTGTGTTCATATGGCTATTTTTTTTTTAATCCTTTGCCCACATGAAATCCTTAAAAACAGAACTTTGAACAGCTTTCTATCTTTTCTTTATTTGTATGCATTCCTTTCCTGAAGTCAGCTGTGACCGTTTCAAAGAGAGCTCACGCTCTGTACACTGCAGATCCAGAAAGTCTAAAAGAGGTCTGTGCTAAGAACCTTTGACTCGAGCTGTAAAATGGCTGAAATTATTTGAACTGTCTTTTTCATGAAAAGTTTTGTCACAGAGCAGTTACACAGAGGGTCCCTTTTAGATTCTTTTCTTGGTTGTAGAAGGGCCCTGAGCCAGTGCAGTCCTTCAAAATAGAAAGTGCAACTCTTGAGACTGTTGTTTTGGTGTAGGTTGATCCAGGCTTGGAGTATTAAGGGGACCAGGTCCCATGTGTGTTACAGCCTGTACCTTCATTTTGGATTTCTTCTGGTGATCTGTGTAAATCCCTTGCCTTGGTAGCCAGGAAAGAAGCTCCAAACCCCCCACTGCGGAAGTGATCTGCTCTGCCTGAGGGCTTGAGTCAGCTGGTGGGTGAGGTGCCAGGTGTGAGTGCCCACTGAGCTGCAAACAGTGTCTGCTCCTGACAGAACAATGACAGGGTGCCTGCTAACCCCAGGTGTCCTTTGTCACACTGCTCATCAGACCTGCCCTCAGTGCCTGACTGCGGGTAGCACTAACCAGCATGTCTCTCTTGCTACAGCCATCTGCAGGAATCATGCTAATAGCATTCAAATTTAAAATAAAGCCTATTTTGGACTGTTCTGTGAATGTTTAATAACAATCTATAAACATTTTATGTGGTTCCTGGAAACTACACATTTTACTCCTTTCCTTCTGTTCCCCACAAAGGAAACTTGTAAAATTACTTGAGAACATTTTTTTGTAGTCAAGAGTCTTGAAATTCTCTTTTCTCTTGGGACAGCTGAGAGTGTCCATTTCTCCTTCCAGTCTCCCAGCAGAAAGCTGAAGAATAATCCCAGGCACAGAATTCCCTGTGAATAGGAGGAAGGAAGGGAACAGACAGTAAATGTGGAAGTTTGAATAAAACAAAAAACCCATTAATTTTTACTGTTTGGCTTTGTAGATGCTGGTAACTTCTAATTCCTACAGGAATGGCTGAAAATTTTGGAACATTAGTTTTGCAGGTCGAGACCTTTCAAAGGATGCAGTGCCTCAGAGTAAGGAGGGAAACCAACTGTGAACCATTTTTAATGAAACATACATGCTGCTTTGAAACCTTGATCTGTGTGAATAGGTTTGGTCATCTGTGACCTTCTATTGCTATGCTAGAGAAATATCAGCGCTGTTAATGCACTGTTGTGAAAATGCTGTGGGGAAAAGTTGCACCTTCTTTTTCTTTTCAAAATAACTTTGATAGCTTTCCTTCCCTTCCTCTCCCTGTGCTCGGAACAGAAAGAAACCGACGGAGTGGGCGGCAACACTTGGTGACTACAAGAAGGATGGTGGCTCTGTATGACTATGACCCAAGAGAAAGTTCTCCTAACGTTGATGTAGAGGTATTGACATAACCATTTACTGCATTTACCATTTCTGGAGCCATAACATACCTGGGATTGATAAACACTATTGTACATGTGTGCAAAAAAGAAACTGCAGTTCAGAATTACAAATGTTAGGCAGATGATTTCAGGCAGAGGTACAGGACAGGCTTATGGCTTCTGTACAAGTAGATTTGTGGTTCTTGTTCCAACAGGATCAAGGAATATCCATGGTAGCAGTTATTTAACATGACTCAATACAATGTTCAGCTGTGGGGATATGATCATGCAGTATATGTGCATATGTATCTATATAATAAAATTCTATAAGGAGAAAATCCCACAGAGTTATAAATAATAGGGTATGATTATTTTCAAATAATTTTTAAAAATTTCCTTCGTATGTTTCCATGTAAGAACATGATTGTGTTTGAGAGGCACCCTATCTCATGCTGACAAGCTGATAATGACACATGCTTTCCCTCCTCTGTAACCTGCAGTACCTCCAAGGTCACCCCTCCTTCCCATCCCACACCAGGACAACTCAGCAGAGTAGCACAGCATTCCTCATCTATAGTATTTATTTATCTTAATTGATGCATCTCAGCTTTCATGAATGTAGGTCTTGTCTGTAACTTATTTTTTTTAATAACAGTATTAGGATATCTTACAGAACACCTGTCCGTTAGCTAGAGCTTCATTATGGGTTTTGTCTGCCATTTACCCACATGCAGTGGGTAATCCCATCTCTCCATATTTGTTATCAGCAATAATGGAATATTTTTTTTACATTATCTTACATGGTAAGTCCCTCAATCAAGAGTTGATATAATTTTCATGTACTTAAGCATTATGGTAAGAAAGCCAGGGTACACTCAAAGTTCTAAAAAAAATACAGCATATCTAGAAGCTTCCTCAGTTACCCTTTAAAATGCTGGTTATTTTGTTGGTGAATTACAGAACAACTTGGACTTTTTTTAAAAAGAAGAAAGTGAATTTTGAAATATGTTGGACTTGATGGTTTAAAACAGCCAAAGTTGTCTTGTATTCCTCGCTAAACCAACTATGGTTCTGAATTATGGTCTATCAAAGTAGCTTGGGTAACAAAGAAAATAAGTAGCGTATTTCAAACCTTGCATTTGTTCTCTTTCCTATCGCCACATGAAATGAAAAATAAATTAAAAACTAATGAAGTTACACTTAAACCACAGGCAGCTAAAAAAGGGGAAAAATATTAATGGATTTACTATTACTCAAGATAATGTTAACCTTTGCCTAATAAAACATGCACTGTCACATTACTTCTGCAGGCTGAGCTGACATTCTGCACAGGGGACATTATCACTGTCTTTGGTGAAATCGATGAAGATGGGTTTTACTATGTAAGTTGGCTCCTCTTTGTTCACTTCAAACTGCTAGATATGGTTAGAGCAATTTTCACTAGCAGCCTGGGGGCATTTCAGGTCACAGTTCCAGCTTGTTCAGTTGTGGAAGCAGCTGTGATCCTCATGTAACAAAAATGTCAAACTAAATGGCATGCCTGGAAGCACTGTCCAAGTGTGGTGTCACCACTGCTCTTCTGTACCTGGGAGCCCAGGTCACAGCCAGAGAGCTGCAACATGAACCCGGCCTCGCTGCTGCTGTGAGGCTGTGGCACAAGCCTCCCCAGGGGAGATCCTGTGGCACTGAGTTCATTCCTGCCACTTCAGCACGTTTTCAGGGAGTGCTGTTCACACAGCTCAAAGTTGCCTCTGCCATTGTGTAAGTACTATTTGCCTCATTTAGTGTGCTGGAAAATGTGTATTTTGATCATACTTGTATCTATGAGAACACATTAATGAGGCCTCCTCACTGGCTTTTAAATAGTCAAAAGTATTTTCTTACCTTCTTGGGAACCTTCATTTGATTTGATTGAAAGTCTCAGTCATTTCGACCATGTTGCAGGGTGAACTTAATGGGCAGAAGGGGCTGGTTCCTTCCAACTTTCTTGAAGAAGTGCCTGATGATGTTGAAGTCTATCTCTCTGACGCCCCCTCGCGATACGCTCATGACCCGCCGATGCGTACAAAAGCAAAAAGGGTAAGCAACTGAATAAGAAAATCTTATTTTTTTTCTCCATTCCATTCTGTCTCATACATAATTTAAACATTACTTTTAACATTTTTAATCCATTTGCCCATTTAAAATTAACTTTCAAATATATAAAACGTTTAAGAAAAATTACCTTACTGAGCCTTCCACTAGCTCGTTACATTGGTAAATGCAGAAACTGAATTTACCATTTGATTGCAGTCATTACAGTATCCTCCATTATAATGAGTTTAAGCAGCTTTTCCCTGGTGAAAGTAGTTACTTCTAATGCTCCTAAGCTACTCTTACTACATGCAATATCCAGCTGAAAGCAAGTTCTCACGGACAACAAGAATTCCTTTAAATACAAATTGTCAATGAGCTGATGGACAGTGTTCATCTTTTAATCTTTATGACTTCCTATCCCAACTGGCATTAGTTAATCACCCAAAGACTTCTCTTCTATGAAAGACTAATCATGTTTAGAGTATCTCATTTTTGGTTTTGTTTCATCACTGCAATACTTTTATATATTATATATTTTATATATATTTTTATTTCTTTGCTCATCTGCTTGGAAACAGAAGAAGAGTGTTCATTTCACACCTTAATAAGGCAATGTAGCCTTCACGTAAGTGAGCAACTGAAGATACCAATAGAGTTTTCAATTAAAGCTACCTGGCTATCTAATGCAAGTCTTGACACTTAATTGTGGGGGAAAAAAAACCCAAGAAATATGTCTCCAAAATCCTTGGCCACAGAAGAACAGGCTGTATGCTTTTCCTGTATCTAGTCAAGTCAATTTAGAGTTTTTAGGAGACAAATCCTCTAAAAAGGAATCCTTAGAATTAAATCAATTAGACCTCACTTTATGAAGGTCAATATTTGGAACATATTTCTTCATGAGCTAAATGTTTATGTTTACATAGAAAGGAGAGTTTGATGTCTAACTACCCTACAAACAAAAGCTGCATATTGCATTGTTAGCCAACCTGGGATGTATAAATTCCAAGCTCCTATATCAAGAGAAAAGCACAACACTCCCAACCCTTAAATGACATTAAAATGCAATGTAAACTGATACGTACCGTAGTTTACAAGGGTATAATTGGTTTTGAAACTCATTACTCAAATATAGCTATAAATTGTCTGCCTTAAAATGTGTTTTCCATAATCGATTATACCCCACTTTGCCTAAGACCAACTATCCACCAGTTCTGAAAGAAATCCCTTCATACGGTACAGTTTACTCTGATTTTCCTAGAAAATGCACATTTGAGATATCATAAACTGTTTGGTTTACCAATGCAATAAAAGTCTCAGTATGAAACATGCAGCTCACTGAATGAATGCATTAGACTACATATATGGTATCTTCAGGTGTACGTTGGGGTGCTTTACCAAGTTGGTTTTGTTTTTTTTTTTTTCATTAGAATTAGACCTTGATTTAAAATCAAAGTAGGCTTGAAGCCCCTTTGCTTTACTCAAGTGTTGCAGAAGCCAGTAAATTGCTGATGCTTGAACTACAAGATTAACGGGTCCCTACAACACAGATTCTTCTAGGAAAATATCACCATAATTGATAGCATCACATCTTGCCAGCTGGCCACTGCAGTTAGGTTAGGCTCAGTAGAAGTACTTCTAGCATTTTCATTCAAGTGCTTTGCTGATTGAGTAAAAAAAAAATAGCTGTTTAAAATATTTAGGAATGCTGTCATCTAACTATCGTGCAAGTACTCACCTTCATTCAGCAATCTCATAGCTGCAGCATACACATCAAGCAGTCAGGGTCTTTAAGCTTTCTTTGATTGCAATTAAGGTTCATTTTAGCTTTTTCTTTTTCCCTTTTTTTTTTTCTTTTAAGCCAGTGTGCCATCTTCTCAAATATGTATATAAAGTTTGCTAGCCAATCTTAAAGAAAAGGCACTTACAGGACATTAAAAAATAAGTGATCATGTAGCATTTTAAGTAATGTCTTCTGAAAACAGTTTGGCTTCTATAGATTGCTAATTCATAGTAACTATTTTTCTGAAATCTATAGCTATAAGTATCCCTTTTTATGTTTGCACTATCAGAGTACTGAAATGCAAAACCAAAACTAGTTTTGTGGCCAGAAATTAATATAATGAAAATAGGGCTCTATTGGAGTGTTTTCTGTTGTCTAAACTTTTTCTCAAAATTTGTGTTTTCCATAAGCCCAAATACTTTTAAGCCACAGAGAAAGGAACCAGCCCTTTGGTTTAAGTGGGTAGTGGGACAGTGATGTTACCAACTTTCTTGATGATGATGGCTTTTAAGCTTTCAAACATTCAATAAATTATAACAATGTACCTAATAGGTTCCTCCTGAGAATACAGGTACATCACGGAGAGCACCATCCCCCACAGTTCATCTCCATTCTGGGTCACCTACGTCACCTATGGGTTCTGGTAGTCCCGGGAGAGGCAGGGATATGTCCTCGAAAAAGAAAAAGGGGCTGCTTTCCAAAGGCAAGAAACTGCTGAAAAAGCTTGGTGCAGTGAAATGATTCATGTACTCCTGGACAACTTGTAAAGCTTCCAGTCTGTGTATTTTTTTTTTTTTTAAAAAAAAAACGTCAAAACTAGGGCTTTCATGACTATGCAGTAGTCACACCAAACCTTGGCATTTATAAGTAAGTCTGACATCAATAGAATCAGGTGAATTCCTTAATCAAAACACCAAGGAAAAAGGAAGTGGATTATTTGTTGCAAATACTTTTTTCTTTAAATAAAAAAAAAAAGTGGGCTTAAGAGCAGAAGAGCATGGTTTTATTTGAAGTCAACTCACCACCTGCAACTCCACTGGATAAATCTCAGCCTTTAGTCTCCTTTAACCGTGAGTGGGGGGAAGAAAACTCTATTGATTCCTGGTTCAGAAAGATCACCCCACCCTATCAAGTCTTTATCATAAACAAAAATGGTCTTGAAACTCCTAGTTTAATCAGCCTTGATGTTTTGCCTTATTAATGCACAATGATTTGTACTGTCTAATAAATATGCAGCGTATACTTTGTATGTACTGTGTATTCAACTGTCTTCATCTTCCCTAAAACAAAGTAATTTTAAGATCAAGTACTATGTTACTGACTCCATTCAATGTCTGATGTAACTCCTGGGAGTTTGAAAGTGCTGTGCAAAATGCTTTCTTTTTAGTTTTTGCCTTTTTTTTTCCCATCCAAACAAAAACCCCTTGTATTGATTTTTTGTCAACATTTTCACTAAATTGAAATCAGATGCAGTGTAAGTTAGTCAGAGACACACCCAATTTCAACCATACAACTTCCAGTTTTGGAGTTCCTGGTTGACTGTTTTAAGTTATCAAAAGCAAAACAAAGTAACACAATAAGAAAACTTTTACTCCCCAACTGTTTTTCCCGTGGAGGCACACTCCTCAGCTCCAAGGCATTGTCATATTGCTGATGTCAGCTTCAAGATAAAGTTGCATGTCTAAAGTAGAGAGTGAAAAACTGTGTTACATACACAAGCTGTAGCCAGTAAAAAGGCTGCAACAGGTGATGATCAAATATTAATTGCAATATTGGCATCTCAAGAAAAAACAACCTTACACATTGATGGCAGTCATTGGCTGTTACTATTTTGTAATTCTTGTCCATTTGTAAATTGTTTTTACTGTTTATACATACTTTTCAGACTGCCTTTCTTTTTGTAATTTATGGAAGGTTTATAAATGAATGATCAAAGCTTCCCCATTGTGTCTTCAGATAATAATGTAAATTACTGTAAGATACCGTCTGCTAGATTATAACATTTAATTAAAGAAAATAACTGGCCTAAATTTGTGGTAAAGTACTGTGTGGGTGTGTGCATGTGTACAACTGTTGTGTACTATATTTTATATAAATAAATAATTTGATATTTTGTAGAGTGCAGTATGTTTCATGAATCTACTGCATCAGCTGCTCTATCAGAATGAATACCTGTGACAAGTGACTGAGGTCCAGCAGTTTTCAGGACTGTCACCAGCTGCTGAAGGTTACCTGTAGAGTTAACGGCTCATCTAAACACAAAACTCTACCAGCCTTCCAGCAGTAAAGAAGGGCTAGAAAATGACTCCAGCAAATGTCACAGAACATGCCCAAAGCCCCACACAAATCCATCTACCAGGATCAAACAAGCAAGGACTACAGCAACAACTTTATTTAAATCTCACAAAGAAAAAACATTCACAACAAGTCAGTTAAAACAACAAAGAAGCAAGCAAAACAGCACTAAGCCAGGCTCTTCTATATGCACCGGTCTGACTGTGCCTGGTAATGCAAAACTCTGACATCAACTTGGATCAACACAACTCCTATTTGCTTAACCAACCAAGCTACTCCTGCTAAATAGCAACAAACATCTTAGAAGTACAATACAAATCAAGGCCTAAACATTTGACATTACTTGACACTACACAACCAAAAAAACCCCATGAACAGTAAGTCTACTTTTTGCACATCAGTGTACTGACATTCTTTGATGGAAATTGTTTAACTGCATGCTTGTTAAATGAGAAAAAATGTTAACTACTTTATTCCCATTATGAATTTGCAGTTAACAAAAACAACTATTTTGTCACACTAGGTTGCAAGACTCGGAAAAAGTATGGCAGTAGGCTACACCATGCTAAGTCACACAAACCCCAGAACGGCATCTGTGCTTAGACAAAGCTGTCACCTCCTGAAACCTTGCCACACACAGAACTTCCTCCTCAGCTCTACCAATTTTAAAAGCTCCCCCTTCACTTCCCTTTACTCCTAGGGAGACACAAGTGAGCACAAGACAGTTTCCAGTTGGACTGCAGATCACTTAACTGGGGAAGCATTAAACCCCCCTTCCACAGGTTTTGCAGCACTAGACACTCTTCAACCAAAGCCTCAATAACCAAGAATGGCTGACAGCCCGTTTTTAATACAGAAAACAGCTTGGGAGCCAAAATTTTGCTCTCATTTTAACAGCCAAGAAAACCAAGGATGCAACAACTGCGTTTTGAAACTAAAAAGCATCATGTACCAGCTTGAGAAGCTAACTCATTTTGGTCTGCCCAACACACTAAAAGTAATTCTGTGTAATACTTCCTCTAAACATAAATAAAAACAACCAAATCTTTTCTGAAGAACCCGAGAAACACTTTAGTAAATAACGATTTAATAAAAAGCAAGATAATATATAGTTTTTCTAGCAAGCAAAGACCTATTCAAAATGTATAGCTGCTATCTCAAGCTCTTACCAGTAATAAAGTTCCACAATTGCACGTCTCAAGAAAAAAACAACACCAAAAAAAAAACAAAAAACCACACAAAACCCCAGATAATTTTACATTTCCTAGAACAGAAATGCACTATTTTCTTACAAATGGTAACTCAACTTCAAAGATAGTAAAGTTTGTCTGAAAGCAACAGGTCCGGTTCTCGGTGAATGCTCTGACCAACAAGGAAAGCCAGTTTATGAGCATATTGGCAAGGAGCAGGTACTCTGATCACACCCTGCAGAAGGGAAAAGAGAATTATTTTCAAGTAATTTAAATAAGCATGCAGTCACTGTGACAAAGAGAGTCCCAGAATTCCAAAGTATGGATATATGTACAATTTATATTGCCTGTAGTTTACGCAGACCAATGAAAACAACACTACAAACACTGAACACATTAAACAAATGTGCTAAATAGAAGAACAGGTGCAAGAAAACCTCTTGACCACCTTCCTCTCCTTGCTCCAAAAGCCTCTTAGGCAGGCTTACATTTGAGGCTGGATCTCACAGAAGGTGGGATGTGTGTAAGCCATGTGAAATTATTTATGGCCACTGAAGTGACAGATATAAAGCACACCTCAGGCCTGATCTGACTGGGGTGATCTTGGTATGCAACAGGAGAAACAAACAAACAAAGAACAACAAAAAAAACACCCTGCTGTACAGAATTAAGATCAATTCACTCTCCTTAAGGAACCAGCCAGTCAGAGTCTGTTAAGATGTCTGTAAATCCATGGGACATCATTGTTGTTTTTTTAAAAAAAAACCACCCTGTTCTTGCACTTTCTGTGGTCTTCAGTGAAAAAATCATCTGAAGTAAAATTACTGTACAGATGCAGAAACAGGCAGTGTAACCTTATTTAGTGACTGTTACTGTTATTACAACAGTAACAACAGTTCCTCCTCACAAGAGGAATGGAGGAACATCTCCACAGAAAGAAGTAAGTATTTCTGCAGGTATGAAATTATCATTTCAGTTTTGCTCTTGACATAAAATTTGGAAACAATACTCAGAACTAGCACTTTTGAGTAGGAATAAAAATTACTTTAATCTTCAGACTTCAAAAGAGATCATGTAATCATAAAATGTCTAGTTCTCAAACCAGCACTCCAGGTCAAGAGGCAAGCTTGCAGGCTTTTTGGATCCACATGGACATTTTGAGATACCTTTTTCTACCTTCCTTTTGTTACTGCATGGCAAGGCACAATCTTAGAGAAAAAAGATTGTAATTTCCTATAGGAAATACTTACCGACCAGTTATAGTACATGTGGCAAAGTTTGTAGGTTAAACGTTGTAGGTGATCTGGTTTCAGTTTGCTACTGTCATAGATGACATTATAATGGGTGGGTGCCACACAACCATTCCTCACTGTCTGACTGACAAGAAAGAAGTCGTACCTGTAACAGAAGAAACAAAACTTCAGACTTTCCCCTGCTAACCATCCTGCACACCCACTTACATGTTCCTCACTTACTTGAGCATCCCAAGCCGCGCTTGGATGTTTGTCACCTATCAACACCCAGAACAGCTGCAGTGAGTTGTTAAATACAAAAAGAAAGGCAAAGCTGCCTGTCACAGGACTACTCTGTACACATTCCAGCACCCCTTGACCAAAGGCAAACCTTTCCTTGTGTACCAGACAAGCTCTGCACTTCCCAGATACCAGACCCAAGCTTCAGAGAGTGAGATTTGCAAAAACATTCAATACTAACAGCGACTGGAATCAGTGAGATCTGTGTACAGGTGTCACCTGTACACAGAGTTGTACCACTCTGACTCTTCCTCCAGTGACCTCCCAACCATCAAAGAACACTTACAACACCTGCTCATAATATAACACCATTTATGCAAATTCTCACAAACTACAGCCAGACAGAATTTCACTGAGGAACAGCTGGGCAATCCTATCCATTGTCTTTTGGTACTTAACCTTTAAAAATCAAAACAACACCAGGGTGAAACACACACTTACTTAAAGCCTATATAGTCCATGGATATTACCTGTTGGAAATAATGAAATAATTGCATAATGAATTAATAAAATTTAAGTTGCTCCATTTCTTTCATCTACACATTCACTATGATTTCTTTTCAAAAGGACCAAAATGTGAAAATGTACTTGATCCCACAGTCAGTATCACATAGATTGCCTATGTAATAAGGTTGCCAGCAAAAAGAAGTGTTACAACCTACCAACTTACCATTCTGGTCTGGTAACCTCCACATCAACAACAGTACCAGGGGGTGGGTTTTTAAGTCCTCCACCAGACACAGCGAAGAATCTGCTACTCATTCGTTTCTTCACAACTATCACAGTAAGTTTTGGACTGAAATAAATGAAAAGAAAAAAAAAACAAACTTGAAAAACTGCACTGAGAGTATTTCAGGAGCAGATGCTCTAGAGCTTCAATATACAAACAATTTTAGACTTCTCCAGGGCATAAATTTCACATACGAGTCTTCTCTAACTCACTGATGACATTGTTCATAACTTTGTATTTTTAGTTTCAGGTGCAACTTTTGATAATATTTCTCACAACTCCACCTTATATTTATCTTAACAGGGAGAAACAAAACACTCCAAAATGGGATCTTCGCATTTCAGATCTGATTTCTACTCTCTCTATCTCATATTTTCATATAGAAAATGCTTTGTTTTAACAGCATTTTTGTTGAAGACGAAGCCATTAACACAAGTTAAACAGAAGTAAGTGCTACAGTTCCTACTGGCTGTGGGTTGGTTGGTGCCTGCTTGCCTGTGGTGTCAGGAGACACTTTCATATTTCAGAGCTGATTAAGAAACCAAGTCACTGCAGTTTCAAATAGTAATGTTTGCATGCAGGACATAAGTGACTGGACAACAGCTGGTCCTTTCAGAAATGGAAAGAAAAAAACCCAGCCTACTGGACATGTGATAGCAAACAGGCTATGATAAACCAGTTGGAAAAAAGTGTTAGTTACCATATGCAACAGGAACACTTAATGAGTGCGTGTGTACAAGTGCAGACTGAATGCATGGTGCCTGTACTACAGACTTTTTCTATTCTATGACAAGCTAGGTATCTCCAACTATTGAAACAATCATCAGAAAAGCAATTATCTGAGCTCAAGTAAAAATAAATAAAGGATGAAACAACACAATCTTAATGTCTAACCACTTTTTGTATCCCAGTGTGTAATTTTCTTACAGTATAAAAAAAATGGTTGGTGGAAAGAGACTTACTTGTAGTCTGTACCAACACTCTTCAAGCAATCCAGAAACTGAGGCACTTCATAATTAACCAATGTGTTCAGTTGTCCATCTCCTACACCATCACGATACACAATAATACGAGAGGGCAAATAATTATTCCACTTGAACCACTCTCTCAGAGAAGCTTAAAAACAAACAAACAATTAGTAAAACTATTAGCGATGATGATAATGCATTCCAAAACACAGATTTTTTTAATCCTAGAAAAGAAATCTGTAAGTTCTGAAACTTGAGGTCCTCAACTTTTCAGTAACCTGAAACTGTTATGCATCATGACACAAAAATCTTACCTGCAAAGAGAATTCTGGTTTATTTGTATACCAACACAAAAAAGAACCTAAGGAAATGTTTCTACTCTGCTGGCATCTCTCACAGCAAGGAGCTGTCATCCTTAAAGTCTATCTCCTTTAAAGCATTCTTTGAAGAGCATCAGTAAATTCTGTTTAATTACTGTTAAGAAATATGGGAATCAATGAAAGATTGTACACAACATACTATTATTTTTCCACAACGTTTACAACTGTATTTTCATTCTGTTTTTATCTAAGTGCAAGTTGCTAAGGCCTCCCCTCAAGGCAGCTGAGAAGGTGTGTTTTGAGGAAGCTAAATCATCATTCCTTAGATCTGACTCAGAAAAACAGAAAGCCTTCCCTTACTTTGCAAGCAAGCTTTGAGCCCATCCACAAGTTCTTGCCCGCGATTTTGAACAACAGAGCGGGAAAACCACCTGTGAAGAACAAAATAAAAGATGTTCTTCAAAACATTTTCTGGGCTTACTTCAATCAAGTTGTTTTTTAAATGACTATGACTTAGTCTTCATGGGTATTGTGGGTCAATGTGGTCAAGCAAGAGTCAGTGTACTATGAAAATAATTCCCTTGCAGCCCCTGTGGTAGACAAATGCCCTATCACCATGGGCAATACCTCTTAATCAAAGAACTTTCACACAAGTCAACTCAAAATGGAGAAAGGCCAGCCCCCCTGATGCCCTCTATTCATCCCAGCCCTTGCCCCACCATTTGCCCCCTGTCCCAAGCACTGTGGAAGAAGAAGAAGGCTATTTCTTAAGGGATGTAATAGAAAAAAAAATTGGCAATCTATAGTTCTTATTAACAATGTACAGTAAATGAATCTGGACACTTTCATGATGGCCCAGCATATTCAAGCTGCTTTTCAGTTAAGCAAGAGATAAAAGTTGTCTTGGGTTTTCTTTTGGTTTGTTTTTCCCCGCTTTGGCATTCAAATGTTACCGAGTCATTGTTTGATTCAAGCTAGCGACAAATCCTGCGACTGACTGCTTTCCAGATAAGTTGTCATGGTAACAATCAATTCCCACAACCATCACCTGTTTCAGCTGAAAAGGAATCCAGAAAATGCATTAGTATCTGAAACCAGGACAAAGCACCCATTATCTCCATCCTGTAATGTAACAGGATCATGAGGTAAACTGCACAGTTTCAGGACACTTAAGTAAACCACCGGGTAAAAGCTCTTTAATTAAATGTCTCCTTATATCATGTTTAACTTCATGCCTCTTCTCACAGACACAAACCACACAAAGAATGTGCCATTTTATTTTTTTTGGGGAAAAAAGGCTCACTTTTTAAATAAGCCTCAATAAGGAAAAGTCACTGTTTTAGCAAACATCTTACTTACTGGGATCTCAACACTCCAAAGTTCTCCACCCATTTTACAGTTCATTTGTAAGGCGATTTTTGTTGCTATGGCCACAGCAGTCTGAGGCTTGCTTAAGGTGCGAGCAAGCAAACATTGGCTTGGAATGGGACAATCTGTACATAAGTATTTCTTGATAGCATCATACTTATCCTTTCGGGTACTGGACAAAACACAAACTGCCTTTAAAGAAAAAAAAAAAAAGTAAGAAGCTGCATTCTCAGAGTCACATAACAGTCATAGCTGTTTAGAAAAAAGTTTTTTACACTCCAGAGTAATATACAAGTGTTTGCAGTGAAAGAAATACCAGGAAAGTTTCAGTGTCTGTTCTTCAGAATCAAGTACACAGGCTCATTTCCAGAAGGATACACATAATTAGTCTGAGGTTTGAAACAAAGTATGAGTAAGCATGTAGTAAATACTCATGAGCCAAGAGTTTTATTTCTGCAAATTAATCCCACTGGTTTTAAAACACAAATTACAGAGATTAACATGATTTTATGGATTCAAATACATACTATGTTTGTGTCAGCAGTAATGCTTTGCTGTAAAGCCCTTAAGTAAGATTCTGTCCTGTCATCTACTTCAATCCTGAAAAGAAAGAGAAAAAAAATGCTTACAGGAAAAAAAAACAACTCATGCATCCATATTGTACCAAGTGTCACATTTATAGCTATAAATATTCATACAATATATAGCTATACATATACATACAATATTCACACATTTTGACGATTAAGAGGAATCATCCCCAACTAAAGCTTCCAAAGGCAATGAACTTCAAAGGTAGAAGCAAGCACAAGTACTCAGAGGAAGGCACTTGCAATAAGAACAAATCAGAATACATCCAAAGTCAGAAAGAAAATGTATATTCCTTCTTACACTACATATAGCTCCACTTGAGAAGGTTTTTCTCAATGACTGTGTGTCTAACACTGCTGGGTTTTGGCATGCTTTAGCCTCCAGTGACAGGTCTCAAATGAAAGTATGAATCAGAAAATCAATCACAAG
Source organism: Apus apus (assembly GCF_020740795.1). Classification (NCBI taxonomy): domain Eukaryota; kingdom Metazoa; phylum Chordata; class Aves; order Apodiformes; family Apodidae; genus Apus; species Apus apus. The sequence continues at coordinate 9,593,698 of NC_067297.1, forward strand.
ATAAAACTGAACAATATGCATACTGAAAGCAACTTTGTTCTATTAAAAATCTTACAGCAGCCAGTAGTGTGACATACTATACTATCTGCTCATTTAATGACTAAGCATACTAAGAGATATACCTTGGTAATTATAAAATGATTCTTCCATCAGCTCTCCAAAGACACTTACATGGTTGCCTTGTTCATCCTGATTCCCATAGATGGTGTGACTTTGAACAAATTTTGTACCAACAAATTTGCAACATCATAGTTGCGCCGTGTGTATATCAATAGCCAGTTGTCCAGGGGCTTGGCACAAATTAAGGGAGCTCCTCTAATTTCCTTTGACCAATCAGCAAGCTGAGGGTTGTAATCAAACTGTAAATAAGAGATGGCAGAGAAAGAAAATGAACACTCCACCAAACAAGCTACACCTCAACTACTTCCTCATACACTTCACAGACTGTAACATTTCTGTCCAGAACAAATGACATGATTTTTATCAGTTCTTTTACTGCTCTTGTCACTAATTTAAAATAAGCTTTATAAAGCCCTTTCAAGAAATCCTACATTCTTCAAAATGTGTCATTCATAATTATGCAAAGAGGCTTAGAATTTTTAGCCCAGATAAGTTGTTACTATTTCCTGCAGTTTTAGTGCTACAAAGACATAGCTGTTCATGTATTGACTTATTTTTATCCTGTTTTTCCTTCTCATAAGGTAACTGAGTATAAAAAGGGATTATCAGAAAGAAGATACCAGATCATCTCAGTAACAACAATAAAAAAAGCTTTACCAAATACACAGACCTGCACATCAAGGAACTGTAACATGCCCTTTTCCATCTAGCATTCATTCAAAGCAAACACAAGATCTCTACTACAGAGCAAATATACAATGCTTTCTGGCAATTTATGACAATTTAAATTTAAGCTATTCACACTGAAGAGTCACCCCACTTTTCAGTGAACAGATACTTCATGTATTCTATCTACTGAATTGAAATGATCAGTGGCTTTTCATTTTAAAGCCTTGGTATTTTAATAAATGGAAAATAATTACAAACATCTCTGGTCCCCTAGTTTGTGCATCTGAAATTACTTTAACAGATTGTCTTGCAAGGAAGACACCACTTTAATGCAAGCCAGAAAAATCTTCAGAGCTTTTTAAACCAAACTTGCAAATTATTTAAGTTTGTGAGTCTCCTGTTTGGACAAAAACTTGTGTATAATGTTTTAATTTCTAATCCTTAATTTATATACGAACAAGTAGTATTTCCTTCCTCAAAAACTTGCTTCATCACTATAAGATCCAGAAGATTTTAGAATTTGTCTTATTTACCACACTTCCTGCTTGTAAGATCTTTTCTCCTTGTACGACTCTTCCCGAAAAGGATACTAGATCAGAATCAAAGCTTAAACCCCAGTTTCTGAGCTCTTTCTGAACGTTGTCATCTCTGTTTCAAAACAAGATTTAAATTAAAACAAAGAAGTTTGTTCTTGCTGAGACTTTTCTTTTTTAAAACCAGTAATATTTCCAAAGTTTGTAGCAAGAAAAAAGTTTATCATATAATTTTTTTCATGGCAAAGAAGCACAGAAGATATTAAGGTAGCATACTTTTGGATGTAGTTAATAAGTCTTTTAACTTCATGCTGTCTTTGCTCAGGTGGCAGTCGGGTATGAGCAGCCAAGTCTTTCATCATATTAAAGTCATTACGCATCTTGTCAGTTAAACCTGTAATGAGTAAAAGTTAGACTAAGGACTAAGAAAAGTAAACTTGCCAGTCATGCAGATTAACTAACAGCAGACACTTAAAGTGGTGTCAGTAGTAATCAAGGTTTTCAGCTTCTCCGTGTAAATACATTGCCATCTGCATAGAAAAAAAATACATCCCAGATTTTTGCACTTGAGAGGAAACCAAACAGGACATGCAGCTCTTATTTATATTTCCGAAACAAAACAGTGCTGAGACGGACAGGCACTGCTAGTGCAAAGTGAGTATTTCAGAAGAAAATAAACATACATAACTATCTTACATAACTACCAATTTATAGTAAATTTCTCTTTTTTAATAGAAGTTCTACCAACAAAAAAATGTGATCTACATGTGATTGGGGGCCAACGTTAAACACTGTAAGTAAAGACCATGCAACATAAAAAACCCCCATACTTTTCAGCCTCATTTGAACATCTCGTCTTTTAACTACAAAACTTGTTTCTGAACTCACATTTATACAAACTTCATTTGGCAAGAGGCTGCTGTCAAAACACCAGTTTCAGTAGGCATTATGGTTCGACAAGTGCTTTGATACAAAAGAATGCTAGAGTACCTGTTAGGAAGCACAGCTCTGGAATTAGAATCACAGGTCCTGGCATGCTGATTCCTCTTCTCCTCTTAGACTGACTGATCAAGACAGGCTGGTTCAAGTCACTAATTTCTTCATTATATTGCTGTATCAGAAATAGATACTGTATGTTAGTTTATTCGTAACAAACAGTTTTCATAATAACACTCACTGCAGAAAATGTGCATTTCCCCTAAAACAAAACAAAACCAATCAGCAACTTTTTCAGTTAGCATATCTAACTTGAAACTGGTTTTGTCAGAAAAGGCTCTTTATTTTTGCCATCAAATTGTTAACTTGTAAGAGACAATAAAAAGCAACGCTTCTGCCTTGCTAGAGACAGTATCACCCAGAATATCTAACTCAAGATTAGGAGGCTCTTTCCAGTTCAGTAATGGACGTGTTCTTGCCTTACAGAACAATTTAATTCAAGATATCACAACAACCAAACAAGATTTCAAGTGAAAATCTGAAATTCAGCCCTCCTGCAACCTTTCCTTGAACCTGGCAAAAGCTGGTCTGTCTGAGGCTCACTAGTTTAGGAAAAAGAAGAAAAACAACCAAACCACAAAAAGGAAACACAAGCTGCCGGTCAAGTCAACACACATACTTCATAGTTTCACTTTTTCTTAAAGAGAAACACAGCTCAGAAACCATCCAAACCATCCAAAGGTTAGCTTCCTTTTTGAGTTTTCCCAGGAGCTCCTGCTCATCTATGGATGCCTCCTGGCATTTCTGCCTGACCAACCACTCATTGGGATAGAGTACTCATGCCAATTTATATCATTTAGGTTACTTGCTGCTCTCAGATATCCATCAAAAATAAATACACACACTGACAGTTAAGTTTCCATACCCTCTTGTAGTAGTCCACAAAGCTGATCTCAGAACCATCTGCTCTTCTAAACGTACACTGTGGATTGCCTTCCCAGTCGATGTCATCAATTCTGTACGTTTTGTTATTGTACCTAAATAAACAATTTCATCACTTGGTTGTGTGGGGTTTTTTTAAATCTTAACTCAAACAGAAAGGAACTCCAGGATGGAAAAGTTAATAGGAATACTCATCCAAGTTGGAAGTTTTGCTATCAGCAGCAGCAACCAAATGAGAACAGAACTAATTCAGTAGATACTTCCTGCATTTTGTAAATGCTGTCACCTTGATTAGTTTGACAATTATATAATTGTCACGCTTTCTGATGCTTCATTGTATACTTCAGGACATGGAACATTTGGGAAAAAAAAATAAAGAGATCTCTTAAGAAAAGAGTCCAAAGAGACTTACTTTGTAAGAACAACCAAACCTATCAGCTCTTTAGCACAGGTATCTCTAAATTTTTGCTCTTCCACCTGGTGATACAGACTGTACATAAAATCCAACACTGTTTCACTGCGAAGAACCTTATGGCTCACATCTGCACATAACATAATGCTCTCTTCATAATGGAGGATAGAACTTGTGAAGCCTGGCCAAACCATCAACCTGTCAAAAAAAAAGCATAGAGAATCTTACTGAGCTTTAAAGCACCTCCATTATCACCCCTTGAGTTATTTCTGTTCACTTTCCCAGACACCAGAAAGCAGCCAAGACACAAAGAAACCGTTATCCAAACATAAACAAGCTCCTGAAAGTTAACAAAACAAAAATATATTTTAAATCCAGGTATCTTTAGTGAAGATAAAACAAGATTAATTTAATAATGTAGCAATATAAATGAAGTGAAAGAAATGATGCCTTAAAACATAAGAAACCCATTTCATACTATTAATCTTATGTATCTTAAATACAAAACGTATGGGTATTCAAGACACTTTAAAAAGACGCGTTTATCTAGTACAACACTGTCCAGTTTCTTTCAGTAACCCAGTTCTGTATACTAGGTTAATGGCAAGGAATACACCAGAGCCATATGATGGGGCTTCAGTCAAACTCAAACTCACAAGCTTACTACCTTCTACGACTGGCCTGGGGCTAGCCAGAAGCACCAGTCACACTAGAGGGGATCCTGGCAGGGAACTGGGACAAGACGTGACAGCTGGCAATAGGCTAGTTCCAGAAGTACCCATCCCATGTATGGCCAGATACAGATATACATGGCAGATTAAAATGGCCTTCAGAATGAAGGCTGGACACTTCTGAGCTTTAGGATTACATGTATTCAGAGATCTCATCTTGCAGACATTTAAGCAAGGTTTCTGACAATGTAACAGCAGAACACACAATGGTAAAGAGTAATGAGATCTTACACATAGAAGAAAGTAAGCTAGGAGAACAGTCTCATGCTTCTCAGGAATACCAGTTTTCAAGACTATCATTTTATTACAAAATAAACCATGTGAGCAGTATCAAAATATCATCCTTTATGCCTGCATCCCTCCTAAATCTGAGTATCCTTTTTGCCAAACCTGTGATTAGGGATGCTGACTGGGTCACCGGGGTTGTAGAAATTACGTCCGATCTGCTGCAAATTCAACATTTTCAAAAGCCTAGGAAGTCAAAATATGAGTGTAATTTACCATTTATATTCAGTTTATCAAATAATGCATGGCCCCATCCCTCTGTGCAATCTCATTTTTTTTTCACCTGACTAGATGGAACATTATTGAACGTGAACATTTATTTAAACTCAGTTTAGAACATTTATTAATGACAATGAATCCACTTAGAATAAGTTAGCATACAACCCAACCCTGCACCAACCAGTTCAAGGCAGAAGTCTAAACAAGCTACATTTCAGATGAACTACGTAGCACAGGTACCAAGGTTAAGAGCAAAGACTACAACAAAAAAGTAATGTGCCAGTTCCAGGTCCTGCACTACTCTTTGCTTTAAGAGGCAAATCCACAGACATAAAAGGAGGGCAGAGATAGGACTAACTGCCTACAACAGTTAGCACCCAGTGTGAACCTGCTCACTCAGGGAAAAGGTACAAACTCATTTCACACTGTGCCAGAAACATGATAGAATCGCACATTAAAATGTTTCATGATGTGGTTGGCCACACAGTAGTGGTAGCTACAAAGACTTAAAAATTTACATTTGTACTATTGATATGTAGTCCAAACCTAACTTGGGTATTTTTAAAGACAGAACTTGAACAGCAAACCTTCTAAAGATGATGTTGTAAAACTGCAGACATGTAGGTGAGGTAGGTGGCAACTCATTAGTCAACGTGATTGTTATCTTCACATCCTCTCCATGTCGAGTCCTACTCAGCACTTCAGTAACCTGAGAAAGTGAAGTCAGGTTAATAATTAAACTAGAGGCAAACAGGGCTGTATAACAGAGCAGAACATAGAATATCCCCAAGGCAGTTGAATTAAAGATGAAGACAGGGAAATTACTTACCACCTACCATCATGGGATCATCATGAGTCAACTTGAGGAAATAAATGGAATATATTGCCAATTAATATATATTTGATTATTAATTCAGATATTGGGAGGCAAAAAGACAAATAATAGAACACATAGTAAAAACATCTTCCTCCTCTTCCTTTTCTAGGCTTGACTTCACTCCAGACTCCTCTGGTTCCCACTGTTGCCACCACCGGTTCTAGGTCCCTTCAGTGAGGCAATGAGTGGCAACAAGGGATAGAGGGGGGTTGGGGGAGGGATAGGTTAGCACCAGAAAATGCAAGTCAAAATAAAAGACAATGCAGTATTCTCATATCACACCTTATTCCCTAGTCTTCTTGGCAGGAATAATATTGAGCCATCAAATGCATGTGTTATTCCAAGTAGGTCTTCATGCTGCAAGAGCAAAGCTGATCGAAGCCGGCGTGCCTCCATCTCCGGATTGTAGCTGACATGGTACTGATACAAAGCCCACTGGGGTCGAGACTTCAAACGGATGTAATTTGTAAGTAACTTTATCTGAACACCTGAAGAACCTAAAATGCGAGGGAAACATCTCAGCAGTTACAGAATTTTACCAGTTTATATTAATTCAACAGCTTTGAGAAATTAAAAAAAAAACAAACTAAGGCATTCAAAGATTAGAGGTCACTTGTGTTCTGCAACTGTTCTAGCTCAGCTATAGGAAACAGCATAGCTTGACTGAAAATCTAGGTGAGAAAGAAAACTACTATACTGCTGCTGGCCCAAAGGCACCTGAGCAGAACTAAGCTCTACCATCCTGAGGCCTGTAGTATGCTTCAGTTAGTATTATATTAAGCAAAAGTACATTACAGTTTTTGTTACATTGTTTTGATCTCTCACAGAGTCAGCTGCAACAAAAAACTATTCTGAGCACAGAATCTGGCACTGTTGGACATTAAAAACTATTGCATTCTAGCCAGAAGGCAGGGCCACCATGAAAGCCTCCTTTTGCTACTTCTTATATGCATAATTTCATCTTAAGGAAAGAAGCATACCACCTTTTGTTTAAACTAAAGAGTTTCTTCAGAGGAGATCTCAATATCCACATTTACTAGGAGATCTTTACAAATTTGCTTAGGACAACGTGTTACAAACCAGAACTTCCAGAAGCAAACCTAGGGTGTCCAGAAATGTACAAGGAACACTTATGTCTGAACAGCTGCAATATAAAATCCTACACAGCTTCTGTGTGAAGCACTTTGCCATCAGACACGGCATCTTACTGTTCCTCTTCAGATATTGGGAGCAACTTGTAACTCTTCCTAGTACTCAGTAAGGATTTTTTAATTTCATTCTCTAGGGGTTACTAAAAGCAGAAACAAAACAAAAATAGTTTCATTTCAACCTGCCTATATGTCTATAGTCTAATTGGAACATACCAGTTTTTGATTCTTTAACATGTTCTATGGCTTGCCGAGTGTGTACCCCGAGGTCATGGAAATCTCTACGATGTCCACCCCTATCTGATAGAGACAATTCCTGAAATCCTGCCGAAATCTGTAATCCTATTGTTTTGAAATTTGAGGAAGAAGAAAAATCACAGTCAAGTTTTATATACAAGTAAGAATTACATACAATTCAATTTCGAAAGTCAGATAGATCCAAAATTTTATAAAAACACCACGAAACGCTAAGTTTCAGCTTTTGCTATGTAGTAAATTAATTTTAAAATAGCATTCAGGTAACACCTATTAGCTTCCTAAGATTTACAGACAGTTAACTAGTAAGTAAATAGAACAGCTCACTAGAGAGATGAAAAAAAACACATGTAAACCCTCCAAATCAATAATCTCTTCTGCAAATACAGGGAGGACAGACCTTTCATTTCAGCTCCAGCTGGCTCAGAAAAGTTTAAATATACCACAATTAAAACCAGCATTACCAGAAACAGGTAAGAAAGTTCAACTTCCTTATGAAGATTCAAGAAAAGCAATGAAGTACCAAAATGAAATTTCTATTTGGTATTCATGCAATTAATTATGCCAGTAGCTTTCTAATATTTTTTTTAACTGTTCTGATAGAGGACACAGTACAGACTGAGGAGAGCAAACTTAAGGTAGCTTTCAAAATTCCTGATTCAATTATACTGCACCTTAGAATGACAATACTATTATCACATAGTGAACTTTTCCAAATCTTATTACTAAGTCTCAATTTGAAAAAAAAAAAATTAGAAATACAGTCTAAGGAATGTCTTCATTGCAATTCTCTTCACAGCACTTGCTCTTGTGGGCAATGAAGACTTTTGCCCTTGCTGACCTTCTGGCCTTCTCTCGCTCTGGCCTTGTGGGACACCCTGAGGGCCCCTCTGTCGCCCACGACTACCATGAGCTTCTGGTACATGTGGCTGCTGAGGTTGCTGACGGCCGGGCAGCTGGCTTGGCAAAGTCTGTGGAACCTGTTGCTTCTGCAACTGAACAAACAGCACACTTCCACGAGTACAGCAAAACAAAGTCACTGACCAAGTACAGAATACTCAACCACCCAAGTGTAACAGTTACTTAAAGGCTAATTTTTTTTTGCTATATTAAGCTGCAAAGATACTAGTAAACTCAAAACACTTTAAAAACAGAGATAACTCAAACTCCCAAACAACAGAGTTCTGTTTTTTTCTCTAAGCGAATATTAATTTAACTAAAAGAAAAATGGAAATCTCTTTCTAAGCACTGACATAAATTTATGGACTTCTCCTTTCTAATCCTCCCTGATACTTCAAGTAGTTGACTATTTATTTTAGAAAAACAACTTTTGTAATTTTACTGTCTACTGAATAACTAATATTAATAAATGTCCTGCCTGGAAGAACCGTAACACACAAACTTCAGCCATAAGCAATCCCACAGTTCAGGGTTTCATGTTACTGGACTGTGGCCTGCCCCAGACGTCTGTCCCTCCAGGGGAAATCAAGTACTCTAAGTATAAACAACCAAGAGGCAAATACCAAGGATGATCATGAACCCTGAGAGCCCAAGAGCCAGCCTGGCTGTCTCGTCCTACAACACAGCACCAGGAATCCCCGTAACAGTGTCACACAACCTGCCAGCCATCCATTCCTCTAGTCCTTTGCTTTCAGCACTCTTGCTAAACATCTTGTGATTCCCATATACATGTTCTGACACCAAACACCAGATCAGTAACTATACAGGCCTCTCTATTCTTATACCCTCCTCCTTATTTTTATGTTTTACAAGATCTGTCAAAAGTACACCCTCTAAGAAGTCTGTAAATACCCATGAGCACTACTGCAAAGATCAAATGTACACAACCCTCAAGACTCTCTGAAAATAATCAGAGTCCAGTACTATCACAGTAACAGCATATTATCACAGGCTTTGTGCTCCCTGTAGCATTCATAAAAGTAGTTCAGGGAAATTCAGTTCAGCTTTACATCTATGTTCCATTCTTGCCCCCACAGGTAGCAGCAATGACACCTACATGGATTCTCCAGTCCAACAGTGCATGCCTAAGCCCTCATTTTCCACACACCTAATACAAATCCTCTTATTCATTCCACAATCTCTTCTCAACATGTCTTTGGAAACACTTCTGGAACTAACCCTCTTGGAGGGATCAGACATGAAGTCCATACGGCAGAGCAAGGGCAGCCCATCTAGAAAAAAAAGCCAAACCAGACTTTTTTCTACTCAGACTGCATCAATAGCCACAGTTCACATAAAGTCCCTAAGCCTCATGTTTCCTTTACTTTCCCTTTACCCAGTGCTTTACCCTGAGACCACCTCCTGACTTCTGCTAACAATTCTATTCAAGTCAAAGAGACTAAGTTTGAAGAAACGAGGTCTTATATGCTTATAAATTCTGCTCCAGGCTCAAGAGGTGCATCAATGCTACTTCAAGACACATTTCTGTATTTGAGAAACAAAACTACAAACAACCTTCTACCATGATTTAAACTAATTTGACACTGGCAAGAAATGGACTAGAAAACACTCCTTTAGACTAATCACATTCTCAAGTGAAGGATTATTAATAATAACAGAAAAATTTGATAAAATGCTTTAAAAGATGTCCAGGTATGTGGCAATGAACAGTTTGAGCAGGGCAATATACATGTGTGTGTGTGTGTGTATAAATATATATATATTTATATATATGTATGCACAAAACAAGCCCTAAACACCCACTCAAAAGCAGACATAGAAAGTCCTTGACATTAAAATTAAAACCAATGGGAACAGGTCAGAACACTTGCCAGACCCAGGTTCTGCCCAAATGTTAATACATTCTGCTCCTCTGCAGGGTATCACAGCAGACAAAGCAGAGTATGAGAACATCCCTATTTCCACTAGCTCTATTATGACAACTGCATTATAATAGAGTACTTGTAAGCACACAAAAATTTCCGTAATAAAATGGAGATAATGTAACTATACCCTTGACTTCATACATACATACACATATACATCACCTAACATATGTACCTGATAATTCAATAAAAAGTGGTTGAGCTATAGCATTTCAAAGCCTAGCTGTGCTAATTATAAATATAGAAATCCAACTTACATATGAAGCTCCTACAGGACGAAAAGCAGTCTCCTGTCCTGGAGGTTTTCCTCTTGCTCTGGCTCTGGCTCTTCCTGTCATCTTCTATTCTAAGACAAACCACCTTCAGCATTAGTCTTCAATTTCCTGCTTTCCCCATCCTTATTCCAATAAATATTACAAGCAACACTATTGCATTTACCCTTGTTTAATTTCAACCGGCTCAGTAAAATATACTCTCCTCTGCAAACTCCCCTGTTGTTGGATTTTCACACTAACATGTCCACAACAGGTACTGTCGGGAAGTTACAGCTTCATATAACCAAGTCTGAACCAATTGGCAGAGCCCACCACTAATTCTGAAGCTACAAATAAAGTCTGCTAGGCTGTAGAGCATGGCAAGACCTGCAATCTTAGCCAAGTAGAACTCAGCCTACAAAGCAGCATACACTTCACCTAAAACACACTCCAATCCTCACTGCCCGGCCAGCTCCTCGATGATGCAAACTGGCCGCAGAGGCCTGTTTGTTCTCTCCCCTCACTGAGACCCTTCCCTTCTGCACAGGCTCGGCCCTAACTTCTCTGCGGGCCTCCAGCAGCTTCCCGGGCCGAATTCACCCCCAGCGGCGTGAATCGCCAGCCCTGCCGGGCCCTCGGCGTCACCTCAGCCTGCTGCCGGGCCGCAAAGGGACTCTGCTCCCGCCCCAAAGATACACAACAGACCGCCCACTCCACGACGCCACACCAGGGCCACTCTCGCAGCCAAAGGTACCTGAAGGCCGGTCCCCAAGGCACAAGAACCGTCGCTCCAGGCCCTTCCCCTCACAGCGAGCAGCCGCCCCTCAGCCCCGCTGCGCCATGCGCAGCAGCACAGCTGCCGGGCGGCACGCGCGGCCGCCGCAAGGCGGGAAGGCAGGCTCTCCCCTGATTGGCTCCTGGGGCCCGAGCGCCTCCGGAAGAGCCCCGAAGAGTGCCGAAGAGCCCCGAACAGTGCCGAACAGTGCCGAGGAGCCCCGAAGAGCCGTTCGGCCGGAGAGGGCGGGCGGGGCGCGGCGGGTTTTGCTGCCGCTCGGGTGCGCGCTGCGCGGGGGGAGCCGCGGGCTGGTGGTGCTGGCGGCGCTGGGCGCTCCCCCGGGAATACTGACCAGTCATTCCAGCAGCTGAGACTCAGGGCGTCCCGCCCGGCAACTCTGCCAGCCCCGGCAGCCTTCAGAGACCTCCCGCGGGCGGGCGCGTCCTGCTGTCGCGCCCCTGGCACAACCGCAGTTCCGAGGGATGTTTGTCACGTCACCTGTGCGAAACGAGAGTTTCCCTGCCAGATATTGTTTTCTCCTCGCTTCTTGCTTGAAAAACAAGTTAACCAGAAGGTGGAGCAATAAAACAAGAAGTGAAACCCCGCGGTGGTGCCAGGGAAGGAGCTGTTTCGCCAGCAACGTTTACAACGACGAGGGTTTAACTTCTTGCTCTGTTCCAGAGATGCACAAAAAAAAAAAAAAAAACAACAACAAAAACAGACAAAAAAATTGTTGACAAGGGACACACTGCACATACCATGGAAGCAGGAACGACCTGGCACAATGTGATGAAACATCAACAGCTCAAAACTCATGAGTAACCCTCCTTCCATTGAGATAGGTTCTTAACAGCCCAGCCGTCTAGTCAGCACAAGAGAAGCAGAGCGAGCCTTTTCCTAACGACCAAGGCTGATTCAACTGCTAGGATTGTTACAGAGAATCACAACTTGTATTTTAGATCCTTCACAACACAACTAGCAAATCTTTTGGCTTGGAAGTAAGAGGCCTTAAGTGGGAATTATCTCTGTATGCAAGACTTTCCACTCTTCTGTGGAAAGACGGGGTGTCTAGACAGCACCAAGGCTTCAGTGCACGTTTCTGTTGGCTTTAAGTGTGCCTCTACTTCAAGATTAGATGGCTGTGATGCATCTGGAGACACTGACTTCAAGGGACAAGAGATAACATTATCTAATTACAAACTTCTATAAAAGCCCGGTCTGATTTCATGAGGTCATTTACAATTTTTCAGGGAATAAATGATAAAGTTCCTTCTCCTTGTTCTCTGTTATTTCAGGTAGAAATGGGTGCCAGAGTTAACCTTAACACTTAACATAAACAATACTGATGTTTTGTTTGATTTAGACTGTCAGTTTGTCCCTAAAGCCAGCTTTGTGTTTCTTATTGATGTCAACCCACTTAGGAAGCTGGGTTTTTACAAGTTGAAAAGGAGACCTTTAGGACTATATAGGTATGGATACTGCTGCTTAAAGATAGCTGAAGTACTTCTAACATGTGTTTTTTATTATTAACGTGTAAATATGGATAAGTATTTAACAAACTCAATACATACACTTACATGGGGCATGTTCAGTGTTTTTAAGAGCACTGATTACTCCTTGCCATGGGCTTTTCACCCACAGTGGGAACTTTTATTGCTCTGTAGCCTGCAGAACTCTGCAGTGGGTCAGAGGGTTAAAGCTGCAGAAACACAATATGCAGATTTTCTTGGCTCAGCAGTATTTAAAAATAAACAGAATATAAAGATGTTGTCAAAGTCATTTACATTATATAAAACATGAGAAAGCAGAATGTGTGTCCTGAAAATAGTGATGTTTGTTTATTCATTTGAAATATCAGCCATACTTAATGTTTATTTTTTATGCCAAATTCCTTACATTTCACTACAGAACTTAATTATCTTTAGATGGGAGTTGTTAAAAGTACTTAACCAGGCTGGCTACATACAGCAATTCCTTGTAAAGTGAAAATAAACATCAACAATAAGCAGCCTCATATTTTTACATGGGTTGTCAGACAGTTAATTAGCACTTTATGAAAGATAGATTCCAATTTAGTTTTCACAGTCTTTCAGACTTGTTTTTTGTTTTTTTTTTCAGCAATTCAAGCCAAATTATAGCTGTGACTCTACAGGTAGGCTCGATGAATTTTCACAGTCGGGGGAATGTGGAAGAGGCAGTGCCCCAATTGCAACAGGTGCATCGTGTCCTCAGTCCTGGCTGGTTTCTCAGAAACACTGAGAAAAACAAGATTTTGAAAATTATCATTGTTTGCATTTTATTTTTTCTCTGTTGCCAAAATATCTCCCGATGCTGGACTTCAACACATCAAATTATCACATGTAAAATAATTTTTTTCACAGCCACTTGGCCTGCACTTGGCTTTAATGTTTGTTTTACCCATGATGCAATTGTTTTTGCCTTCTGTCTCCTGTTGCTACAATAAGCCATTTCCCAGACATGTCATCTCCAAAGGGGGAAAGACCGCATGGAAACAGAACAAAGAAAACAGAACAAAAGAAAAACAGGGATTTTTCCAAAGGCCCATTTGATGTACAAGTATAAACAGGAAAAAGATGCCTGAGGAGGTAGGAGCCAGGAACTGTAGTAGCAGACAGCTGTTAACTTGTGTAGTTAGAAGCACTTTGGGATTCTGAATGGTAAATAAATAAATGACTCCATGCACACAATGAAGAAAATACTCACTACACTACACTTAATCATTACACTACTGTAATGATTGAGTGTATTGACAACTCCTAGCAATATAAGCTGAACTCTTACCTTCATGTCTGTCTTATAACACCAAGTCCAGCTATCAATAGCACTTCTGGGTTTAGCCCTAGAAAAGGCAACACCTCAAGATATTGGAATAAAAAATATTGTCTGCTGTGATGAACAAAAAAAATAAGGACCGGATCACAAGAGATCTCAGCAACTCATACCTGTGGCTGGATTTCCAAAAGTCCAGCATGTTGCTCCTGAATCTTATTAAATATTTGTTAAAAAATTTCAAATGGGAATTGCCCAAAAATAAACTTTAAAATTCAAGTTCCTGTGGTAGATATCAAGTATTCACAAATCTGGACCACAGTGTTTTTACATTCTTAATTATATTTATCCTAAAGCGAAGGAGGCAAGATTTTAAAGACTAAAACTCACTATCCAAAATTATTATCTCATCACTTAACAGTCTTGCTTCTTCCCAATGCAAGTTTTTTATGTCATGTTCCATTTATTATAATTATACTTTGAATAGAGGAACTGATCTGCCTACGCAGTGGAACCTGGTTTACTTACTACCTTGGGTAGACTGTGGGAGGCAAGGAAACTAGTATTTACATACCAAAACAGAAAACAAAATAAATGTTTTCGGAAAAAATTGCTACTAAGTAGATAATACCCAACTCACTGCATAACGAATATAACACAACTGTTTTCTCTCAGGAAGAAGGAAAATACATTTCTCAACTTTGTTTTTCCTTTGCTGTTCTCTAGTTTATTTTTTTTCTTCCCTAATTTCTGTTTTTCCTTCAGTTCCTTAGTTCTTTTGTCTGAGCCTTTGTATCTTTGTATCTCTTGTATTCTTTGTATCTCTTCTCTTAAAACATCACTCTTTTCCTGGAATCTGTGTAGGACTCACTCCTGTTCCCCCTGACAGCAATGTTTTTTCCTTCAACAGAAGCAAACTGTTTTTCATTTCATGTGTTCCCTGTTTACCCAGGTATTTAATCACTGCAGTTATCATCTCTGCTCATTCCAAGCCCTGTTTTGTCAGACTGTGCCCTGAGCCCTCTTTTCCTGAAGAGAAAATGGCCTCTTATGTACAAGCCATCATATCCCTACCAAAATTTCCTGTGCTGTATCAACTCTAGTTCTGTTGATTTCTGCCCATGACCAATTCTTATCAGTCCTAGCTGACATTTACTTTGTATCCAAATCCCTAGCAAAGTGAGCAAGAAGTGATTTGACATAAGTTCTCAATAAATAGCCACATTGAATGGAGAGGTCACGTTAAACAGAAAGGAACAAGGCCTCCAGAATTTGATACTATAATTAGATTTGTAAAGTGTATTTTATAAATAAGCGTTAAATTCTGCAAAGTGTGGTCTTATCCTTTATTATTATTATATTTTTTTAAGTAATAAGATGGAGAATTAGTGTATGGAGTATGTCAGAATAGAACTGAAACAGTCTTTTGATTCAGGTATTACATAGTAAAATAATGTATTATTCCAAAAAGTAATGGGATGTATTTCAGGAGAAGGACTAGCAAGATCTCTCAAGTTTAGATAGATTGATTTCAGGTCATTTAGCAACACAGTTTGATCTAATTGTCTTTTTATTGCTCTGAACATTCCTGAATTATGCAGAGAATTTGGGTTATGTGATTTAGTGTTGAATTAAAAAATGTCACAGCTTAACTTTCTTTAAAATAGTGTAGAACTTTGTTCACAGTCAACGAAGTTCATTATTTTTTTGTTCAAAGCCCAGCTGCAGGCCTGGAGCATTTCTCATAAATATCAGGAAGTACCCGAAGCCACAGTCAGGATTAAAGAGCTGATCTGAACCTTAGATCTCAGCTTTAAAGCTGTAATGTACAGTGAATTTTGTTTCATGGTAAAGGAAATGGTAATTGCTGAAGTATGTTTTCTTAAGTTCCAAAATCATTTCTGAAATGTTTTCATTGAAGCCTCTGTCAGTGCCATGCATGAGAATGAGTGGACTTGCAGCCCAGTGCTTCTGCATGACCACTGCACTGAGTGTGTGTGTTGGTGTCACTGATTCAGACACAGAGGCTGCTGTGGCTGCTCCTTTGTGCACAATATCAGATCCCTAGTCACAATCCAGAGGACTATCTAAGCAAGTGAATTAACAATTTCAGTACACTATTCCAAGAATTTCTTCTGAAAGATGAGTTAAGTTCTTGGATATCTGACAAAATACTCCCATGGGAACCAAGAACACAAATCCAAAGGGATACCCTTAGTTACAAAAGTGCAGAGTAAATCCCTCAGTAGAGCAGTAAGGTTTTAGAAAAAGCACTTTGCTCCCAGCTCCCTACAAAGAGTCTGGTCTGCAGGGCTGAAAGGAATGGAGCAGCACAACTAATTAGCAAACACGTTTCTACATGTCTTCTACACCTGGGTAGCTTCATCAACCAAACCACATGCCCTGTATTCTATTTCCATTGCAGTTTATTTGATCTGAACATTTTATTGCATTATGGTGACTGTCTTTATTGTATTTACTAAGAAAATAAAATACAAATATTTTGTGCTCCCTGACCTTTTTCAAAGGATGTTGAATTAAAACATGTTCTGCTTTCAAGAAGTGGCAGTATTTACTGATTCTACTGCTTAATTCATGTAAGTGATCCAGATAAAATGTCACTCTTAAGACTGACTGCAGCACTCTGGAAAACTGGCTTTATTGGGTACTTCATGCAGCAGGAGTGGAAGTTGTAGGTCATATAGCACTTGCCCAAATAGGAAGCATAGGCAAAAGTATAATTTGCAGTCTAGATAAGCAAAGACACATGTATGTTTTCACAGTTTCAGTGAATCTACCACAAGCTGCCTATAAAGGCAAAAGATTTTAGTTAGGGTGCTTGGGAGTTCAGGGTTGGAATGATGCTGAAACATGAATTAACATTTAAGCCTCTATTGACTCACCCTCAATTCTGTGGGATTTCAGATAGATGGATGCTTTAAGATCCTGGCCAGCAGTTGTAGACATTCTTCAAGGATTCATAGCTTTCCAAAACTTTTCTGGATTACCTAGAAGACATTAATAAGAGTTTCTTATCCTTTCCTCCTTCATCTGATTGTCAAGACACAAAGTCCCTTCTGTCATCTTGTATTGAACCCTCTCTATGACAACATGAGTATTTCAGTGGTGTGTTAGCACTTATCTTCACTCTAGATGCAGTCCAGTAAGTACGCTGGAAATTAAATGCATTGCTCTGTATTTAAGGCTGTCATTTAAAATTATTGAATGGCAAAATAATGAAGGCTTAATCTCAATTTTAAACCTTTGCCTTAAATTTTATTTTAGCATGTCTCATTAAGAATTAATCAATCACAATGATCTGATACATAATGCAGTAAGTTAAAATTAATTGGGCTCAATCTCTAATGCTATATATTTAAAGGAAACACATTTATGACTATGGAAAGATATTTCTCCTACATGTAAAAATGATGTAAAAATGATTTAAAAATGAGCACCACATAACCAAGTGATGCAAAGATTGAATGAAAAAGAAAAATGAGTGCATTGTTTCATTATGAAATATTTGAACCTAGACCTTCCTCTCAGGACACAGGAGTGAGGCAATCTGCTAAACCAGAGCTATTAAGGAACTGGGAGCACAGGGTACAAATACATGTTAACAGAGGCTGTACTGGTTTGCTAATTCCTCTACAGGAATGGCCTCTGATTTCCTTGGAGGTGGTTGTGTTGGGAATGTAGTGGTGATTAGAAGAATTAGAAAGAATTGGAATGGCTTTTTTTTAGGTGCTTCCAAAGTATGGATGTAACTTCAGATACCAAAGATGCATTTCAGTTCAGGATCTTACTGCTTACTGTATCACTAGTTTGGTTTTCATGCTAGTGCTGTCTTTAATTTGTGTGCTTGAATTACTGACACAGAGTCGATATTAGGAGAACTAGCAGAATTTATCTGGACTCTGATATGAATCAATTCTCACAAGTGAAATAATTTTGCTGTGGAATGTATGAACAACTGAGTTGAAATTTCCTCCTTAAACAGTTGAGTCATTTTGGTAGCCAATAGCAGGCAGCCTAGTAGGACAGTAGCAGGTTTCTGCAGAGATCCTTATTTATTTTAAACACTCCGGAAATAAACACATGGATTTTAATTACCTAAATCACTTACATGACAAACTTTCCATTGAGGTACAGGGAGGAACAGGCTCTGTATGCTTATAGTGTTTAATATAGAACTGAAATAGTAAACTGATACTAGGATTTCTCTATTCTTGAAGGTGACTAATTTCATATGCACTGAACTTTTTGAATATAGATTCCTTCAGGCACCCCAAGTTACTCTTTTGTACTTTCCCAGCATGAAACTGCTTTGACAAAACTGATCTGGTTCTTTGCACCAAAGAGTCATCTTAGGAGAAAACAAGTATCTCTAAGTCAGATGCCTGCAATCTGTGGATTGCACCTGTGACAATTTGGACAAGATACTGGAAGGCCTGTAAGAGAGAGAGTGAGTGGCAGCCAACAGTCACAGTCAGAACATTCACCTGCTGACATACTAACTTCTGTGGGCTCTCAAATTCAGCCTAAGCAAAACATGTAAGTGGGCTACAAGAATTATTCACATAGGGGCAGCCTAATCTCAGCCATTCTTCATCTTGGACATCTTTTGAGCATGCAGAGGCTTATTTGCCTGAATTACCTGCAAAATGAATGCACAGCGAGTTCAGTCAAGAAATGAGAAAGCAGGAGAGAAGAGGGGCCATAAGCATCAGCTCTGTCTTTGAAAAGTCTCCATGACTTGTATGATCAAAAAGGATGGACATCACTGTTTGAAGACAAGAGCTGGAGGGCATTCACTTGAGAGAGGGTTCAAGTGGAGCCTAAGTGGATGACAGTACACTCTTGAAGCCCTCAATAAGGCCAGGAAATAATTTTTGGGAGTGGTGGAAAAGAGGACTGTACCCTCCTCCTTGGCAACGTGGTGGGGTAACTACTCTTAACTCTACAGAGCTTTCCTTACTGAGTCACTCCTACACCCATCTATAAACACAAAGGGGACAGAGGGATTCAGGTCCAGGAGGCAGCTGTTAGGCTGGCTCAGTGTGCTGGCTATCCTGAGTCCTATTTACTGTGCAGGGAACTCTGGCCAATGGCCCTAGTTGCTGAATTCAGTGCAAAGTTTGTAATTATTCTGTAGTTCCTATTGTAGCTGTAAACTGCTTGAAGTGGGTCTTTTCAGTGACAGAAGAATTATACAGCAACTAAATCTGCAGGACCATCTCCGAGACAGTCTGGGAACCCCTGGAAACAGCTCTGAAGGGGGTGTTGGGAATGCAGAAATCCCTGCCTGCCAGCATGCAGGGAGAACACAGACAGTGTTTTGCTATGCGTTATGTACACACAGACAGGCAATAGTCAGCTCCCAAAAATGTAGGCCAGAAATGCCCACTACATTGAGATTTCTGTCAAGGGAAACAAAACCTCATCCAGAACACAGAAAGATATTTTGAAAACAGGTTCTCTTTCACATTGCTTTTTTTCTGTTTTTCTCATTCTCAGACATACATTTAACTCCTGCCTGACACTGCGCTGTGGAAAGGAGATTGTCAGATGGTATAAAAACACAGTGAAATCTTCCAGCCTTCCAGTAAGATAAAAAGCACAAGCTCCCAGCCCTTAGAAGTCATTAAGTACATTTTTTAAAGAAGTTATTTTTTTTAGGAGTAAAAATTTTTCTAAACTTCAGGAGTTTTTAGTGGTTCCCACCAAATCCAAGTTTATTGTCTTACAGTGGCAAATAGAACATCTGGTTGTATAGAGCAAGAAACAAATCAGATTTAATTTAAAAAAAAAAAATCTCTGAGCCATTTGTAGTTTTTCTGTACTGCTACTGGCAAGCAGAGAGTGAAGGATAGAGTACTGATGCTAAGAGATTGATCAGCTTTAGTTTGAAAATGAATTCTTAAGAATTTTATGTCTCTCTGGCCCAACCAATGAATCTCATGAGGGCCTTTGCCCCTGTTTCAGCCAAAGATGCCTGTGACACTAGTCTTAACTACTGTCCTTGTGACAGCTCCCTAATCAAATCAGTTTTTTGCATTAGTTTTTCCTTATTTCTGTCTGACTCACTACTCTGATAGATGCTACTAGTTATTTTAAGTAAAATTTGCACAGGAATGATGATTTTCCTAAAACCAAGATGATCAGTCTTGCCTTGAACCTGTCAGCAACAGCCTTCAAGGAAAAATAAAACAACAATCTCTTTTATTAACTGGTCCCCGTCAATTGCCATTGTTGCAATCAGGACTTCTGCCCTGCAAATTTGCTCTACTCAGTTAGATTATGTTTTTATTTCATCATTGTCACTACCAACCTTTTAATTTCCACTGATTTTCATCTCTTAGGTATCATAATTAAGTAGAAATACTAAGCTAGTGAATTAACTTGATTGCACTTCCTGAACTAAATACAAGATGAGTGATGCTAAAACTGCTTACTCCACACATTTTAGATAGGAATCATGAGCTAAACTTCATTGCTACTGTTCAGGGAAGTAAAAATGAAAAAGATATATGCAGGTTCACTTCCATTTTTCTTTTCCCCTTGGCTTCCTTTTCACCCTTTCCACTGAAGGGAAAGTATGGACTGTTGCTTTTGGACCAATATGCCATGTAAACTATTAGAACTGTAGTTATTACTTTCCTTAGATCTGCTTAGCAGGTTTGTTACAATGGTTATATTGATATTGCCCAACAATTTGTTTTACTATAGCCTAAACAAATGCTAATTCTTTATTTAATTAAGAAGATCTATAGATTAAGGCAGATGCAATGTCTTTTTGCAACAAAGGATCTGCCCAGTGTTTTTGGAAGCAGACAAAAAATAAGACGTCACATTTCAGCCAAATAAAAAACTGCAAGGAGGGCATTAGTCCAATGCTTTTGTATTGTGCATTTCAAAGTTCGCACCCAGTGGGTGGGGCAAAAATAAATCAGGGCCTCCTATGGTGAAAATGTATTTGGGATTCAAGCATCTAGAATCTGACCCTATCTTCTGCTCCCGGGGATTGTCAGCTGCTTCAGGGGTCGTCTGATATATACCTCCTTTTCTCACTTCTGAGAATTTTTAGCTTGGAGTGTGTTTGAAAACACTTCAGAAAAAGGGTGGAAAACACAGAGTGCCTTCTTTGAAATACACTCCTTTGTTAAATTCCTTTCCCAAGGGTAAAGAGACTCTCAAACACCTGAGGGCAACAAATGACTCTATTCAGCGCTCTCACAAATGACCTAATAAACTCCCAAAGGGTTACAATAGCTTATTTGTCATCATTTC
Organism: Apus apus; assembly: GCF_020740795.1. Classification (NCBI taxonomy): domain Eukaryota; kingdom Metazoa; phylum Chordata; class Aves; order Apodiformes; family Apodidae; genus Apus; species Apus apus. The sequence goes on from NC_067297.1 coordinate 9,614,783, forward strand.
TTGACAGCTATTTATAACACCAATGTAAATTGAAACAAAACAATAAATACCTGAGTTATTTTCTTTATTTTGAAGATTCTTTAAAGCCCAAATGTGTTTTACAATTAAAAAACCTCAATAATTAATTTTGCAATTGAATTTCAATAATAATTCTCACACATTTTATGTTATGTTAAACAAAGTTTGTACCAATTTACATGAAAAACATCTGTCACCACTTCACTCACTTCGCTTGGAATATTGGCAGATAGGGACTTTATAAAATTCTGTTTTGGCTAACTTTAAAAATGTCAAACCATAGCCTGATGGACCATGTTACAAATAATGCTGCTGAGTGGGTTTCCACACAGACTTCAGTGAGACAGCATGGTGATCACTGTTGTAGTAAAGACCCTGAATCATAGAATCATAGAATGGTTAAGGTTGGAAAGGACCTTAAAGATCATCAGGTTCCAACCCCCCCTACTATGAGCAGGGACACCTCCCGTTAAACCAGGCTGCACAAGCCTCATCCAACCTACCCTTGAACACCTCTAGGGAAGAGGCAGCCACGGTCTCCCTGGGCAACATATTCCAGCACTGATCTCAGTAACAGTAATTTGAAGACGTAAGAACTCAATTGAATTTAAAATCTTTTCTGTTCTGAATTCTGATCCATGTTGCTACCCATTGGGTTGCTCTTGCATGTATCAAATATAGATATACTATCAAATATATTTAATAATATAATCTATTTATCCCATCAAGTGGACAATGTACTTATGTACATGGTTTCACTGACTTGAACTGAGTTGGACAGATACATGTTAAATGAGCCTAGTGGCAAATGGCTTTACCACTATCACTAATACTCTGTAAGCAATAATCCTGAAGTACCACCCTGCCTTGAGACAAAACTGAATAAAATGACTGAGGGGTCATTAGGTTTTGTTTCAGTGTCCCTTTTGTTGCAATTTATTTGCCCTTATCAATTGAAGTCAGTGGAGCTGTGCCAGTTCACACTATAGTGCTGAAAGGGCCCTAAGAAATCTAGTTGCATAGTCTATTCTCAGAGTTCTCGCTCAAGTATTTTCTGTGGACTGCTTTGCTTGTAATGCAGCACAGTATGTAAAATATGTCTTCCCATCTTTTGCAACATTGTTTGCAATATCCTTTGACGTGTCAACTTCATTGTCATCCCCACCTCCTTCATATATTTCTTTTGATGTCTGTGATGAAAACACCCATCTCCTGGCTGCAGGAGTCAAACACCTTGCTTACTGGTTTTACCGGTCCAGATACATATGCATATATGTATGTATTTAAATTTCTCTAGCTATTACATGAATTCCTCCTGGGAAAAAGAAGAAAGAGAAGAATTCACATGAGGCAATTCTGAATGACACTCAGATACTGCTGTGGTCATGGCTGCAGCAGACACAAAGGTGAGAAGAGTAAGGAAGCATTAAGGGCTGTCAAAATAAACACTTGTATGTCCAAAGCAAGTTTTAAAGAGACGTAGACACCTAAATCCTCAGCTTGAGTCTGAGTCATTTCTTTAGCATACGTCTAACCCCAGATAGGCCTAAAATCATTCTTAGGCCACTTAGTCACACTTCTGTGTTCTGGGCATAGGTAGCTGAACAGCTGAGTACAACTTCTGCCTGAGCCCTCCTGAAATACAGCACCTAGAGGGAGTACCAAAGCAGGAGTACCAGAGAATGCCAGATATCTATCAATTGACCTGAGTTTGGCACAATGCGAAGTGGTTGTGGCCATTTCTGTTTTAAAATAACTCATCTGACCTTCACATGCAGTGGTTTCATGGTGGGAGAGCTCAGCCAGGAGGTATAGGTTCTAAACCAAAAAATAAGGTAATGAAAACAGAAAATGTATCATTAGTTTATATTCACTAGGAAGGGAGAACTGCAGGTGCTGCGTGGGTGTCCTTGCTTTCAAAGTCTGCATAGTGCTGTGCTGTGTCTCTTACTCCTACTAACCTCATTGTAAGCACATTATAGATGTCCTAAGGAGAAATATAGTTCACTAGAAGTACCAAATATGATAAATATTTTTTTCAAAATATTCAACAATGACAGTAGGAAGCAAAAGGGAAAATTCAGCTCATGGTAGCTTTTAATTTTAAGAAGAATTTGTGATTGTGAGCATTGCACAAAGTCATCCTGTGACTTAGTAAGTGTGAATCGTCTCACCCAGTCCTTGCTATCTGAAAGACAAGAGTTTGTTGTGAAGGAGTTATCTGGACTCTGTCAGTGGGGACAGCATACATCATACCTAAGGGTTGTTCTTTCCCATTGTGAGTATTGATAGGATGGTCACATTCTGCAGGTGCTGGTTTCTTTCCATCAGCAATAGATTCTTCTGAACTAATAATCAAAGTTCATGCCTGTTTTAGATGGTTACTGCTAAAAGAAAATAATTCTGCCTACTTGTCGACATGATAATTTTATGTGTAGTCACAGAAGGAAGGATTAATGCCTTTAGGCAGCCGGAGACAAAGGAGCAAAGGAAAATACATATGCTCACTAATGTCTGGAAAAACTCTTCATGTTGCAATTGTATTCCTGTATCTATAATGGCTTATGGGACTAAGAGACCCTAGGTTTGTAGGGAAGTCATCATTTGTGAGATTAGATGACATGAAAGTAGGCTAGATTTCAGGCACACCAAACTGCCCACTCTTTATTTTTGTTCTGCACAAGGAGAACTCTTTTCATTTGTTCTGGAGCATTATTTCAGTAGGTATGGTTAATAACAATCAAATACTACAAACATACTCAGGTAGCTAATGTCAAGTAACAATTCTGTAAAAGCCTGTTCAGAGCTGGATTAGACCTGGTTCTCAAAATGCTGACAGCAGTGATGATAAATGTTATGAAATATTGCTAATACAGACACATCCTAAAATATGTCCCCTGCATTTTTCCTAACTGAATGTATGGTAAGCAAAACATCAATCAGATCTAAGGAAAAAAAAGAGATGTTATAATATGGCCATAATATAGTGATAAAATGAAGTACCTCTCCACATCTCCATTTATGTATTTAAATGATCTTAGCCTCAAACAATGGTTGTAACCAGACAGACATATGGTAAATACGTCCCGATCCACTGTGTGCTATTCAGACCAAGAAAGCTCACTGGGGAGGGGGAGATTTGGTATTAAAAGTGATCTGGTGTTATGTACACTCAAGTAACCCCTTCATGGGGAAGAAGGGGAAAAAAACAACTTTGTGAAACGGGAAAAAAAAAAAATCTTAAAAAGCAAAGCTGAACACTTTGCTGCTGTGCAGTGAAAGTGAGAAACGGTCCCTCCTGCCGGGGAAGTTGATGAATAATCCGCAGATCTCAAGCTGAGCCTTGGGCTCAGAGCGGCTGGTATCCCATACTAACACTAATCAACCAGTATGAAACATCCATTTTAAACGCAAATGAGGGGGGCCTTTTCAAAGGAGACCCAAAGAGGGAAGGGAGGGGGAGTTCAAAGCTCAAAATGGTTCTTTCTTTCTTTCTTTCTTTCTGTCTCTCTTTTTTTTTCTTTTTTTTTTTTCTTTTTCTTTTCTTTTTTTTCCTAAAGAAGACAGAAATATGGCTGGTTATTATCTAAGTTATTGCTACAAAGAATTTTGAAATTAAAAGATAAGCTTTCAGAGGAAGATCAGTAATTTTCATAAAGAAGGACTTAAAACAGATGTGCCCTCTTTAATCGGGGTGTGCTTGAAAAAATATAAATGCATTTTTAACATAGCAGGGGGAAAATCATATGGTTACACATTTGTCTCCTGGGCAAAAATAATTTTTAAAAATGTCTCACTGCATGAAGTATCTCACAAATAGCCACCACTAGAACTTTCTGATCTGGCAAAAAGTTGGATAAATGATTTGCCAGTGTTTAGAAAGTAGAAAAATATATTTTGTTGCTTGCTCTATTTTTCCTTTTTTTTCACTCTATCTTTTACCTATTTAAATAACCCCTAAAGTGTTTATCAGGGCCAGCGTGTGACTGCTAGTAAAACCCTAATATTAATGGTATACTATTGGTTGTCTTTCTTTTCAGTAAACTTTTTCTTATAATTTCTATGTCCAGTAGCATGCTGTGGCAAATAAATCCTCCATCCAAAACTCTGGTCTCTTACCTTTCTTCTGACAAAATGGGACTGCCCTTATAGATTCTGCCCAGAAAAAGGTGCTAGTGATACCAGGGAAGGTTTCCTTGAATAAAAGTGAGGGACTCAGATGTTAAGGATTCAGTGTTTTCTTAATGTTCTTCCTTAACACTACTAGCATTGAGTGAGCTATTTTTGCCTTGATTTCCTAAGTCTGTGTTGAGGGAGGATGCATTTTCAGTTGGTAGTTATTGCTAGAATATAGAATAGCAAGGAGCTAATTTGATTTTCTGGAATAAAGTAACACAACAATCCTCATAACAATCCTCTCCCCAGGAAAACCACATGTCCTGACTGGTTTCTCAACTGCAGCTTATAACAAGTCAGACAGCTGCCACAGGAAAGTTGTTGTAGAAAACATTACTGACATGTTTTGTTAAGTACACAAAGAGCTAATAATCCTGCAAAATTACACTTGTGTACCTTTTGGCTGGAGCAGCAAGAAGTTCTAACTTCTTCCTTTTCAAGAATGCCTCTTGAATGGAGCTGTTTCTGAGAATCCACCCTTACCACATCTGGGCCAGAGCTTCCACATCATGCAGAAAAGCTCTTACTAGTGACAGAGGGAATAGCAGCTCCTGCATCTATGCTTTCTTCTTGTGCCATCCTGATTGACTCAGGCTACATGAGAGGTATCTAGAATGTTCCTCACTGTGTGCCACCCCATGCCCTTATGTTATCTACATGCTTTTAACAGTGCAGTCACATAGGTTCAGATATTATTCTGCTGTGCACTGCTACAGTCTGGAACCTGATACTGCAAATCTGGTGGCTGTAAATATGCCATGAATTTTGAAGGGAGTTGTCCAGCTAAAAGGAATGTGATCCTTCCATTACCAGTTATGTCAGCTGACAGCTGTACTCACAACTAAGCTGCAGAACAATAAAACAGCACCTAATTATTAGAGGGAGTCAGGCACAGCAGGAGACCTGCTTTGACATTTGCCCGTTTATGACTTAAATATTATGACCACCCAGCAGTAGGAGAAAAGTAACACAATCTTTTGTCATAAAAAGTGCCTATTATCTAGTTTTCCTTTTGTATAACCAAAATATTGTTCTTGATACACACTACAGCTCATTTAGTGGAAAAGTCAGAGGAAAGAAATTCACTGAAGAAAAATGAGATGCCAAATGCAAATATTTCTGTTCTGAGCATATCGAAATCATAGGTTTGAGGTATGGCAGTGGCCTCAAGAACTGTGTTCACTTTTTTGTAAAGATGAATATTTCAGTTTTCAGTTAAGCATTTCAATACTTAGGGACATAGTTTTAGTACAACAGAAATACTACATGCCCTTTGCTTCTGTGCTCCAAGTCCTGCTTGCAAGGCTGAATGATGACTTCTGATCTCTGTACTAACACTTCACATGTTTACACAAAAACAGCTGCTTCCCAAAATTGTTTGTGGATCATAAAGTCAGTCTTCTTTATGTCCCACTTTAGATCTCATTCATGATCAATAGCCTAAGAATAGATAAAAATTTTTAAAGTCCTGAACATAAATAGCAAGTAGTTGACCTTGATTACCAGTTGGGTTTCTGATTTCTGCAGTTTGGATTATACACATTTTATGGTCAACTGCATTTGAAGTTCTATTACGTACCATATTAAATGTCTTTTGATTCTGTTTATGCATCGGTTTGAGTTGATATAAGCTGTATAGTTCTTAAGTGCCATTGATTGCTCTAAAGAGCAATAGTCTATTTGTTGAATGTACTACATGTGTAAAATAAATTAGTGCATTTAAACTATATTTGGTTTCTAGTGACTACAATATTTGTAGCATTAACATGCTACAAATCTATCGTATCTGTTTTAACAGAAAACAAATGTGAAGTCTCCTTCATGATTTGCTTTTAAAATATAATTTAATTCTACAGCCAAGTGCATTAATCATGGTTGGTTATTTAATAGAAGTTTGTGAAGTACTTTTTGAAGTTGATGTTACCACCCTGTTTTTCTTAAGAATTTTTATTTGCAGTCAGTTCGAATGGGGCTACCCAAGCAGTGGGGTTTTATCCTCAAGCTAGAAAGAAGTGGGTCATCTGGTCTCTTGATTTCTGCAGCATTGTCTGACTGCATGTCATGCATGCCCCTGGAGAATCCAAGTCAGATCAGAACTCACAGTTGTTGCTGAAATGAATATATTAGTTAAATTTTGCTTTCATATGGTATTTTGCCATATCACTGCATGCAGTCACCGGCTTTGGTATTTTTACTGCACACAAATGATGCTACTGTAAAATCTACGTGTGTAGACAAAGAAAAGTACTTTCTTATTTTTTCATTTCAGCACTCAAAGACAACCTTCAGCTTCTGAATCCAAACTAATCTTTTCTCCCTTGCTGACTATTTTATGCTGGAGATGTCACTGTTTCTGTGGCCTTAACCCCTTCCCCAGATGGAAGATTCGCTCTTGAGTTAAGATTCAGTTGCTGAGAGGAAGTATAAACTGAAGGCACTGAGGAAAGGAATAGCAGCTTCATTTAGGTTGAAAAGAAGCCCAAGACATAACTGTCTCTCACAACAAGCAGAGATTAAACAGAAAAGGCAAAACAAAATAGGGCTGAAACAATTTTCTCACAGAGTACTCTCTGAGCATAAAGGAATTTAAAGGAAAATATGTCTGGAGGATTCCATGGAACATTAGCAGAGCTGTGCAGCTGTGACAGAAAAAGCAGCAGTGGGTTCAGAATACATTTTAGTGAGTACATGGCCTGTATGGAGACAGCCCCTTCTACATTTGAAGAATCTGTTGGCTTCATGTTCAGATTTCACAAACTCTTTCATAAGAAGATAATTAACCTTGTATTCAGAGAAAAACCTCATAGAAGCTCAGTGAGAAGATACGTTCAGTGCTTTTCCTCTGATTTTTTCCTCCCCACGATTTTCTGGTGACCTAAGCAGTGATTGAGTCCTGAGGCAACTGAGGGAGGTGACTTTCTATGTAACCTACAAACATTCTCATTCTGGTCTCATCTGTGATTTGTCTACGTTAGCACAACTGGTGGCTCTTCTTTTGTTTGCTTTGCACTGGAGCCAAAGGAAATACTCACTCTTATCTAAGACAGTGGCATGGAGCAAAAGGAAAAAGAAGCATTTGAATAATCAGAATAATGGCCAAATAAACGGTGTGGCTAATCTGTAAAACTGGGGAAGGGAAGATCTGCAAAATCATCAGCTTCTCTCTCTAATAATGGAACCATTTGTTGCTAGAAAATGCATTTAAATCTCATGCATCAGTATTAAATTTATTCAGAGAAACCAAACTTGCTCAACAAGCTTATAGTCGTGGGTATGATGATGATAATTTAAAAAAATATGCCTGTATTGTCAGTTTTCCAGGACCTGAGTCCCCTAATGCCAAAAATGTGTATTGCCATGTCCCTGTGGCTGTAATTCTTTACGTATGAGAAGGTAATAGATTGTACTCCTGACAGGAAAAGTGAAAACAATGTTAAATGATTCTCCAGCTTAATTAAAAGCATAATGGACTTGCATACAACTAGACTGAGAATGCATATTCTCGGAGAAGAAAAGTTCATAGATGTTTTGCATGTCCTATCTATCCTCCGTTCAGTCGTCAGACCCTTGCTGAGCAGCAATGGTACTACAGTGGAACCTGTGCCAGGTTACAGCAATAATTGCAAGCCCCCCAGGATCCAAGCTCAGAAATTTTTGTATGTTCTCAGGAGACAAAGATGAGTGATCATCAAAGGCAGAGGAACACAGCATGACTGTCATAAGCCTGAAGTTACAACTTAGACATGCAATAGAAAATATCATTGGTACCTCTCCAGTGCATAGCCTGTAGTAATTAAAAACTTGATCCCTGCTGTTTTATCATCTCATTAGCAATGGGGGCACAAGACTTTTATCCTTGTTTGTCAGGAATCAAACATACCAGAGGAACTCTGATTATGAATTGATGAAAGTGAAGTTAAACTTTTAAATAAGAGCAGTTTCAGTTCACAATGTTTTTAAAGCTGATTAAAGAGATCTCATTTCAGTAAAAGATAATGCCTAAGACCAGCACAGATAGTAAAGGTTGTCACTGGAAATAGGATGTGAAATAGCATTTGAAAAAGTGCACATACTTCCAAAATGTCCGAGTTGAGAAGTAGATAAAAGCCCTTTCTAATAGTTTTACTACAACAGGTTTCAAACTTTTGATGAATTTTAACTCCTCAAACATTTCAAAAATCTCATTTGTGATGGTTTGTGTAGTATTTTGATTCTATTAATGATAATTCCTGCTAGTAACAGTAGCAGTGGCTTCCCCTCAAGCAGCTTGCCAAAAACAAGTTCAGCATTTGTTTAAACAATTAGGATTATGGTATAGTTGAAACCCCTTTAAATCAATGCAAAAGAACCTATTTACTTCAGTTTGGTTTGGATCTGTCTCTTTAAGAAGAATTCTCTAAGTAGTTCCAGGATGGTTCCAAGTTTCCAGAAATGTTCTCACTTTATTCCATTTTAGCAGATCACTGACTTGAGCAGTGGTACCAGCATTGAACTGGGCAGAGGCAAATTTGGTGGGAGAGAACTGAGGGTAACATTCTCTTCTTTTGTTTGATATCATCTGAAATCACATCCCCCTGCTCCCCCCCTTTTCCTCTCCCATGAGTCTCTGTTTCTCCTTCTCTTTCTTCTTCTTCTTCTTAAGATCTGTGACTTTCCTGTTGGAAGTCTAACAGGCTAACGTACCTGAACCACTGTGCTGATTTTCTTAACAAGTTTTTTTATTCCAGTGGACCTATGTCTTTCCATAGTGAGTAGGAAGCCACCCTTGACATTTTGGGTCATTATAAGGGGGATACGATGCATTATTTCAGAGTAATGGTGAATCAAAAGTAAAGAATCTGAAAAATTTTGTTTCTTTCAACCTGACAAAAAACAAGTCCTTTAAGCCAAGAAGAGTAATCAAGAACTCAAGGACTTTTTTTCAAGTGAAAAAGGCAAGCAATGAAAAACAATGTAAAAATGATGATACAGTAACTCATTCTTTTACTGTGATTACTTCATAAGAAATAAAGTTATCAGATTCAGCAGAATTCCTTGTCTGAGCAAATGATCCAGCAAAAACAGAAGAGTATTACATGTTGAACTAGCTTATTTCACAGAAAACTGCATCTTCAAAATATTGTCTCTACAGCAGAAAAGTGAGATGTTTGCTGAAAAATCTCTCATCAGTGTAAAAACTCAGAATTACCTCAATGAAAAACAAAGAAATAGATCTGCTATTTTCTGAAAAGTGACAATGAAGGATTTATTTTTCAAGGTGGAAAAAATATACTTTAAATTTTGACCATTTAATTAAAATGAAATGGATCAAAGAGAAGAGTGACAGAAAGGAAATCTATTTCATAACTGAGTAAAACTGTCTTATGGAACTCATTGTCACTGTACAAATCACAGGCAAGAACTTAGTCAGACTCTACAAAGAAACAGATACATCACAAAAAGTTTTGTGCAATCATGATAGCTATTTTTCAAAACTACAATTTTGGAAAGGATATCAAACTTTATACTTCAGGGCATAACCCAGTCTCAGGCTGTTGTGACTTGGGAAGAAATCTTTCCCCACAGGCAGGTTACTAACTGAAGCATTCCTTTCCCCTTCCTATGCAGCATCTGTTACCAGCTTTTCTTAAAGACAGGATACTGGGCTAACTATACCACTAGTCTGATCAAGTATGGAATTTTGACTATGCGTCTAAATGAAAACAGAACTCAACAAAGTAAAAAAATTCTGAGCAGTGTGAATTCTTTGTCTACAGGGATCTTAGTCAGAACTGTGTAGCTCCCAAATGGACAAAAGAATAAGAAGAAACATACTACCAAAAAAAAAAATAATATATATATTTACACTGATTCCTGAAAACGTAGGTAAGAACACATGCTGAAAGCTTGAAGACAATGAGTTGGATAGATAATAAGATAGGCCTGAGGTTTCCATTAAAAAAGCAAAAATATCTCTAAAATCTTAACTACCTGGATACAGATCTTTTCCTGTGGCACATGGCAAATCTGAAATCTGCATGATTTCTTCCTAGGACAATTTAACATTATTCCTTTTGAAAGACAAATTGCAGTGTTCTTACACTACACAATCTCCCAAACAGAAAATATTTTCTTTTTTAACAACACACATCTACAAACTCCTCATGTTTTTAATGATCTAAGGTATGAATTCTTTTTTATAATACTGCAAATAATCTACTGCTCAGAATTGCAATATTAAGTTGTGGTCATCTTGACTCAATTTAAAGAGAAATAGTAGAAAGAAAATAGCAACTGAGCATCTTCTTCCAGGTTCCTTTGAATCCTCAAACTGAAAATGCAGATACCTCAGACTAAGTTAACCCACATGGACCAGCATGACATTTCCAGAATCTCCCTTTTTCAGGCTCAAACCCTTTAAATTAACAACAGTTGAGGAATGCATCATGGTATGCATGCTGCAACTAAGAAAGCAAAATGGTCAGAGAAGATTGCTGTTCAATTCTATGTTTAACCTTTCATAACATTCAGTATTTGCATGAATGTTTCATTACACTGAATTTGTTCTCAGGTCTTTGTGAGGGAAGCATTGTCAGAAGGAATAGGAAACCCATTTATTAATGTATGTAATTATTTTCAGAATGGCTAGTAATCTTCATATTAGGCTGAATGCTTTGCTTCATTTATTTTCTATTTGTTTTCCCAGGTTGATGAGAATGGCATGTGTACATGTCTTAGGGGTTTCTTAGACAAAATATCAAAAAGATAAACTACTGTACTTCTCCAATTTCTTTCTTCAACCCCTTAGTCCATTAAACATTATTCCAAGACAGCTATGAGGAAAAGTCTTATTTTCTATGCATGTGTTCTCTGTTCAGGGCTGTGTGGTGCTGTAAGCAGATTTGAACACAGAATGGTCAAATGAAAGGAGGGCACAAAAAAGAGGCATCAGCTAAATAGACCAGATCCTATCTGATGTCACTCTAAAGCTCAAGAGAGGACAGAAGAATTAATTCTCAAATATGCAATCTTCTTCTCCCCATCAGTTTCTCTGGAAATTGAACAATACATGGGCTATTATTTGAGCCATGCTAGTCCTTCTTCTTCCAAATCAACCCTGCTTCCTCCCATAATCCATTCACAAGTCTGTAGCTAGAAAGTTAGCACTCCAGGAGAGCAGGGAAATGGATCTTCTGCAAAAGTCATGGAGCAATAGGATCTGAGACAAAATCATCTTGAAGCAGTATAGTGACTGGCTGGCTTCCATGAAGCTTTCAGAAATACAAAATCATTGTTGGGTTTACAAGAGGTAAGTCCAAGGTAGCAGCAAGTGAGTCAACATCCTTTTCAACACCTGACAAGTCAGAGGTGGAACCACTCTCAGCACAGACACAAAAAGAAGTGGTGCTGTTGCAAGGTGAAGCTATACCTGCTAGTATTATACTCTTAATTTTTTTTACCATTACTCTGGAACTTCCTGTCCCTTTGTCCAAACTTCCCATTCAATGAGAGTTAGGAATTTTGTTAAGTAGCAGCTACTATGGTCACCCTTTGACTTCAGCCTGGCTAATGTTCTCTGTGCCAGCACTGACCTCTGCTGCAAGGTTTTCTTATCTTCAAACAGAGGTTAATGCACGTGGGAAAACAGTGCAAAGGCAGAAGTGGTCCATTAGAGTGATTCTCTGAATTGGTATGAATTGCAACAGTTCAATGGAAATAAATAAAATTACAGCAGTTTGCATCTGCTGAATATCTGGCCATTAATGTCTGTACTGATGTAGTTTCAAACAATTTTAAACAGCAATATTTATATTACAAGCCAAATTGCACTATGTCGACCATTTTAATGTAAGTTTTTAGCATATACAATAACTTTCCCCCTTGGTTTCATACATATGAGTTACTTGTCAACTGCTCCCTTTTTTGTGTCACTTAATTTCTCCCCATGGATTCATTTTCCAAAAGGACTGTCCAGTGAAAAGGAATATCACCATGGCATTGGAGTGAATATACCTTGCAGAAATGCAGCAATTGCAACACTGCAAATGGGATTTCCAAAAAAGACATTAAAAAATTCCCTCCTAAAATCACTAATTCTCTGATCTGCCCAGATGCAATTAGATAAATAACAGAAAAAGCTGTTCCATTTCCAAACTGAACACAATGTAACAATAATACTGAGTTCTTCAATCTATCACAAGTACATCTGAATTGTTTTGGCTTGTGTCAGATAATTCAGAGTAATCTGAAACTACGTATCCAATCTTCTTGTTTGTGTTTGTAGAACTAACAGGGTACTTGGCTTGTCATGAATGTAGTGTAAAATCTTTGTGTCTGTGCTGAGCACCCACTGCTGCAGTTCACTTCATTTGAAATTGCAATGATCTACAGCCTTGGAATTTTGCTTCTCACTCAGTAAATTAGGCAAAAAAATCAAAGTGCATAATAGAGTTTGCCCTTAATCACGTCATCAATTGCTCTCAACAAAATCAAGGTAACAAAGATCTCAAGGGTATTTAAAAAAATATAGCAAAAATTATTTTTGGAAGGCCAAACTCAATTGTCTAAGCATAATCTTGTTACTGCTAAATATATTGCAGCCGGCTTATAGTGATTGCACCTTCTGATCTCTAGTGGAACAAGGAAAGAGAAAAATGTTATTTCTATTCTGAATGGTGGATTCTTCCCAGATAGTATTCCATATTGCTATTTTGATTGTACAGAATTCAAAGAGCATTTGCACATGGATGTTACAGACCACTGCTTATCTTCTCCATCTGCTCCAACACTCTCTTCTTTCAAATTGTGCATTTGGTTAAAATAAGTAAATTGAAGCTCACAGCGGTGTTTCTAAAGTTTACTTAACTTGAAATTTGTTCTTTTTAGTTCAGCCATTCTATCAGTCCAAGAAAAAACGCTAAAGAAAGATGAAGCAAATACTGCTTGCTTTGAGATTCAGCAAGTTACAAGTTTCTTACCAGAGAGTGTCACATACACTACGCAGGATCTGAGGTAAGAGTGTCTAGCAGTGCCAATCCCAGACATACTTACAGTCCAGTTACTATGGGTACAGCAATGGAAGACCACAGAAGCCAAGAATATCACAAAGACTCTTGTCAGGATGTCTAATACTCACAAAGAACTATAGCCAAGAATAGCATGTGCTTGCTCCTAACTATGCACAGCCCTCTGAACAGATAGGCAGCTGCTCTGATGGCATGTTCTCCTGCCCAAGGGCATAAACTGTGAGGACAAAAGAGTTCCTAGTCTTTAACACCATGGAGATACCTGTGAGAGTCTAAGAACCAACATGTTTCCAGGGTTTTCAGACTTCTAAACGGTTTTGTTTCCACCAAAACTGCAGAAGGAAGCAGGAAAAGGATGTACAGATGAAACCATGCAAAATCTCAGTTTATTCTTGATATGCATTCACATTGAGATGAGCACTGCATTTGGCCTTTCCCTAAGGGCACCAACAGCAAAGCCTCATTGGCCCATCTTAAACTGGGGATTTCAAAGCTGCCTACAGCATTTGCAGGCCTGCTGAGCTCTCCCTAAAACCCATGTATGCTTCTTCAAGAGGATTGCTCCCTGAATTGGATTTTGCCTTCCACTATGGAACAAGTGGTCCAGATTAAAGCTTGAGTGCTTCCTGCAATGATGGAATGCCTGCAAAAATAAAACACATCTTAAACAGGGTGAGTACTAGGTCAAGTCTATCTGCTGTAACAACTGAGCTGAGCAGAGTTTAGAACAAAATCTGGAGTACAGATCTTTTTCTATAAACAAACTATAAACATTGCCAACAAGAAACTAAAGAAGTCTCTTAAAATCGTATATGCAGCTAAATCAGGCCTACTATACACCAGGTCAAACAAATGCCTATTATTACTCTTCTTTTTCTTCTTTTTTTTTTTTTTTTTTTTTTTTTGGTACTGCTAGTATTTAAAATATGTCTCTCTCTTCTGAGATGAGGAGAAGCACTTCATTCCCAGGCACAGAAAGAGAACTTCAGAGATAAATATGTTTCTGACTCACTCGAATCAAAGCTGGCCCTGTGGTTGAATTTGGTGATAAAAAAAAAAAAAAGCAAACTGTTCCCCTTCACTATAAGCGGAAAAGAAAGTTCAGCAAAGATAGTGTAAAAAAGGAAAGAAAGATTGCTCACCCCCAACCAGCTCTTTTAGGATCTTATCATTAATATAACATTTAACAGACAGCAGTCTCAAGAGTGAACCAGCCATTCCTCCTTAGTCTTTTTGCTTAACCAAGCTTATAAAACCTTCTTTTCAAGATAAACATTACACAAAGTGAAGCACAAATTCAGTAAAAGTCACGAGGATGCAGCATGCAGCTGGACTATATAGGATGTTAAAATACAATCTTTCCTTATGCTTATATCCGTGACTCATGGCCAAGGCCTGATCCAAAGTCCTTTAAGTCAACGGAGTGCACCAACTGTCCATCTGCAAGAGGGAAGGTTGCTGATAGAAAAGTCAGAGTAACATCCCTGCTGATGGGATTGCACAGATGCCAGGGCCAGGAAGGACACCCAGGTGATGTTCTAGTGTATGTATCCCTCCTCAGGTTCTGGCAGAGACACTTCTGTAGAATTTATTTCCCCTGTCATGCCCAACTGGGAAACCCACTAGAAAATTTGAGAGAGAGAGAAAATTAAATTAAATTTTCAGGGAAGGAATCCCTTTTGTTATGTAGGAGCCATTCCACCAGAAATGGATGCAATTTGTACAGCTTCTCAAATGAAGGAATTGCATTTTGGATTGCTTGCATTAGTCTCTATTTTTTATTACATACATACATACAGAAGTTAACAAAAATTATTCAGGTCAAACTGAAGCACTTAAAAATAAGAAAATTCCAGGAGTTGAGATGCTCATGGAGCAGTATTAGCCTCCTGCTGTTTATACATTATAGCAGAGTTCTTAATTACATAATTATTTGGGTTTTTTCCACAGAACCCACGCCTCATTCAACACACGGAGATAGATCAAGGCTGTTCAATGCTCCCCTTTAGCTCCAGCATTCGGTGTGTACCTCCCTGTTTATGTACTGCACATTAACCAGCTGTGAGCGAGACAGAACTGTCAATTTCCTAATGGACATTTCTGCAGCACTTATCACTGAAGAATCAGTGTTTTATAAACATGACTTATGCTTTCAGGCTCTGTGAAGACTAATAACAGCATTATTGCCACTCTGTTTGCAAAAATTTTTTTAACAGAAACCACAACAAATTTATCCTTCCTTTTACTCAGAGAAATGACAGAGGCAGTCAACAGAGATCACATATTTCAGGACAAACAGAGGTGTCTTGTAATAGGAGGCACTGGGCAACCTGCCTCACAAACAGTGCAACTGGCTCCATATGCTACACCGTGCAGGAAATGTAAGCTTCCTCTTGGAAAAAAAAAAAAGAAAGAAAGGATAATGGTCGTGCCCTTTCCTTCTGCCCCAAAGAATTTATGGGCTAGCTCAGACAAAATACATAGTTTATTAGAAGTCAGGGAGAAATTATTCTTCATAGCAATAGTATGATAGACTTTCACTAAAAAGGGCTTTAAAGAAGGAATCTAAGATATCTGTCATATTTGGCATATGCAAGAATGTATATACGCCTTATGCAAACACTGTTGGATTAAATGTAAGGTTCTTTATGAATGCTGAGTCTGTCCCAGAGGGAACAGTTAGAATAGTTAGAAGAGACAATGGATACGAGCATGACAGGGATCTGTTGGTTGAAATACCCTTTGGGAAAATAATCAAATTTGTTTGCAGGAGTTACACATGAATAACCTGGTGCAAGTAGAAAAAGAACTCCACAGGGACAAACAGGATATATCTGCTTTATCCTGTAGTACGGATTCAAAATGGCAGATCCGGTCATGCTGCCTTGGGGGAATGAACGACAACAGCTCAAATAAAATAGATATTTCCAATTAATCTGTGTTTATATAGTTTGTATTTTTAAAATATCTACTTCCTTTATATGCAGAATATTTCCATGAACTGCACTGAAATTTTCAGCTGGTACTTCCTCATCCCATTTGATACCCAAGACAGTTACAACAGGTAAGCAGAACTCTGGAGTGCAGTGCCCTTATATTAGAAGTTAGCATGCTAGCCGTTGTCAGCAAGACTTGACACTGGAAGTGCTCTGCCTTTACAGGAATAGAACACTTTCAGCTGCTGCCGAACTGGCCATTCGCTAATTTAAACCTGTATTTCCTCACTATCTACTTAAGGAAAAAGGCGGAAGGCTGAATGTGCAATGGAGACTGAGCTATTTCTTTATCTGACAAAGAGAGCAAAACACATGGAATGTTTTCTCCCTGTGCCACACATGCACGCCAAGCAACATGGATCTATGTGAGCCTGCACCACACAGCTCAGCAGAGCACATTAAGCTATCAGCACATCATCAAACCATCACAAACACTTCCTGCCTTCCTTTTCCCTGCTTCTTGTTCTTTTCCCTCTGCCAGGCAGCAGCAACCACAATCTGTAGCCTAACAGTTTGCACTACACTGAGAAGAAACCCCTGCACAAAGAAATGTAACCACAAAATTATGTCACTCAGTAGCAATTAGCTTTGTTTTCAATATACACAAACTTTAGGGCTGGTGATGAATTAAAATGTAATAGCAATTGTGCAGGGAAGCAGGTGAGTGACTTTGTGGCTTATGGGGGATTTATTTCTTCTCTTGGGATGGATAAAGTCCGTATTTCACTGAAGCTATTTCAAGTCCAAACACTCTGGTATACACTAGTGGTTTGTATCTGATCTGAAACCACAGAACAGACAGGAGCAACACTGCAGACTTTTGCCCTCATGCAGTGACTGACATGATTTTTTGAACAGCTATTACGCTTCTGAAAATTGACAAAATACTGGTAGCAGCACAAAAGGCACCCTCTTTCAATAGCTGTTACTGAACAATCAGTGTCCAACCCATAATGTTTTCTTTTGTTGAAAAAAAAATATCAGAAAAACTAAAGTAAACCACAGTCTGGTTCTGTGCCAACAATATTAACCAGCTTCTTTTAGAGCCTTTGAAGTTAGCAGGGGGCATCCAATCTTGTGGTTCAAGTAAAGAATGATACTTTAAGTGATTCCTTTTCATCCCTTTAACTTAATGAAAGATTAATAGCCTTGTTATTTTTGTTTCTGCTTTATTTTTTATATTCGGGGGGAGGGAGGAAGAATTTTTGGCACTTGTTGAAACTGAAATGCTGCCTATAATGATTTTATGGATCACTGAAGCAGACTTGTTTGGGTATTGGATTTGTTGTTTTTTTCTTCTCTGTCTGTGAATCCCGTTTAACAATGCAAGGCACAAACAAATAAAAAGTTATGTTCTGTAAGTTCAAAAAAATAACCATGCATGTGCTTTTGGAAAGTAGGTGGAAGAAGGTAGAAGGAAGCTTTTATAGTGCACAGACTTAAAGAGAAAGCAGTGAGGGGAGGGTTTAGCAAATCTTTTCAGTCAAAGAGCTGTGGATTAGTTATAAAAATGTAATCCACTTCCTAGCTGAAGAAAGCAGCTTTATGTCGCTGCTGGCTGTGAAGATACAATGTGGGGCTTATAACCACCCTTTATTTATATATTTTAAACTAAAGCCAAAACAGCAGCATTCCTGCCTTGTCATTGCCTTTCAAGGTGTAGGAGAGAGGTAGCTTTTATTTCATCTTTCTGTTTTCATTGCATATTCCTTTTGGGGGGTGAAGGGGGACTGTAGGTCTCACAAGTATCTCCTAAAAATAATATTGCAGCCATCTACTCCCTCTGCCTCTGTATTCATGTTGTCTGGGCTACATAGTGTAGTTACGTCTTACCATATGTGTTACCCATATGAAAACCACAGTGCACCACAAGAGAAGCATGGTGTAATACCATGTTTGCCAAAAGAGTTTCGTTTTGCCAGCTGAGGAGCTGGCCAGACACCTTCCCTGATCTTGCACAGCAGTCCTATAAGGAAGTGTAGTTGCTGGTTTTAGTATTACACCTCAAACATTTGATTTTGAGCTTGGCCAGGACAGATATGATGTGGCACATAACTGAACAAGACACCTGATAGTGCTCTAAATAAACCCATTAAAATCACTACTTACAATATGTTTATTAACTTTGGATCTTGTATTCAAAAGCTCTTTACACATAAGAAACTTAGAGTGTGCACATTCACTCCAGCTTAAGCAAACAAGGATAATATGTATTTTTACCTCCGTTTTATGAAAGCAAAGCAACTTCCACCACCAAGAGTGATGCAGTTTTACTGAGTAGACTTTTGCTATGATATATGTATATTTTCATATAACATAAATGACAGTAATACAATTATAGTATTATATATGTAGATATTTATAATGCATTACATTATTATATTAAATAAATTATTCTCTCAGAATCATGCAGAGATTTGTGATGAAGCCAGGATCTGACTCCAGATTTCTTATCTCCTAAGCCAGAGTTTATCCCTTTATCCAGCATAAAATTTCATTCAGAATTTCACATTAGTATTACAGTTAATGAGATCCCTGCAGCATCTTATAGCCAATATTTACAACATTGCTAAATTTTGTTGTAATTCTTTGGTGGTCTGTTTTTCCTCAAATTTCCTGTTCAACTTGGTGTTAAATTTTGCATCTGATGTCCACTCTAATTCTTCAGGTAAGTAAAAAAAAAAAAAAAAGTGAATCAAATACATGAATACAGTTACTCCAAACAGTGAGTGAACTCTTTTGATCATAAATTTTCCCCCAATGTCAGACAGAAAAAAAAGACAGGGTCCAGTGTTTCAAAGAGGGAGAAGTACTGACATTGAGATGTACCTTAGCAAAGAGATTGCAGAAATGCAGTAGTGGATATCATGGGCACAACTTAACTAAGCCTGCAATCCAAGTTCTTTCTGTGAGGTAGCCGTAAGGTTGGCAATTCCACTGAGCCAGCCCACCTCCCTGACATGTAACCGTCCTGACAGGCAGAGTATTTCATGTTTTAAAAGTTGTCTTCATCAGAATTCAGATGAATGATGGTCCCAATGTACAAAATAAAAGACATCAGTGCTCTTGATAACCAGTCTCTTTCAAATGAAAAATCACAGTAGTGTAATACTGTAAAAATTAAACAGAATTTTTCTGCTATTATACCAAACAGCCTACTTAATAAATGGCTAATGAAAAAGAATAATTTATTACAGCTTTTGAATTTTGACAGTTCTAAAAAGATGTTCTTAGAGTTTCCCCAAAGGGAGAAGAAGGATGTTTCTTCCTTAACACACTGGCGTTAGATGTAATTTCTCTGTCTGTAGAATTTTGCTCCTGCCTAGTAGAAGGGATTAGGGTTTTTTTCTTACATCATAACCTATTTTAAGCAATTATAATCTATGAGTAATAAATCATTTTCTTTCACCTCTCATGGGGAGAGAAAAGATGTGAGAGAGCATTCTGGAGTTTTAATTTATATCAATGTTTGCATTACTATTAAATGAATTAAATGAGTTCTACAAATGTTCTCTCATAGATCCGCGATAAATTATGGAGCATTTCAACCTAAGACATTTAATTTCTCTTTTACCAGCTTTTTCATTTGTTTTGTTTATTTTTTTTTTAACTAGGTAGCACAAACAGTTATAAAACACACTGAAAAACTCAGAAGACTCTTGGGCATTGCAATATAGGACATCACTTCAATCATTATAAAAATTGCATATCCATTTGAGTTGCAGAAGTTTGCAGAGACCTGGGTTCAGCCTCAAAAGCAGTATAACCTCTGCAAGCACTGACACAAGTAGAAGATCCAAGGGAGACCATTCTTTAAACTAAACACTGACCCTGGCAAAATCAACTGGGGTTTTTCATCCATGGTTTGTTCCTAGCTCATCTTCTGGTGGCATGGCATAGTTATTATGAAGGTTTATCTTTTAAATGACAGCGAGAATAGATAAGCTAATCTGACTAACAAATAAAGGTAGAGCTGGAGTAAAATGTACATTAAGGGGAAGAAATATTAGAATTTATATTTCACAGTTTTTTGTTGGGCTTTTGAAGGAACCTAGAATACATGTTCAGGGATTCCATAAAAGCTCCAAAATTTTACTTAGGATACGCTGAAGATGATGGGATTCATCTTATGACAGATCATCTGTACTGTCTTCTGCTTCTAAGTTTATAAAGTAACAACATAAATTAGGAATGTAAAAAACCCCTAACAAAACAAGCAAACAAACAAACAAAAAAAAAACCCCAAACAAAAATATAGAGCAAATGCCTGAATTTTCACTACTTTTCAACAGGACAAATTAGCCCAGGTGAAATCCAGTGCTGCTGAAGCTAGTCAGCTTCCAGTGCCTGAGCAAGTTTTTCAAAATTGCTTGGATTTTTCTACCACACATTTCAGTGTGCAATGTTTCCTGAGTGACTTGAGTGAAAGGCTCCATAGAAATCCCTTAGGTAGACCCAGATGTTCAAGGAAGCTCTCCTATTAAGGAACTCCTGCAATTAAAACTTAATTGAACACTGGTTCCAGTTTTTGTCATGTCGCAATAGTTTGGGATCTGCACATTGCTATTTGATGAGCACTTAAAAACCCCATTATTTTCATGGACCAACTGAGGAGCTATCTTAATCAGAATGAAGCACAGGTAGAAGAGGACTATTTGTCATTCATTATTGCAGTTTATTACGCCCCTGAAACACAAAAGCAAAGCCTTTACCAACAAAAGTTCTGAAGAAATACTGCTGTTGGGGTTAAGTAGGCAACTGCCCTCCAAAACTACACTTGTTTCAGAATTTTTCATTCTGTTATTGATAATTCCTATAGAGCCATGCCCCCCAAATAATCTAAACAAAATTCCTCTCATCCTAGGTAATATTAGTCAGCAGTGCCTAAGCAGCTAATGTACTTTATAGTATTATGTGAATCTGTGCAGAACATGATATTTGGATTGTAGAGCTGTTGACAAAAGACCAATATCGTTCAGGCAACCATGGCCCACACGTCAGGCTTTTATACTTCCACCCCCTGAAAATAAGCATCTGGGAAAGCTGATAGAGGGAAGCCAATTGCTCTCTCTCACAGACAGATAATTCTTATTTCCTGAACTTGAAAATCAAGTAAGTGTATCTTGTTTTGTGTTGCATTCACAAACACTACAGCAAATACTGTAACACTTTTGCCATACTAGCCAGAATTTAGGGTTGCATTCAATTTTCAACAGGTGGTTCTATAAAACCCAAATTTAAAAATATTATCATAATTGTCATGATCTCACTCTGTGGATGAAGTACCCACCAATGCTGGCATGTGTTGTCTTTCTGGATTTCTTAAATGCTAGGACAATTTTTACCCAACACCTGCAATGCATTTTAAAAATCTCTCAGATTTATTGGAAAATTAAGGATTTGTTTGGCAAGTTGCTGAATGAGGCTCTAAATGAATAAAGATATATTACATACTCCCTTCCATAGTTCTACCAACACATTAAGACATAACTATGTAGCATATGATTAAACTGGCAGCAGCTGACCCATATACAGGCAGCTTCATGGAGCCGTCATGGATGTTCTTAATAATGCAATTCCATCCAGACTGTGTTCAGTAGAGACTTTACCACCAGAGCATCTGCAGACTTTGATTTGGATCTGGGGAATTGCTTAACAGCTGGAAAATATTAAAAGTTGAATAGGAATTTTGTGTTATGTAATTTTCTCATCTTGAATGGGGGTGTTAGACATGTGACTTCAGTTAGCACTGATGGAGGGTACCCTTGCCTTGGTATGTATGGAAAGGAGAATGCACCCTCAAGATCTTGACATGTGCTGGCTTGAATCAATTATCATAGAATCATAAAATGGTTTGGGTTGGAAGGGACTGTAAAGACCATCTAGATCCAACCCTCCTGCATTGACAGGGTCACCTTCCTCTAGATCAGGTTGCTTCAAGCCCCATCTAATCTGGTCTTGAACAATTCCAAGGACAGGACATCCACAACTTCCCTGGGCAACCTGTTTTGGTGTCTCACCACCTTCATGGTGAAGAATTTCCTCATAATGTCTAAGGGCAAGGAGGGACAAGAAAGGGCAAGGACAGGCAAAGAAGGGCAAAGACAGGCAAGGAGGGGAAAAGAAGGGTCCCTCAAAAAGCAACACTAATGTTGGACAAGGGTAACACACTGAGATACAACTTTTGCAGGAACGTGTCCCACAGCCACTTCCTCATGCTTTTTGGAGAGGTGTCTTTCATGTGCATTCAAGCAATTCAAGAGGAGCTTTGAAAAACCTAGTTCTTTGGATGCAAAAACTACAATGCAGTCTATTTGCAGAGCTAACTGATCTTCATGCAAACTTCTACATTGTTAGAAAAAAGTTAATCCAGAAACTTACAGACTGTTACAGCAGTGTTCCAAGTCCAGCAAGGAAGAAACATACCTGAATGACATGTCTGAGATGATAAAATAGGTAGTGTGTATTTCAGTGACCTGTGGAAAATAAAAATCTAAATCCTCATAACTGTCAAAAGCACATCCTTAATTTTCTAAAGGAATGCTTTTAATTCAAAGATACCAAAGAGCTGAATGGCAGTAAGTCCAGAAACCCTGGCCCAGATTCTCAAAATACATTTAAGTACCTGAAATTCATGCCAAACTGAAAACTCCGAGAATTCATGTTTAACCTTGACAACATGAAGACAATGCTTCCTATAACCCAAGTGCTTCTCACAAATGTCTTTTTTTTTCTGAAAGCTCCGTCTTTATTGCACACAGGCTGTAGCTAGGTTTTAAGTCTCACAGTATCTCCAGCTCTAACCCATCCATTAAGATAATCATCCAGCCAGAGGTAGCTGACCTGACAAAGCTGATTGAGCTGACAAAATAGTTCCCTAAGTAACTTCAGGCCAATTAGCCAGTTCAGGCAATTTAAATAGGGGGCTGAGGTTATCTGCCTGGAAGAGATAGTGCCTGTGGAATGAGTAGCTCCACAAAATGTTGCCAGCAAAATGATAAGGATTCAGCTTATGCTATGTATGATTTTGAATTTGTTCAGTTGTATCAGAAGACTGCTTTGGAGAACTATGGATGACTAGAGGACCACTATGACTTGTAGGTCTTGCATATGACATGAGGATCCATGAAGAGGGCAACTGCTGCTCTCAATTTGCTTGTCTCTAGCACTGATAGGAAAACCCCTGTGCATTCTATATCTTGTCCTGCTGTATGAATTTCTGACATGGGTCTTCAATTAGCACTAATTATGTATTCAAAAGAAGAGTAAGGATGTTCCTGTTTTTCTAGAGGGGGTGAAAAATCTTGTTTCTCTGAGCTTAGCTTTAATATCTCTGCATCCTGATTCTCTATTTCAAAAGCAAAGCTGATGCCATGAGGCCCTGCAGGAATTTGGAAAATATGCTTTGCTTTTGAAACAGAAGCTTCAAATCCACTTTAAATCCCATATAAAAGTTAGTCTCAGAAAGTCAATGAACGGATCATCATCAAAGTCTTTTTATTGAATTTTCTAACAGCTTCCAACAAAATATGTTTTGGAAGGAACTGACTGTATCAAGTGCTTTCCAGAAAGCTGAAATGATAACTCTCAGTTCATGATAACTGAAAGAAGAGATGAAACTTCAGAGCCTACACAGTATATGGGTTGTTTTATACGAGTTGCAAAACAGTTCTGAATTCCAAAATATTCTGTGGGAAGTTCATCAAAGAAATGGAAACATTAAGCCTGTGAGTCGTAAGGCAAAACACTACTAAAGAGGTTGTGCTTATCAATAAGCCTCAGGAAACAATTCCAAAAACTACTGTCATGACAGGGCACACAAGCATTACTAACATCAATACAACCTAAACTGCCTCAGAAGATAAAACCAAAGGTTAAAGCTATGGTGTGAAATCCATAGACATCCCTGTAATATAACAGATATTTATATTTACCTTGACAGAAACCGAAAATGGTAAGATAAAATAAAGCTGAGAGGTGGTTGAGGGTGCTCCTTATAAGGCCCTTCCTCACGTATTTGGCTGAGAAATTCTAGGACCAGATATGGTTTTTCTGCACATGGAACGTGGGTGTGGATCACTGTAGAGTGGGTAAAGCTCCACAGCTCCTACTGTGACATAAATCTGTGAGTTGCCTGTCAAGTGAGTTTTCAAGGATTTTTTTGTACTGTAACTATGAACACAGATCCTGATATCTTTCTTCATATAGAGTTGTACTACCTTGAATAATGTTTTTGTAGCATTTAATAGGACTTTACCATGCTAACCAATAACAGCAAGGGTGCCAGAATCCAGCCTTTAATCTTTCGCTAACTGAGTCATTGCTGAGGTGAATAATTTACTATGAGGACAGAAAGTTGAGCAGTGATAGAAGGAATTTGCTGAATTATGATTTCTAGTTCCTTTCTACAAGTCTCTGCCAATAAACATTCTAAATGCTGAGTTAGACAAAGTTAGGTTCAAATTGTTGTTTCAAGCCTGTTGTGCCCACAGCATTTTCCTGCATTTAAATCCCCACCTAGGAATTGTACTGCACAACAAATCTTGTAACAAGCATTCACAAAAAAATCACCTTCAGAAGGTATGGCCGAATGTATGTGAAAGTTTCTCTGTGTTTAAATCATGTCTGTAGCTTCACAGGGAATGGAAAATATTCCACACTTCTTAACTGGCACTTAACATTTCCTGGTGTTTAACAGTAATGTCTCAGTTTCTCTGAATGTTGCCTGTTTATTCCCTAAAGATAACAGAAAACAGATAATTCCATGTGTAAAGTGCAGTATTGTTAAATAATGGAAGATGTTATGGAAATGTGTAACATTTTTAGCACTAGGTTCAGGGACAAGCTATTTGTCTGCAAGGCTTGGATGAGCCTGCTTTGTTTTGCCTTGTGCAGCCTGGCCCCCCTGTACAATGTAACACCCAAAGTGGAGGTGTGAGAGTCAGGGGGGCAGATGGACACCAGTGAGGGAGAGAGCAGTATGTTGGGGAGAAAGGCTGGTTAAGGGAAAGTGCTTATGGAAAGCTCATGAGAGATTAATATCAGTGCTCTAGCAGAACACCACATGGAGAAAGAGCGAAAACACACAGAAGAGGTGAGAGAAAGACTGGAGGGCAGAAATGATCTTCCAATATGCATTCTAACCAGCATAGGTAATCTTGACCACACTTCAAGTTTTCAGATTTTTTCAGCACTTGAAATTTATTTCCCTTTTAATTTTCTGTTATCCCTAGATTTGTATCCTGTCATGTATACAATAATTTGTTTCTTCATTTCTGGAACTCTAGTAAAATCTGATCTAAAAAGTAATGTTTACCTTTAAATAATTTTCCATCTAGCCATCTTTTCCTCTGTGTATTCTGTGGTAACTTCAATAGTGGAGCACCCTGCATTTTTAGCTACCACCTCATAGCCCTGACCTATAGCATTCCCCATATTGTATATAACCACAGAGAGGACTGTGATGTTAAATACAAAAGAGAAACAGGAGTGTTGTAAGGTCATATGCTTCTTGCATAAGGGATTTCAAAGGAAGCAATTGTTTAAAGGACTGGAAGATGACAGAAAATAATCTGTGTAATCCAACAATCAAAACCTGTATTCATTAGCACAGGGAACTTTGTTGGGTGCCTCAGAAAATAGAAAGGTGAGTAGTCAAACTGAGAGCAGCTCTTTAATTTCCCACATTTCAAGGTGCAAAGAATAGGCTCTGTGTGTTTGGACTATTGTAGTTTTGACTTTCATATTTCTAAACCTCAGGATTTAGATCTAAATCTTGAAAGTGATTCAGACTTTCGCCAGTTCTCCTGTCCTCAGCTGAAATACAATGTGGAGTTTTTTTGAAATAATTGTGCAGCTATGACCATTCCTTCAATAAGGCATTTTCTACATGAGCAGAATTCTTTGAAGTGTGGAACCATGAAGATGGTGAGGGCCAAAGGTGAAAGCTGTGCAATAGAAATTTACATTCCAGTCAGAGAACGGGTTGGAAGGGTGAAGGAATTAGTCTATTGATATTCAGTGCTTTGACCTGCTCACAATAACTGTGGCACAAGGGTTATAACAGCGGCACATCCTTATATTGTGTATCAGTGGAGGGAGACAGACCTTATCTGCTTTAGTTCGCTTTGGAGGAAAAATCAGCAGGGCTTTTGCCATGTGGTCACCAGTCGCTGCTACTGGGGAGAATGGGGAAGAATTGTTCATAATTCCTCCATCATTGCATTGGTTCTAATAATAAATCAGCCACAGATCTGCAGTATGACGGGCATTTTTCAAAATGTGATGCTGGGAAAGAGAAAATAAATTAATAGGGTATTCTGTGCTGGATTTTAAAGGGCATATAGACTAAGGAAAGCAACTCCCTGCTGCTTTTTTCCCCTTTAAGATAAAAAGAAAAATCCTCTTTTTCACTTTGAAAGTATTTTTTCTAAGAAATAATCAAAGCAACACCAACAATTTTTTGACACCAGAGAATACTTTTCCCTTGGTATACAGCACATTTATAACACAGCTCAGCTAGCCCTGCGGGTAAAATTTTGTGCTGGAGATCTGCAATTTTACTAACACAAACCCAACAAGATTTAGCCCATACAGTGGAACAGGCACCAGCCAGTTGACATTTAGCTAGCAAGGCATGTTGGGCTCTGGCTCCAGTTCTGCATCCAACCTCTACCTCTAGCAATCACTTCCCAAATCCCTGGTTTTGCTTTGTCTCCTGACATTTGTCACTACCTTGACAAGCATGGCTTATCAGCTAGACAATAGCATAGTGCATATAATAAAATAGTATAATATTATATAACATGAAACACAAATCAGTGAGGAGTTTAGATTGTTTGTTCATAGAATTGCAAAATTTTAACATGGAAGTAACTGGATTATATCACCTAGTTCATATTTTTGGTGAGTGTAGGACTGTTTTCAGGCTCTAGTCTGGCTTATTTTTATTAATTCAGACTGGAAACTTTTTTCTCCATATAAAATAAATCTCAAGCTTAGTATTCTACCTTACCTAGCAAACCCTCCTCCATATCTGCTAGCCCACAGAAGTCACAGGCCTAAGATCAGTGGGCTGTCTGGACTGCTCACAGCTCAGAGGCAGAAGTGCTTGGTTATTACTGGCCAGGGATCCCAGGTGGGTCAGTTAAATAACCTGCCATTTTATGAAAGAGCAGACAGACTGCAGCCATAGTGCTGTAAGAAATGGTCTGGTGAAATGCAAATTATATTCATTCCCAAGGATTTTGAAAAGAAGACGAAAAAGGGCTTTTCACTTGGCAACAAGATGCCAACATTTTGGAAAAATGTTTTAGCTCTGTGGCAGAGCTCCCAAGGCATGCTGGGGAGATCCAGTTATTTCTTAAGTCCTGTTATTTCTTAAGAATAAGTAGTATCCTTTATCTCCAGAAGCTGGTCAGAGATGAAGCTGTGACTCAGAGACCTGGCCAGTACTTTATTTATTGAGTCAATCTGCCCTTTATTAACATGGGCATCTCTGAATGCCTTTGTTTGCTTCTCAAAAAATATCTGAAGTCCCAGGCCAGGAAACTGGGTACTGTCTTTTGTTTAACATTTTCAAGAAAGAGCTTCATACTGCAGACCCAAAGGACAGAGACCTCACCTTTAATTTTATATGTGCTTATTCAAAGGTTACTTCAGTCAGAAGGAAAGGTATTTGAGTAAGGAGAGCATTCAGTGTGGCTGTAGTTGCAGGTGAGGTGCCATCTGGGGAGTAACAAGGCTACTCTCTAACCCAAAGCCAACTGCAATGCTGACTGCAAAGCTACTGTGAAAGCCTACTGCAAAGCGAATAGTAATCAATAAAAGGTTTTAATTCCAAATGAATATTTTAATCCTGCCAGTGTTGACTTGAATGATACATTAAAAAAAGCAAGCCTTACAGGCCCCTCTTTAATAATTCCTAAACATAACACTGCATAAACTAATATGCTGAGCTAGCAAACTGTGAGCTGTTTGAATGGCTGGTGTGCAGCATTCAGCCCAGCCTGTACAAGCAGTTTTCTTCATAAGATCATAAAAGCAATCATTTAAATAATAATTTTGTTATATTGTTTCAACCACTTCTCTCTTTGTGGGACCACTGATGAAATGGAAGTTAGCTACAGGCAGTGATGGCTCTTCAGCATGCCATGCTGTGGGAGTGCTCACAAAAAACCACAGGCCTTGCTCAGTGTGGCGTTTTGTTACTTTACCCTGAGGTGAACTTCAGAGAAGTAATTTAGGAGAAGAAACACTCCTGAACTGTTTGAGTAGGGCTCTGATTTGCCAAAGGCTACCTCCAGTTAGTTAAGTAGACCCTTCTTTACAAAAGACTAGAGTTTATTTAATTCTTGTTAGTATTTTAAATGTCAAGATTTTGCATAATTACAAATTTTGAACAGCGTTTTCTCTCCTTTTCTCTCTCACTCTCTATCTATCTATCATCCATCTATCTATCTATCTATCTATCTATCTATCTATCTATCTATCTATCTATCTATCTATCTATCTATTTAAATAAAACCAAAGCTGACCTAGTGGTCAATATATTATCCCTGGACCTGTAAAAATCTATCTTCAAATTCCTACTCTGCCCAAACATGCTGTGAGACCCCAGGTAAATAATTTTACACCTTCTTGCCTCAGTTTCCTTTTGATGTAATGGAGACAAAATTATTTGTCTAACTCCTAGGGACATAGTGGACATCTCAGTCTACTTGGATTAGTGTCTTTTGCATTACTGTAGTGCTGAGAATTGCCATCAGGATTCCACAGAGGGAGATCTTACAAAAAACATAAGAAAATGAGAGGTTTTGTCTCAGAGAGCTGCCATTTGAAATAAGAAATGGATACAGACAGAAGGGAGAGTCCAGCAAAGTAATGTAACAATATTAATCATGATGACAGGTTGTGATCTTCAAAAACCAGCAGCCAAAGAGTTAAAAATGAAAGTTTTCAGTGGGGTAATGTAAAGCTGCACCATAAATATTTAAGAGATACCTCTCTCAAGAATGAGGGACAATGTGGGAGATAACACAAAGGTGTTTGTTTGAAATCGAACAATTAAGTTGATTAGTTAAAGCTTAGATATTTTTCTATATATGTGGAATAAATAACTAGCACACCAGTGGGAGACAGTGAACAGAATACATCAGTTAAATGTGGCTTATAATACAGTCATGTTTTCAGCTCTGCTGTTACCCTTTCATTAAAGTTATTAACAGAGATTTGTTATGAAACTACTGTTGTGAGCACTGTCCAGCACAGCCTGCTCAGCCAGTGGCCAGTTAATGGTGTGAATGAAGTGAGAGGAGAAGCCACATCTTTTTCTCAGCTTCCCCTGTTTAAATTCCCCCTCCCAACCCTGTACTGAATTTCTAGTGGTTTTCTTTAATTTCACATGTTGAAAAGACTGAGTGATCCTTTTCCTCAGATGGTCTTTCTAGAACCCCCAACAGAGTGTGAATAATTATTCCCACTCTGTTGGGGCTTTGATAAGGCTCTTATGCCTGCCTTTTGCTCAGCCTCTCAGCCTTTGTTCCTGCTAAAGTTATTTTCATTCTTAATAAATGAAAAAAAAATATGTAAAAACTGTAACACGATCAAGCAAAATTGTAATTTTAGTAATAGTAATAACAATCAAAATATTGACTTGAAAACCATAAATTCTTGGTCAAATCCCTCTGGTAAGCGAGTAGTCATTTTGTGTTTACTTCTATTTTTAAAAGTGCACAATTTTGAAAAAGAATTGGCTGGAAAGGAGTTTGAGAGGTGTCTGAATATGAACTTTGACTTCTGTCTGGAAGCAGTGTCCTGGCCATCTAGACTGAACACGATCTGTAATATTTAATGGATGCCACAGGTTTGAAAATGTTTATAGTTTTGTTGCAAGTATCAAGAAACAAGCATATTTAGAAACATATGTGAATAAACTGGGGAGCCCTATGAAGTAGGAATCAAAGCACATAGCTGCCTTCTATTCCCCATTGAAAAAGGCATAGAAGGTATTACTGTTGACTAAACAAAAAGCTTTGTCTGGACTTACATATGCTCTGATGCTCACGGGACTGGGGAAAGAGATTAATCCTAAATTCAAACATCCCTTCAAACACTGATTACCTATTTTAATACAAAGGACCACACATTACAAAGGAGACCATTTTAACCTTTCTACCTCAGTTCATTTTTCTAGCAAACAAACAGGCCAGACTCTGTTCACTGTTACTGTAACCGGAATCGGAGGTAACTCAATAAGGCTTATCCAGGTGTAACTGTAGGCACATGGCAACCTGATGCACACACACACTATGACAGAAGGATAAAAGGAGGAATAGCTTCAGGAAAATAGGTTATTCCAGACTTTTCAAAAACAACCTGTAGTTGATGTTTGGGTCTATTATGAAAATTAAATATACTTGAAGCCTACAGTTTTCCACAGCCATCTTAATTTAGGCATTGCAGTGCTGAGTAGCAGCATGAGATCAAAGTAATGGAGCATACAGATATATTGGCGTTTTGAGATTGGAAGATAAATAATTCATACATTGAAAACAGAGTTGGGTTGGGGATATTATAGATTAATTCCATCTCAGTTTTTTTTTCCTCTCTCTTCTCCTTTCTTTTTTTTTTTTGCTAGTGGGAGACCTACTGCCCTTGTCCCTTTCTTCTGATTTCTGAATCTGCCACAGGCACTGTTAGAATTACAGCAGTGATAAGAAAAAATCAGGCATGGGATTTGAATTAATGCTTTTAGACAAATCTCCATTCCATCTCTAATTCTAATGCTAATTACATTTGCAGATCAAAGCCTGTTCATTAAAGTTTTGCTTTTGAATACATGTAAAGATTTTACTTTTTTGTTTGATTTTTTTTCCATTTTTGGAGAAATATTTCTTCTAGTAGAGACCAGATGTTCCTAAAATATCCCTTTGGAACAGCACAGCTTTGGTTCTCTGTTTTCCTTTCTTTGAATCTTTTGTATGCATTGGGTACAACATTGTTCTGTTACTGTATAGGCAATCCATCTTTCTGACTTGTTTGGTTTCTGCCAGTGATAACTTCATAAGTGAGTACAAATAATTGCAAATATGTTTAACTGCTTTGCCAACTGCAGGTATTCAATATTTGTATCAGCTTCAATAATAAGATTATGAGATTACAACTAAGAGTTTTAAAAATACGTATATATATCGGGAATAGAGTTTTTCTTTTCCCTCTTGACTCTCAGGTTTCTATGATTTACACTTGCCATCTGCTAGGAGGACTAGAAATTCTTACCTCTCTTCCTTTTTTTTTTTTTTTTTTCCCCCAGAGAACAGAAGAGAAGAAGAAGGAGAACCTTTCTAACATGGACTCCTTACATTTGGGCTTTCAGAAACATAAGCATCTACTTGTGCTACTTGTGCTAAAAAAATAAAAGCTGGCAACACAGGCACAGGTCTCCTTGCAATTCAAATTTAAGCTTGCTGTGTCCATACATGTTTGTAGGATCAGACCCTATTTTGCAAGTGTCAGATAATAAAAGTCAGGGAAAGTCAGAAATTTTTAACACCACAACATAAGTCAGAGATTTTTAACACCAGAGCCTCAGGGGTTGTAGCAAAAGAGTAGGAGCTCATTTCAGGAGGAAATATAAAGAAGGAAAAAGAGAATGGTGGAAACGAAGTGTGAAAAGAGGGGATTAGGTGCTGAAAGGGGCTGGGCTGCATGCAGTAGGAAGCAGAAAAGGTTCAGAGGGTGAAAAAGCCAATTAGTGGAGTATAAATCTAAAAAAGCCTATTTCTGAAATAAAGAGGTGTTAACTTAAGGCAGCTAGAGAGAGGATTAGTCAAGAAAGTGAAAGGCTGCAGTTAGGAAAGAGTGGGATTTTCAGGGCTGATCAGGACTGAAAAAAACACCACCATATTACATATATTTATAAGGTATTTAAACTGTATAATGAAAGCTGGCCCCTTTTCTAGGCACGAAGCAGACTCCTCCCATCGCACCCCCCCGAGAGGTGTGCTGCAGACAGCCGGATTCTGGCTTCTGCCTTCTATCTGCAGGCAGCAGCAAAGGGCCTGCTGACTCAAGCGAATTGCTTGTGGAATCGCCTTAGATGTCAGGCACAGTGTGACTCTTCCTATCTTTGCAGCAACAGGAAAACAGTCAACAAGAATCATTACCTCAGCTACGACAGAGCTGTTCAGCGGCTTCCATTCCGTCAGATCTGACAGGCACAGAGTACAGAAGGTCCGTGCTCAGCATGGGGCAGCTTTCTGTACCTTTCCCCAAACACCTAGGAGTATTTCAGACTTGATCCTGGTACAGTAGCTAAAATCCTCCTGCATACATGATAGTAATAGCATTATAAATGCCTATTGCCCCTCCAAAAAGCTTTGGGTTCCCAGGAATTCTTTTCTTAGATTTTTTTCTCCAACACGTGTATTAAGTTAAAGCATCTTGGTTTTCTGCCATGACAGAGTCAGTTACTATTTCCCTGCTACTACTGCAAAAACCTGCAGCTCATCTGCTCAGGCAGGCATGATGTTGTTATTCATACCTATGTAAAGAAAAGAAAGAGTAACAGACATTGCCTCTTGCCCATTGATTTGCAGTGGGAAACTGGAAAGTATGGTTGAAAAATCAAACCAGAATCCAATTGTGCTCACATGCATCCACATGTATTTGCAACTAAGTCAGTAGTTTCCAAAATAATGAACATGTGCAAAGACTTTTGGATATAAATTGGCAACCCTGAAGAATCTCTCCCAAAAGACAGTGTATGTGGCAGGAAGCATGCAATTACCTGGGTATTAAGAGATCATGTGAAGTGCTGCTACGAAAAGGTGCTTGCAATATACAACTAGTGCTACTGATATACAGTCTCCAGCAATTACAGCATTCATTTTTTAAATAGCATTTGGTGCTCTCTCATCTATTGCCTAGAAGTTCATATACCTAGACATAGAGATCACACTTGCAACTAGAAGGATTTCCTATTGACACAAAGTTACTAGAAAATACCTAACTAGAAGAAATCCTCTTCCCTTCTGTCTTCTACAATGCTGCAGGATGGAAGAAGATACATTAGCTAGATTCAATGTGCCATCCTAAATATTATGGTTAATAAGCATCTTCATACAATTGGAAGTATACCTTTCCATGTGGAAAAAGAATAAATAAAAACATGAAATGTAACAGGCCAGCTTTCAGCAAATCAGCATTTCTGCCTTAAACTGACTGGAACTGTGCCTATTTATATCATCTAAGAATCTAGACAGTTATCTGGGCTTGCCAGCTCACTGTAGGGATAAACATAGCTTTAGCCAATTAAATGTTCATTAGGGGCAACATAGAAAGGATAGCAGAAGCCAAAACTCGGAACCAGTCAGCACTTACGCTTTTGTTCTTTTATCAAATGAAACATTAACATTTTGTGGAACATCTTTTCTGCATGGGTAAGCACAAGGCCCACTATAAATGCTTGTTTAGATCTACTGGGGAGTTATTTTATCTATGAGTTTCAGGTGCTTTTTTTTGCCTTACTAGTATGTCAGCCTTCTTAGCATAGCACAGTTATCTCAGTATAAAAGTACCTTACACTTATCACTAAGCTTACAGGAGTCATAGATATTGAATAGATACCTTAATCTGTAAAAGTACTTCATAATAGTTTCAAACTAACATACTGTGATACAAAATCACTTGTGTACAAGACCTAACCTGCAACCTCCCTACAACATAAATCTAACAGTGAACACCTGGAAATCTGAAAAGGACATAAGCAGTTAGCCCAAAATGTAATTTCCATGTTATACCTAGGAGACTGAAATTTACCCTGATATAAAAGAAATTACAAAAAGACTCATTCACCATGGATGTCTTATTTAAATCACAGTCAGATTCAGTACCATCTGGCCCTCCACAGTTATCCTTGGTTCATGCCCTGCAACTTGATGGTGGATTCTAGCCACCAGGAATATAAACCAAACTGTGCATGAAGTGTCAACAATCCCTGACATTTACCCTTTTGTTGGTTTTATCACCTGAGGTGATAGTCTCCCCTTGTGTGAGAATAACTCACAATTGTATTTGCAAACTTGGACATGCATATGCTACAAGCTGTTCTTTAAAAGAGTGTAAGAAGGCACCTCATAATCCTGGAGTAAAACTCTTTCAAAAGGTATACAGCCAGCATGTGTTTTCAAAGGTTTTAGAAAAGGTGATAGAAAGCAATAAGAGCTGATAATGCAAGATAAACAGAAAAAGAACTAGGCAAATATTTTAAAAACAAACCCTTTTCTAAGGTTGGTGTTCTCTTTTACCCCGATAAGGCCTGTTTCAGCTGTTGGTTAGCTTTTCCCTAATGCTGTGGCTCTAACGGTTTTTTTCACAATGACCACCTAGGATCCTGAGGATGGATATGGCAGGCTGCTCATAACTCTATGACACTTAATTTCAGTCATCACCCTAGGGTCATGGCTCTCACATTTACAATGTCTGTCCTAATAAATTTCTCACTTTTCTGGTTCATATTTCTGCTTCCAGGGTTTCAGATATTTTGGGGTTAGAGTAGGACAGGGAGATTGTTTTTGTGAACTCAGAGGACTTGTCAAGTCTTTAAGTCATCAATTTCAGTGGTTTCTCAACTAATAATGAAGTCTCATTATCAGCATCTTTTGATCAGTTGTGCAGTCTCTCTGCAGTGATGACACAGTACTGTGGACCATTGCTACAGCAATGACTATCCCAGCCTTGAGCAATAGTACAAACTGGAACCAGCAGTGCTGCCTCCAACACCACACATCAGGGTGTGCCTGCACGTGTGTTCTTTTCTATTGTAACAGGATCAAACAGCAGAGTAACAGCATCAGTTTTGAACAAAAAGGGGCTTTTACTGCACCATTAATAGCAGTTGTTACACGAGACCTGTTTTTCCTTGCTGATCTTTTTTTTTTCCGCTATGATTTTCTTCATTCAATACATAGGATGAATAATTTTTACAAGATATAGCTGAGATGAGAGAATATTGTCTTTTTTAACAGATAGAGAATTGCACAGTTATATTAAGTCTGGAAGTATTTGTGATTTTAAACCTTGAGACATGGAAGGCCTGAGGTTTTTTTCATAGTTTTAAGTTATTAAGTTATTATAAAGTGTAAATTGTTCTCTACTTCTTCAATTCAGACTTAAGAGTCTCTGGTTAGAGGTGGACTGGCGACAACACAAATTCATTACTTTTTCTGAAAAATACGGTTTAAATGTTTGCACTGGCAATAGTTCTGCAGCTGAATTCTGTTTCCTGAGACAGCTTAATCAACTAAGAAAAAATCTTCCCCTCTTTCTGCAAGCTTGTGATAAAACGCACTTCAAATTAATGAATTTTTCTTTCCGTGGTCCCATTGACTCCAAGTGCCAGACTCCTTATCCTGATAATTCCAGTTTTGTCAAGACCTTTAAGCAATTAAAATTCTCCAGGGTCTTCAGTCTCCCTCTCACCTT
This sequence comes from Apus apus, assembly GCF_020740795.1. Classification (NCBI taxonomy): domain Eukaryota; kingdom Metazoa; phylum Chordata; class Aves; order Apodiformes; family Apodidae; genus Apus; species Apus apus. Next base: position 9,650,463 of record NC_067297.1, read on the forward strand.
GACAATTCTGCTTTCTCCTTATACTGTACCTACTTCCTTCTCTAGTTTTCAGTATTCACTTTGTCCATCCAGTCTGTCTTAGGGATGGAGCAAGTGAAAGGATATTTTGAACAAATCTAGGCTCAGTGAGAGATTCAAGTGTTCATACCGCTCATAAATCTTTAGAGGCTTTGGATGATACACTCTAGCAAGTTTCTGCTGCATGTGTGTGCACTACAATATCTCCAATGCTTTTATCTTGATAACTTAATGTGAGTTTTCAAAGGAAAGGCAAAAATCCCATACACAATGCAAAGAACATCCTCCTGATGAATTTCAAGTCCTCATTCCAAAGTATAAAGTCTCTAGAGTGTTTCAAAGTAAATTTTATCAGATATCTTAGCACAGGACCATATTATGGCTAATATTGGTCACCTTTAATAATAGGTTGCAATGCCAGCTCTGCTTATGATGCAAGCCTTTGAATCATAAACTAAGCTATATTCCTGGAGGCATATCTGCAGCTTTTATCTACATCTGTGCCTGCCACATATATGCATTTAAAGACAATTTTTTTCCTTTCATATTGAAGTCAAGATTCCAGTTTGCTTACACTTAACTTTGTAATCTGGCTCTAATATCTCCAACTGATATTTCCCTACATTGTCAATGAGGTCTGATCAGCTCTTGGCAGCTGCAATATAATTGTGACAGAGAAAATCTGTGTCTTTGAAGTGTTCGTCCTTTCTGCTTTGCTCATTTTCCGCTTGCAGGAATTTCCTCCACTATTCAAGCACCACGGAAGTTGAAACTGACTAATGGGAAAACTAATCTGGTTACTAGCTGAAGCATGGATTTTTCAGCAGCCTCCCAGGGTGAGCTGCACAAAGAGCTTCCTTACTGGGGAAGATACTGACCTGGGCATTGTCATATCTTTTGCAGAGACAGGTCAGGTGAGTCTCTGATACCGTATTAAACAAAAAAATTCTTTTAATGCAAAGTGCTTTAAACGAGAGAGGAAAAAAGACTTCCTATCAAAGATTTAATAAAGGAATTGGCATTAATGGCTTTAAATGTGAATTTAAGTTCACTGGGATGGAAAATAATTAGATTCAATATGCATGAAAATTTAAGTTGCTCACAAACAAGGGCAGTTTACTGTTAACTTTTCTGATCAAGGCAGTTAAGGACCAGTTTACAGGTCTGAGATTTCAGGTATGATGCCAGTTCATAATGAGTAGAAAAACAGGCCAAGTTCTGTTCTCAGGGTAAAATTGACAGCTGTAAAATGTCTATATACCTTCTAAAATAAAGCTAGGCTGGCATACGCAAGCTTGGCTTGGACTGTACATAATTACCAATTTCTCTTTCAATGGGGCTTGAAAGCAAAATCTGCAGCAGAATAAATGCCAGTATAATTTGATGTAGATTTCCTGTATATGTATTTTCATACACCCTTTTAACTTGCTAGTGGTTCAAATATACTGTGAAATCCAGAATTAACTACATTAGTTTATAAAGTCAATACAAATGGATCGATTTATGCAGCACAAGCGATACCTACTAATCTAGAATATCTTCAAAATCTTAGTTTCCTTATTCCTCAACCTTCTGATTCATGAAATTAATTGCTCCAAATATAAGTATCACTTAGCAGCCAAGTGCCTTGTTCTGTCTTTTGTAACAACCAGCAATGACATTTGGAATCTGAACCTGACAGTATCAGATTTCATCTCAATCCCTGTATTACTCCAAGATAACTAAGGAAGTTATTTTCAAGTAGAAAAATGAATTGTTTAAAGTTGATAAAAGTGTGCTGAGCTTGCGCTGAACCAAAGAAAGGATGTCTCCTGCAAACTGGCAGGCCTGCGTTGCTCCCATTGGCATTGCAAGTTATGCACATGTAGAGTGAGGAAAATGGACTCCAATTAATGTATTTGTAGAGAAAAATGCTGCTTCCAATATACTGTTCCCCAGCTGAGCTGAGAGTGACTTCCCAAGATAAGACCCTGCTGTTACTCAGCTTCTAAATAAAGTAAGAGAAGACTGGGCAATGGGAGGTTCAGATGGCAAAGTGAATTTGCCTTGGTGAATTTGAAGTGCTTATATTGCAATCTGCAGTTCAGCTGTTTACCTGGTTTCTGGATGCTTTTTTATTTGCTGTCAATTTAACAAACCTTGTCCTCTGTTGATAAGGAGTCTTCATGCTCAGCTTAGTCCACCAGTTTTCCCTCTTTTGCCCTAAGCTTTTATAATGCCACATTTATTTTGGCGACTACAATATATTTGTTTGTAAACCCTCACACTGGCAGCAGTGCATGTTAATTCATTAAGCCTGACAGAATGTAGAATTACAACACAACAATAAGAATGTTATCCCTCCACTGATGTATAATTAAAGCACGGTCATCCAGGGAAACTTGAGTTCCTTTTTTCAGGGAAACCTTTTGTAATACAGACTGTTAAAACCACTGGTTATTCAAGTAGGTTAATTCTCTCTCCAGTATCTTCTCTTAGATAGGTATCTTGTGAAGGATCTCTGATGTGGGCAAATAATATGATCTGTATCTATTCCACCTCAGGCTCTGGCTTCACAAGCTTAACAAAGCTGGATTGACTCCATGCTGGATTAATAGACTTCTAGTAAAAACAACTTGTGCTACAGGAAATGTGGTAATATATAACAAGTTCAACTTGGGCCTGACCACATTTGATTATCAGGGATTCATTGGCACTTTCAATAGGAGCAGAGGTGCTGTACACTCTCTTCTGAGTGAATCTTTTTGGATTCTTTCCATCAAAATGGATGAAGCTACACTGTGCCTGCTTAAAGCTTCCTTGTAGCTTCACTTAGATAAATGGTTCTTTCTCATTTCCTATCCTGGGTTGCTATGGCTGGCTAAACTGAAATAGTTGTCATGCCTTATCTGAAGTGCAGATTAATAAGTTTATTAAATGATCTATAATAGATACTTAAGAAAAGTATATTAACAAATTTAAATTTTTCTCCCTCTCTATTTTAAAAGCAAATTGCATAATTAACAAAGAAACCAAAATAAATACAAATGGGATGGGGCCTTTCTTTCAGAATGATGATATGAGTTATTAGTAACTTGTGGGTTTTGGTTAGCTAAAGGAACATTTTGTTGCTTCTCATTTCCACTGCAGAGTTATTGAAAGTGTGGGGCCAACATTCAGAAGGGTAAAGTCCCACTGAGTATATGTAGGTGATTTCAACAGTAGCTGCGTAGAGTTTGCAGCCACCTCACCTTCTAAGAAGGGACTGTGCTCATTTATGAAATCCACTTCATGTGCATGTGAAGCACAAAGGATATATACTACTTAAATCCCAACATCTATGATGTATATTAGGGCTTGTCCCAGCACGCTGCAAAAGAGGTAAAAGTCTGCAGGAGTACTTTGCTGATAGGGGCTAGGAATTGACAGAGTGATTAGAAATAGCTTCTGGGTTTTGTTTTGGTTTGGTTGTACTTTTTCCCAGCAGTACAAACTAGGTTGTAATCTTATGACACCAGAATACCATTGTATTGGGAATCTGATGCTCCCAGTCTCTACTTGCCACCATTCTGGCCCACCTTCTTGGAGGCCTCTGTTTGGTGACCATAATTACTTTGCCTGCATAAGCCTGTACAAAACTGTGGAAACAGAGAGAAGTGGCTGCATAAGGCAGAGGTTCAATGCCACAAATCTCTTTTGATATGACTGGAGACTGGGGAACAAACTATCCAAGGGAAAAATAGTGACCCACCCCTTCCATTTTTTAATAGCTTAGTATTCTCTTTCTTTAATGGTACAGGAATCTGGAAACGGTTTTACCTGGTGTGAATACAGTGACTTTGATTTACTCTGGTGGCACATAAGGTTATAACAATGAAGTTGCAGGGAGTAAAGAATGAGAAGAAAATAGAAGTCGTTCATTGGGTATCACATATTTTAGTAAAACTGAAACTTTCCAGAGTGTCAGAACTGTTCCTCTTTCTGTGCTCTGACTGTTCAAATTTTTTCTCTTGCACCAAAATAGACTATTTGTTTATTACAGCAGGAACTAATATTTTTCCTGTAGCCAGTTAAAAGAAATACATCCTCTTTGTGGCTTTGAAAATCCCTGCAGGATTATGAATGAATACTTCAAGAGTGTATTATAAATTCAGACATGTCTATTGGGCTTTCAAGTATCACAGCAGGAGCTTCTTACTGAGGCAACCTGAGGGTAAAGGCTTTCCCACCTTTCCAAAGTGACTCCTCCCACAAAATTTTCTTAGGCTGCAGTTAAAAAAACCCACCACCCTACCTAGCTGAGCTTCTTAGAGCTGCTTCATTCTAAGCAGAACTGAATATAGATATAATTTAGTAGAATCACATAGCCAGACATTGCTCTGGAGCCTGCTCCGTTTTCCTGCTGTATCCAATATCTTGCACACTCTTTAATGGTAAGTTGTTATTTGAAACCAATGTGATTTTTATTTTAAAGTCTAAGCAGGTTAGTTAAAAGACTTGCTTTCCAGCACGTGCTGTCCTAGATGTGCTGTGAGCACCTGTCATTATCTCCTCCAAATTCTGCTGCTGCTCCTACTTGCTGACTGGCAGCGTCACAGCGTTGTGACAGTGATTACAAAGTAGGATTAGACATAGCCCATTTCTCCCATCCCCTGCTGTGAGTGCTGAACCAGCAACTTTGCAATGTTTTGATCAGATACACTCAGCACTGACATATAAATCAGGGACAGTACTAAAGGGAGAGGGGAAGAATCAGCAACAAAGAGGCAAAATCAAGGGCAACTTGGAAGGAAAAAAATGAGACTAAAGAGAGTTTAAAAAGCACATAGCTTTGAATCTATATGTACTTACTTCTAAAGCAGATGAGGGGTGTTGCTACTTTCAAAAGAACTCACACATTTTCAGGTTTTTAAATGCACATCGTCCCAGTAAAAAATCTCCAGTGGGCTGAGCCTCAGAATGAACTTCAAAATGAAAAAGAGTTTTAGCTGGAAAATGCAGGGCAGTTGTTAAGGAGTCCTGTCAGACACTCTTTGAAATTTAAGAACCACCTGCAGCAACTAGTGTAGGTGGTACTCATAACACTATGCATGATGCTGACTTAATGGCTTAGCAGATGTTGTGCATGGGTGTAAATCCTTTGTAAAGATTAACAAAAAGGCTTAAAGATATAAATACATTTTCTTTACAGATGTCAGCTAAAAATAAAAGACAGTATCAAGAAAAGAGTCAAAGAGGGTGGTCATCTTCCAAGTATTTTTCTTAATCCTTTAGGTATCAGAAAATAAAAGCTGGTGTCAAGGTGCTCCAATGTTGTAACAATGGAGGAAGATTTGGGATTGACAACTATTCTTACAACATACAGGACACAGCATGAAGATGAGGAAACATATATTTGAACACACCTAGCCTCAGTGTGTATTTCCAATACTCCACTAGCATTTCTGTGAAAGTAGCTGCTATTAAAGAAATTAGCTTACAAAATAAACATTTGTAGCAAAAGGCATGAGGAGAACTTTCAAAACAAGACATACTCTTGCACTATATGAAATGTTGACTGTCTAAACCCTCACTTTACAACACAAAACCATAGGGGTGCAGAAGAAAAACATGATATGAAAACTAATACATACACTTCCAAATTCTTACATATATTCTCAATTTTAACCATGCACAAAATTTTCCTAAGTCTTTTGAAGAACTACTTAAATCTTAAATGTATTATATATGTAAGCACTTTTGCAGGACAGTGGTCTATGACAGTCACTCCTCAAATACTTCACAGAACAGTCTGTGACTGAACTTTGTAAAGGTGTCAGAGAGGAACCCTGGATGTCACTTGACATGGGTGTGTGTGATTTAAAACCAGCACAGTGAAATGACAACAAAACCCTCTGAATTAATCCAAGCTTAACTAGAAGGAAAAAGCCTTCTCTCAGTTATTCTTTTTCATAGTGAACTCCTTGGTCTAAAAGCAAGAATTCTGCATTTCCACTGGTGAAACTGAGGGCCAGCTTTGTCCTTTGCTCTCTGTCTGGCCTATTAAATCTCCTAATTTGTATTTATAACTATAAATGCAGAGATCATACCCCAGGTCAAGCATTTTCTAAAAGTCTCTGGTGTAGACTCACCCAGTACAATATATCCCTTAGTTTTAGTTGGCAAATATAACGGAAACAAGAATGAAAGCAGTAAGATCTTACGCACTTGAAAAAACAAGATTGTTATCTCCATCTTTCAGTTGCTGTAAGTGAGAAAAGTAGCCAGCAATATGTAGGTCATCATCAGTAGCTGCTTTGGTAGACTGAGAACAGTTTAAAGGAAGGAAGAGGTTTCTCTTTGTGTTTGAATAAGTTACTCTATATCCATGAAGTATCTGTGTCACACCCCAAAGGGAGAAGCATTATCAGCAAATGAATGAACAGGGCATTCTGTGTTATGCCAGTAGCACTGTCTTTGAAAACAAGGGAGACAAGAAAAGTAGATTCAGTGTGGCTTTTATTTTGCTGTCTACCATTGTAATGGAGCTCCTCCATTAACTCATTCTTGTCAGGTTGAATTGAAAGTGACAGTTAATAACTTATACCAACATCTGCTTGCACTTGAGGCAATAGCAATAGGGCTCCACGGTGTCCTCACAGTGTGTGGAGAGACCTGGCTCGTGGAAAGAGGTAGTATCTAATACTGTTCAAGTCTTGGACACTGCTGGAAGAAAAATATGGATGTTCTCTTAGGCCAACAAGCTTAGATCACCTGGAAACTCTAGTTTCAAGTGAGGTACTGGTAAAATCTGGTGAATATAAACCTTCTGCCTTATCAGAAATTCAGTTGTTTACTGATGCCACTCCACTCACTCAGTTAAGCTGCACTGAGTTTTCCCAGCAGACAGGAGCTGGACCCGAGCTAGAAAAATTATGAATATTTTTATTTTACAGCCATATGTAATGACTGATCCAGATGATAGGCTCTTCTGCAATATCAGAATTCAGCAACTCATATCAGTGGCAGGGAAAACTACTCCAGCCCCTGTTTTGATACTATTACTGCAGTGTGACTAGGCCAGACAGCAAACTACCAGGTGCAGTCCCACATTGCACTGTCATAAAAGTTTGAGAAGGAATGGGGTCCTGGGCAGGCATGTCATCTGGCACAGAGTATTTCAATCTTGTGTTAATTATCTTTCTAATCCTGTAGACAGTTTATAACATTACCACTGTGTATTATACTATCTCCTTGAATGTGTTCTAACCTAGAAAAAATTACATTAGCCAGTATATTGCTCTGCCTGACCCAGCTGTGCAAGCAAAACTTTTGCACTGCTCTAAAATTTGCACTTGGGCTTTTCCATGAAACCTTTTAGTGCTCAAGTCAAAGTAATAGATCTGTAATTGGTTTCAAAGCATGCTTGAATTAAGCTAATACCTACCATTGCATGATGAGATACATCACACGCCTCAGTCTAATTGTTTTGGTGTTTCTTAATGTTTGCTGATTATAAGATCATTAAAGTATCATTATACATTCAGTAATTTTCAAATATTAGAGACTGTTGGTGCCAGATTTTGTTATTTCCTCCCCTCAGTGAGTAGGGCAACAGGTTTTGATACACTCACTTTATTTCCTCCATCAGGTAGGACAAATACCCTACTCAAAATGAACACTTATGTACAGACTGCTGGCATGTCCCAGTATTGCTGCAGTGATTGTTTCACAAACCATTTGGCCGGGTTTTTTCACACTGTAATGCTGCTGGTTTTTGTGATGTGATTTATAGCATTTCTCTTTCATCTTCACCAGTGCCCTTTTTTGAATGGAGTACATGGAAAAAAACCCTAAAAAATGGGACGTTTTTCCAGTGATAATCTTTTCTGTTTCACTTTCTTTCCTTCCTTTTCCATCCGTGCCTTTCTTTCATGAGATTCTTTCACAGTGGCCTATTTTTAACATCCTTTTACAGCTGATTCTTGTAGCTGCAAAGCTGTGCTAATATGATATTGTACTAGTCAGAAAAAGTTATTTAGGGCAGGGACTGTCTTTTTGGTCTGTGTTAGCACATGGATGTCCTCAGCCAGAAATGAAACTCAGAGGTTCTGCTACAATGAGTGATAGCAGAAGAGTTGAATATATCTGTATCTATATATCTGTAACAGTATAGAGACAGGAGAAGGTAAACGTGTCTAAAATCTGAATGAAAGCTATTCTGTTTACTTACTGTATTTCTGATCTATAACAACCCTACTCCCCTATTTTTTTTCACCTACTTCATAATGCCCTTCTACAACATCTATCCTCAAACTTTTTATTTCTTTAAGATTCTTCCGGCCTGAATTATTGGTGTATTGTTCACAGCTACTCACCATAGGAGAAGGTAACAATGGTAATGATCCCTTGAAACAGCTCTTAAAATTGTCAGCTAAAAATTCTGGTGTACCAAAATAGCGCAAAGGGGACAATTCCCAAACATGGCAGTATAAGGTCATGCATGAGTCTGCATTACTATTCCAGTGGCCACAAGTCCAGCAAAAGAAATTTCTGGTTTCCCTTCCAACAGCCTCTAATTTCTGCATGTTCATCACAGATTACCATCTGTTCCATTTTGCTGAGTCAGTGTTTGGATGGTTGTGCTCTTTGTCTCAGTTTTGAAAGCAAAACCAACAAAAAACAAATCTTGCTTCTACTTTTTCCTCAGTTACTATTTTTAAACCACAAAATGTCACCATTCTGCTTTGCAATGCAACCAAAATAAAGCACTGATTCAGAAGAAAAGAAAAAAGGGGCCAAGAATAAGCAGGAATGAGAACTTCAATTTGTTCTAACAGGACAGGGATCCACAAGCTAACATTATGCAGAGATGAAAAAATGAAAGCTTTGTTTGAAGAACTTGCAAGTAACTCAAGAGCTGCTGTTCCTTTCCCTCAATCAAGTGACTGTATCATCAAAGGGCTTTTCGCATCCACAGCATCCAACAAACTAACTTGAAAGTCTCAGGAATTTAGATAGCATCCTCTTCTTGGATTTTGAATGGGGCCTGCTGGATGTGATACTAAGCTTTGTTCCCTGGTAAGCTAAAGATCCTTTTCTTTGTGTAAGTGCGTGTGAGACAGAGTGGCTGTGTCAGAAAGGATGATCTCAGCTTCTCGAGTGGCTTTAATTGTACAGGCTAATCATCCCATACAGGCTGATTTCATTTATTCTGTCTGTGACACGGTAAGCCTCTATGTAGTACAAACAATACAAGACTAAATAAACCCAAATATTAATCATTCCTGGCATTGTAACTGTTGAGTGTGGCAGACACCTATATTAAAATGGTGACAAGAAATTCAGGGAGGGTCAGAAAGAGACGTGTTTCCGTTGGTATCACCTCTCTATGCTAAATTATTTTGGACAATGGAACATTTAATCCTTAGAGCTCATACATCTGAAAAGCATCTGATTCATATTTGAAATGAGATGGACAGGTGCTCAGTACCTTCAGAATACTTGCAAGGACACAATAGTCCTGCACAGGTTTCAGAGTGTGATCAGAGAATGAAAGATTAACACCCCTGGGGACTCAGACTTCCTGTATCAGAGTGGATAAGGCATTAATTACTTTCCAAGTACTTTACAGTGTTACAAGAAGAAAATCTTTTGAACATCTGATTTCAGACTGGTCATTCACTTATACTTTCACCCAGGCAGGTATATGTCATGTACCTTTATATGTAAATTACTGAAAATCATTAGAATTGTTTAGGAAACAGATTAATCAAAACAGTTTAAAGTAGTGGTTGCCAATAAGGATCAGAAGCCTGTTAATCCACACAAACACATCCATTTTGAGCCTCTGCTATTTACTGTCTGACCCCATCTCTGGACTCCCCTCCTCTCCAAACACTCACACAAACTTATTCTCTCAGGCACAACCCAGATGTCCTGCTTCTCTTCCTAGGCAGCAGGAGGAGGTAGGGCTCAAACATCCATCTTCAGAGGTATCCCACTGTACATATGGTTTGCTTGTTTGCAGTTGTCTTTCTGCACATAAAGCTGATCAGAGACTGTTCTACCTCCGTGCAGACAACTTCTACAAATAGAAACATATTTTACCTGCAATTAATTGGAACTACCATGCCTCCAGTGGAATTCCACAAAAAAAGAGCTATCCCAAAAGCAATACTTCTTCCTCCAACAGTGAAGCAAAGCTTGATAGTTCATAGGCTATATTATAGTAATTCCACAATTTTCTAACTTTTTCTGATTTTAACTCAGAGATTGAATTGTCATAATTTCTTTGCATTAATAACGTAATTATAACTAAAAAAAAAAATTAAATGAAATTGCATATGCTTCATCACATTAGTATTTTATGTTTTAATTAGACTTTGAATTCCTGGGTAACTTAGGTGAATGGGACAAAAGATGGCCATGACTCCATTTGTGTGGGTCTTAACTCTTTAACTTAGGCCGTGGCCAGGCCAACACAGAAGCAGGTGTGTTTACATTGTAACAGCTGCTCCTTGGTAACAATGCTGACTTAAGAGTTAATAAGGGCTTGGAATTCATTGAATATTGAAAAGTACAGATAAATTATCAAATTGCTCTAAAGATCTACAATATCTACCCCTTACTTTTTTGTTTGCTATCCCTCTTGATTTTTTCTTCTGATGTTAATGTTCTCATTAAAAAGGAAAAAACAAAGTCAAAACCAAACCCTTACAGTTTTCTGTCTTATGTTTTCCCCCTTTTTCCAGGATGAACAACAGCAAGCCCTGCTCTTGTGTCCATAATACCTCCCTCCCTCACCAGGGGCAATACTTCTAGGTAAAACCAACTTCAGCCCTTGCGATACTCCAGTGATCCTCCCACTACCAAACCAAGTCATGCTTTAAATCCTTTTCCATAATACACCCTATGTTTTTTTCTCACAGCCTTTATGATTCATCACAACAGCTTTCTCCCACATTCCCTAGCTTCCTTTGTTTGTCCTCCTGGATGAGCAAGTAATAGGAAAAGCTCTAACATGCACGAATCTACATTTGCACTCATTAACCTACCAGTATGTTTGTAGTGCTAGGCCACTAGATACACCTGTGCTACCAGGCTGCCTAAACTGAGCATATGAGAGCGGAGCCCTCCCTGCCTTCTACTCTCTGACTGCTGAACTCCTGAAATGTGTGGGAATTTAAATACTACAGACCTCCAGCCTTCTAAGCTTAGCAGAAATTATATTTCTATATAAGGGCTGAACAGATAAACGTTTTAAATATATCAGCCTTATTTCCTTAGCATAACAAGTTAAATATGGGTCTGAAACCTTGTCTAGACCTTTGTCTACCTTCTAACTGTTAGAAATAGAATGGCCACCTTCTTACCACATAATAGTTTTCCTGTCTTTTCCATGTATTTATACGATCTCCATTATCATAGTAATAGGGACCTCACATCCTTTAATGACTGTGATTCCCACCCATCTCCCTCCAAAGAAGATGAACAATACTATCATCCCAATTGTAAATACAGGATCTTCGTCAGAGAGAGGCTAAGACCTTAGTGTAGAACCTTAGAAACCTGTCTGGTGCTGAGGTTCCCCTCAGCAACTACCATCTCAAAAAGAATATCACTTTCTGCTGTGCCAAACTCATGCTGAAGAGCAAATGTGAATCAAAACTGTAAAGGTCCTGGTTTTGGTTTCTTGCTCCCCTTCCCACTCTCTTTTCCTTCCTGTTTAATTTCTATCTTTTTTTCTGCTCTTTTCTCTATTTTTATCCTTCTCTTATTAAGCCAGCCATTAAAAAGAGATGTTTCCTATCTGTAGCAGTTGAAAAAGCTTGTTTCAATAGAGTTTGACTCAAAGCCTTCCAGCTCACATCTGTGGCTGTGCAAAGGCAGGAAATACTTCCTATTAGTTGTTTTCTTAAATTGTTTTATGCCCCTAGTAAATTAGTGGCTCTCCCTTGACTACAGAGCTCTTTATTCAGAATGCCTAACCTTCCACCCTAAGAAGCTATATTGACCATGCTCTGTAAAAAGTTTATACCCTGAAAAACAAAAAAGGCAATCCAGTTTTTACTAAGGAGGTGAAGGCTTTCATTGCACAGTCTCTCCACAAGCTTCTGATGCACCTGACTATGATTAAAGATACAGAGAAGTAAACAAAATATCTTTCCTTTGTTAAAGAGGTTTAGCTGTGTAATCAAAAGTAATTCAGTACCTCTTTAGCCTTGGTACTGGTTAACAAGAGGCAGATTCCACATCCTAGTGGAAGAAAGATCAAAGGCTCTTTTGGCATTAACGAATGCTAAGAGAAAACCCCAAATATTTAATCAAGAGGGAACAAAACCTAAAAACTCATGCAGCTGTGAGCATTTTTTTCACATTTTCATAGTTTATACTTGAATAGTATCTAAAGGTTTGTTACCGTATGGATGAACAGGGTTAAATCAGGTGAGAAAGGGTGGAATTTTCAAAGCATTTTTTAAAGTGCCAGAGTCAAATGGGGCCTAGGTTGGGGCAACAAGAGAAGAGCTATTACAGGCTGTCACTTCTGAAAAAGTGTGATGGAGTATGAGCATGACTCAGAAACACAACACATGCTTTAGAAGGAGGGAAAAAGAAAAGGATGCACCTGACCGGTTTTGTGAAGTTGCTTACAAGCAATACAATAATTCTTTCCCAACCAAAGTGGCAATCAGATGATATCCTGAATTATTTGATTACCCAGCTCTACCAAACACAAAGTAAGTTGTCACACAATTGCCTTAAGTAGTTATAATAATGTATTGTTTTCATTGCAGTTATGCTAGAGAGCCTTGGTAATGAATCAGAATGCACTTTGCAATGCCTCAACACATGCAAAGAACTGTGGGTTCTTTCCTCAGAGAATTTAAAGAAGATGATGGGCAGGAAAAACACATGGAATCTGACCACTGATATTGGTCAACACAACAAGAAACAATCATATTACACCAGATGTTTTACCAATGCCATTTTTGTATAGACTTCACAGCACAGTAGACATTTTAAAAGGTATTACAGGGATTACAGTGCAATTACTTAGATGTTTAAGACGTGCTTCACCTGGACACAGAGGCAATACAAAAAAAAAAAAAAATAGCAAAGGGGCTTAACTGAAAAATAGTAATTGAGTGATAAAAGTAACATCAAAAGGAGCAGTTGTGGATATGACATCTTGCTACTGTGTGAAAAACGTTGGGTAATGAAATCCACAAAAAACTTTGCGAGTACTTGAAGTGGTGGAGAAGGGGCATTTTATAAAGATAAGCCACAAGCAGATTATGCCACAACACAATCCAACCAAGATATCAGGAAGATAATATCTGTAGTAATGTGTTGATGATAAAAATGAGATAAGATGAAATTCATTGGTGTGGGCAGAAAGAAGTTATACCTACTAAGATACGATATGAGGAATCTGCATTTTATCCATGTATATAGGGAAGAAAAGAAGGAGTTTAGATGTGTTTTCAAGCAGAAAATTAAGCAGTTGCCTGCAGCTTTGATGTGGTGATCTACGGAGAAAGAAAAAAAGGCAAAAAAAGAGTTCAGGCTGTACACCCAAACGTTAGTGAGGATGACGAAAAGAAAGGAAGTATCAAAGTTTATGGGCAAACTGTTGTCAGAAAGAGGTGTTGAGATCTTAACTTGGATAGGAGGAGAGTTTCCTTTGTTAAATTTAAAAAGAAAAACAAAAGAAAAAATTCGCTTTCCAGTTAAAAGAGAAAAAATAATCAATGCTCCAGTCTATAAACAAAACAAATAAACAAGTACAACCAACCAACAAAAACAAGGGAGGAAAATAACCAGTTAACTCATAATTTCTGTTTTGGTCAACCTGCCTAGAGCTGTCATCTTTCTGTCCATCACAGGAAAATACTGTTTATGCCTGTGCAAAATCATTAACTGCAAAATAACCTTTTGAGTGTTGATGAGATCAATGTAATACAAGGCTATTACTAAAATATAACCTTGCGTATGAGGCTTTAATTACAGTAATTATTTACAAAATAGAAAGAATTCTGCTTAGCTTTCACAGTCCAAGTTGAATGCGGAGCATTCACTACAAAATGTGAAATTAATTTAGAAATTACCTGGCAGATACAATTTTAACATGGATAAAAAGTAAAAAAAAATGAGCTGCTAGAAAAATCTTGTTTACCAAACGCTTGCTTTCTTAGAAAAGAGCATAAATGATGTTGAGTATTTTTATTATTCATTATTAAGAACTCTGAAAAGAAGAAACATTGCTCTCTTAGTTCACCAAATTCCAAAAGGAATCTATGTCTTACAGAAAGTTAATAGATAAATACAAGTGATATTCCCTAGGATAAGGTCATTCTTGGAGATTCAGATAAAGCACTTTGCAGCACATAGTTCTGTGCAGGAAATGGACTATGAAATTGCAGAAGCAGAAAAAATCTCATGGCAGACTTTTCACCAGTGCTTTGAGGATAGGTAGGATTATACAGAGTTCAAAATGTTCAAGGAAAACAAATGTAAAAGTTCTCTGGCATCTACAAATACTTGCATCTGAATTTGTAACTGAGGCAATTGCCAACTAAATTACCTGCCTGCATATGTAACTGAGTAATCTACATATTACAGTTTGAATTTTTGTGGTATTGACAGCCTTCCTAATTGTGTCCTGTGCTTTCACTGAGATCTAGTAATTAAATCAAAGGACTGAGGGCCTAGAGGTTTCTGGATCCTTGTACAGGCTGAGTCACCTGTTGATTCTATTGTGTCACATGGTAACCTGAGTGGGCAGTTGAATGGCATTAGTCATTCTCACTTGGGAATGAGTCATCTGCAGAAAGACGTATTACCATGTTTGAAAATACTATAAAGGGTGGAATTTTGAAGTTTTCTACTGTAGGAAAAAAAGTAGTCAAATGATACATCAATATGGAAAACATCCTTTCTTTTGCAGTTAGCTAGTGAGAATCCAAATACCACGATGTTTGTAAAAAATAAACATGAAATGAAACAGAGTTCAAGCAACTTTTCAAAACCATTTGGGATAGATGTAAAGCAAATATTCATGACTTAAGACACCAGGTGAAATATCTCCCTTAAGATTCTCTCCTAAGCTGTGATCTCTTCCATACACTTACTGAGCTCATTTCATTTCACCTCTTCTTTAGCTTTAGAGTTTCACAATGGAAAACAATGCCTGCTTTGTAACAGCATCTAACTAGGAAAAAAAGTTTAAAAGTACATACATAGTTTATGAGAGTACTTTCAAAGGCTATTCTCAGCAGCCTATGCATCTATGTACCTTGTTGAAACTGATGGGATTACTTCTCAATGATACTGCTATCAGAAAAAAAAACAGAATCTGTCCCATCACCTTGAAAATGTACAAACATTCTGTACCATCCCTTATTGATTAAAGCTTTACCAAGAGCTCATTGGCTTTCACTCAAGCTGATGCATTTAATGGCAAAAACTGGATATTCAAAGTAGAAATGTGCACTCTCTTCTGATAAATGATATGGCTCACCTACAGCTGGAATTGCCCTCCTAAAACCTGTAGCTCATTCAAGGAGCCCTTTAGCAGTTGAGTTCCTAGTTGAGCTAGGAATCCAGCCATGTGTCTTCTATGGCACTCTCCTTTTTTTAACCTGTTCATTAAGGTAGGAAGTGGAGCATTATTGAAGAAATGGCTTCAAATCACATGTTCTTCTCAGCACTATGTGGGTATTTGTGACATAAATGAGTCCCATCTATCCTGCCCTCTGTAACAGGATTGTCATGAACATTAACTCAGCATAGGAAATAGGAGCTGAGGCCCATATTTCCTCACTAATTATGTGCTTAATTCTTTTGGATTGCTTACCTTGTATCGTGTACTTGTATCCTGGCTTCTATCCTGCCTGCATATATGTTATGGTCACTTGTTAATAGATAAGAATATTGATTATGGCTGATACTGACTTAATAGGTTTGTGGTAACTTCACAATTTTGGTCATGTCTGCATGAGTGCAGTGATGAACAGACCAATCATTCTTCTGGAGGAAAGGCAACAGAAAGTGGGAGGCTGTTCCAGCCACTATGGAAAGATAGCACAAAAGTCATGAGTGAGTGAAGGAAACCGAGGCTCGGGTGGAGCAAAAAGAAAGGGGTAGGGTGTGAATTGAGATGATGGCGAAGCTGCAGGCAAGGGTGACACATTCTGAACAATTCTTACAATGTTTTTAATTATCTCTCATGCCTAACATTCCATTAGCACCACGCTGCAATGGGTGGAGACTGATGGGTGGAAAGGGACATCCGTCCCCTCCTATCCTCCTGCAATTCAAGCCACAGTGATAACTGGTAAATCCCCAGAGATCAGACCCTTTTTACTTATTCATTCCTCCCAAATATAAGTTGAGCTTTCTCTATGTGTTCTACATTTCCTGTGTGCATGGATGTTATTCATCTGCTGAAGCAGAAGTATAACAGATATACTGTTTTTTGCAGTTATTAAGATCACTGAGTCCAGTCTTGTCCATACTATGCTTGCTGAGGGTGTGTGGCCTAATTAATAGGCGGAGCAGTTTAAAGGAAGAACAGAAACACAGGCCATTTTTTTTCCTTTTCCTCACTGACGATATTCCTAACTGACAGGGAAATATGCTTTTCCAGTAATTGCATCAGCTCTGTTTCTGATTGTCACATGCACTCCTAGACCAGTTGCAGACTGTGCTAGCATCATAAACAAAGATAACTTAATTTTAAAAAACCTCAAATAACATACTGCATTTTTATAGGCACTGCAACAAAATAGTTTGTGGTCACATAGTTTTCAACTTGTTTTAAAGATTCCTACTAGGGGAACAAGGGCTGGAATAGTTTGTAAACTTGTCTCATAATTTATTCTTTTCTTTACAAGAATGGTTCACTGTGCTGATTGTTGCCTCAATCCTGTTTTGTAGTTCTGATTTTTAGGAGCTGGACAGAACTTCAACTCTACCACAGGACATCTCAGCTACTGTCTTCACTGGCTGCAAAATGGCTCTGAAAACAAGATGCCCTCTTGCAGTGAAGACTATTTGTTCACCATCTCTGATTTTCACTGCTTTTTCTGCAAAAAAATTCAAAGAATGCTTGATTCCTGTCTGCAGTGGCAACCATGATAGGTCCAGTCTGCTGTAATATTTTGGAAATAATCCTACATTTTTGTTTCCCACTCTTTCCCAGGAATATTCTAGAAGCTTTTTCTGAACTGATGGCAAAACTATTTGCCTGTATGTTTGTCATTCTAAGTTCAGTCCTACAGCTACAATCATACCTATACACATAAAATCAACTAACCAAAACTTTAAGTCTTAAATTCCCAAGTGAGATTTCTTAAATAATCTATCAAAAATACTAGATTTTGGCAGATTAAACAAATTTCTGCAGCAAAAAAGAGTTACTGTAATGAAGACACTAGCAAAATAAATCATAGAATCATCAATATTGGAAAAGACCTTCAAAATCATCAAGTCCATCTGTCCCCCCTACAACCCCTAACCGCTAAACCATCCCCTGAAACACCACATCCACCCATTTTTTTCAACACCTCCAGGGATGGTGCCTCCACCACATCCCTGGGCAGCCTGTTACAATGTCTGTCTTTCTGTAAAGAAATTTTTCCTAATATCCAATCTGAACTTCCCCTGCAACTTGACCCCATTTCTTCTTGTCTTATCACTAGTTGCTAAGGAGACGAGGCCAACACCCACCTCATTACAACCTCCTTTCAGGCAGCTGTAGAGAGTGAAAAGGTCCCCCCTCAGCCTCCTCTTCTCCAGGTCCCAGATCCCTCAACCTCTTCTTATAAGACCTGTTCTCCAGACACCTAATCAGCCCAGTTGCCCTTCTCTGCACCTTCTCCAGCACCTCAATGTCCTTCCTATACTGTGGTGCACAAAACTGCACACAGTGCTCAAGGAGCGGCCTTGCCAAGGCCGAGTACAGAGACAGGATCACCTCCCTATATTGCAACATCTAAAGCTGAGGTGCAGTAATTATTCCATGAAGTGATAAACTGGGGCTCCTAGTGCGGTACATCGCAATCATATTGTCACAGGAAGAACTATCTACCACCTTTCTTGCCCATAATGCAAAGTTTTCATTGCCCCTGGAAACTCATAGTACATATTGTTTTATGAAAGTTTATAAAATAAGAAAATAAAATTTTAGACACTAAATAATATGTTGTATTTTATAAAATATGGTAATTCAGTAAGTCACCAGCCATGCACACATCTTCAATATACCAAGCTCTACTCTCCTCCAAACTTTCACCATTCAGACTCTCCCTCATAAGCCATATCCCTTCTCTTGCTTTGCCTTAGCTTCACTCCTACATTTTAGACTGGTAATTCAAGGTTTTGTTCTCATTGAATTTGTGAAGATGAAAGAGCCAGCAAAGAGGTAAGATATCAGCCTTGCCCTTATACAAAAAAGCTGGTTCCTCATTACCCACATGAATCCAGGAGGATATGGGAGCCCCACCAAGATAGCAGCTTGCCCCGTGAGAGACAAGTCTAGTGGCTTCATGAATTTTCTGGAACTGGGAACACACTGGCCAGATCTCATCAGTCAGCTCTAACTTGTTCCTGAAAGACAGTGGCACTCAGTTCCTGCTGTGTTCGCAAAGCACCTCTTCCACCACACCTGTGGGAACCACTGCTTCATGCAGATGCAAGATACTGTTGCTGCTGTATATAAAAACTGTGGCTCCCAGCTCAGCTGACTGGGGGTAATTTACCCCTTCATCCCTGTGTGAGTCAGCTGCTCTGCAGTGCCTGCAGCGATGCAGCTGTGCCTCCCTTCCAACATGTTCATGCCTCAGCTGGGAACAACTTGCCTACACTCCGTCGGGATGGTATAGCCTTGCTGTTATATTTAGACTACCAGATGCTATAGTTTGAGGTGATTAGGTATTACAGTAAATAAACCCACATAAAAATCTAAAATAACAGACTCAGATTTGTGAAATTCTGGGCATTTATTTTAGTTACTGCTTCATGGATCTGGGTCCTACCTAAGGCCCTACCTTGTTATGTTCTGCACTACAGAGTGCCACAGTTTATCAGAAGAGATTACTTTACTGTCACTTCTACTGTAGTAGAATTTATTTTTCATCAGAGGTCTGAGATATACCAGTAACACATTAATCATGTGTCATTCATTCCATAGGAAAAACAGAAAACAAATAGAAACCAACCATCCCTTTCCTAACTTGAACTCTGCTCTCATTATCCAGGGAATTTTCTTTGCTGATTACTTTTGTTGTTTACAGGAATTATTTCTGCAAATAATCAGAATTAAAAGGAAATTATTTAGGGAGTCTTCCTCTGTAAAAAAAGAAAAAATTCACTACATAGTTTCTTGAAGTTATACCTGTACAATTAAAGTACAACTCCAAAAGATTAAACCTGCCTTGAAATATGATTTACTGATTTGAAATATCAACATACTCAATTTTCTCATGGTGAGTTTTATGTATTTTCAGATTGTGATGATAGAAAGGGATATATTGTCATACATTTACTAAACTACTCACAGACTACAACTATAGTACTGTATGTTTTTTAACAGATACATAATGAAAAAAGTCATGAATCACTCATTGTAGTGACATCGGGTTATTACTGGAACCATGTTATGATTATAGGCATCTACATCAGTCACAAGTTGCTTCTGTACTTGTTAAAATCAGTTGCAAAGCTTGCATTGGATCAGTGCTTTAAAAATATTACGGTAGGAATAATAATAATAATAATTAATAATAATAATAATAATAATAATAATAATAATAATAATAATAATAATAATAATAGAGTCCCTGCAGTTACGGTTTTGGTTTGGTTTTAAATGCCCTGGCATGTGGAAGGAATAGATACTATTAACTGAAATTTGCCTGTTGGTGTGTGTATGAAACAAGAGGTTGAGCTCCTGACTAGACAGATCCCTCCCTCTCCAACCAGTGACAGAATCAGTTGTGCATTTCAAAGGAAGCCCCCGACTAGTCCAAGAAACTTTTTGTTATGTAAATGAAACTAACTTGTTTGTTTTTGTTGATGTTTTTAAATGCCAAGTTGTAGATATGTCTGTTGTGTTAAACACATCAAACAAGCAACCAGAACGTCGGTCTCCCGCATTCTGAGTTCTGCTGTAGACTTGAATAGTTCGCCTAAGTTTGCATTTCAAACAGCAGCTCCTGGATGCTTTAAATACCCAGCTGAACGGTGATCATTAACACAAGAAGGTGGGAACATGCAGTCATATGGAGATTACTTGCTGGAGAGGGACATTAACAGGGGTTGCCAAACTGAAACTTTTTCTACCTCAAAATTACTTCAAACTAGTCCAAAGCATACACAAAACCAGAACCTCTCACTGCAGGTGCTGGTACTGAAAACGTCCGCTGCTCCTGTGAGTGACAAAGGGAAAAAAACCCAAACATTCTGGTTCTCTTCATTCTGGAAAAAGCAATTCCTCCATGGACGTGGACTGTGCATTAGGTGTTACAGGATTCAGCATCGGATTGGAAATCGCAGGACCTGAGCTGCAGCCCTGGCTGGCGTTAAAGTGAGCCTGGGCATGTCTGCATTGCACAAGGGAGATCTTCAAGCTGCACAGGTTGCAGTGCAGAGATGAAAGCCACAAACCCGTGTCACAACATTTTAGCAAGTTTCACAAACAGGTCACTATGATGCTTTTAGCCCTTTTGAGCCTTATAGTTCCCAAGTTAAAAATAAACCATTAGTTTGCCTTCTGGGCTCCAGAGACACATGGAAGTTTCAGCAGGCAGAGACTTGAGTGCAGAATTTGTACAATGGAAACAGAAGCCTGAGTTGTCAAAACATCTTCTGAATTATTGCTTTCAAATTATTTTTTTCCTAGGAAATATAATATTTATAGAAAAATTGAACCTGTTTTTTCTTTTTTTTTTTTTTTTTTCCTTCCCCCTCCCCCTTCTTATCAGGGACTATATGATCCCTAGAGAAATTACTCTGGCTGTGATTCTGTTTCTATGTTGTGTCATGCCTGAAACCCTATGGATGATGGCTTTCTGAGAAGCAGAAGACAAATTCACAATTACTTCATTCAATCATATTTCCAATATGTGCATACACAAAAAAGGGTGGCTTCTTATTGTCGAGGGTTGAAATAAACAAAAACTTGGACCCAGTCCTGTCATTCTTAAGCTGATCTCACTTGAAAAGTGGCAGTCCCCCAATCTCATTGGTGTTTCCTGTCCTACTTAATAAAAGCAGAATCTGGTTCATTAAGTACCTTGTTCAAAGGTCACTGACCATCAACAATCCATACGAAGCCAAATTTGAACATTAAAAAAAGGAGTAAAGAACATACCTTTTTCTGCCTTTAAAGTTTTGGTGTTACCATATCCTGCAAGTGAAGAGCTTTGAGTAATTTTCAAAACTCATCGAAGAGCTGCATAATATGTCTCTTCACAGTCCAAACTATGTGGGCTCTAAGGGTGAAAATTTCAAAGCAACAGAACCTGTTGCCCCAGTTAATTAACAAAACCAGTAATGGCTGGAGTTCTGAATTTGATTATTCTTCAGACCTTCTCTTGTCACTGCATTGTGATTTGTTTCAAAAAACATACATTAAGAAATTCTGTTTATCAAAACATGCAGCACTGTAATACTCTTCCTCTCTAATTGACTAAGATACCGTGCATAAAATTAGATAATAAGATTCCACTGTAAAGATTGCTACACTTCTGCAAGATAACCAGGGAATCTTGGAATCAAAACCTATGAATGTCATTTCTGTATCTGTAGGGAGAGCAGTGGGTCAGAGCAGTACAATGGAAACCAAAGCTCCTGGGAAGCAGATTATACTAATCAGCAAAAAACAAGCAGTTAAGTTTGTGTACCTCTAGCTTTAGGACTTACATACTAACAACCCACTTGAGGCAGTTTGTGCCTTCCTTCCTCCTCTCCTTTGTTTCTGCTCTCAACATCTTTAGCCTACTCACTACCTATGCTGTTTTCTTTCTCTTTTTTTGAGAAACTCATGATTTTCAAAGTTCCACCTCAATCCATACAGATACATTCAGTCAGTGTTTACCATATTGTGAAATTTGCTATCAAAGACACCCTACAGCATTAAAGATTCTGAAGTCTCTTTCACACAGTTCTCCTTGTTAGGTATGCAAAGAAGGTTCTTGAAGGGTTATTACAGAGTGTGAAAAGAAACACAACATTTGGTCTGCTCCCTATGTTCCTTTCTAAAACAAAGCAACAAATACTATCCAGGATTGCAGGCTTTTTTTTTTGTTTGTTTTTGTTTTTCTGGTTTTTTTTGTAAGACACTTCCCAAATGCTGGGTAGCAGTACAGTTTGCACTGCCTGTGGATGGCATTGTAAGTAGCAGTCAATACACTTCAGAAGTTTTATATATGTGTTTCAGCGAACATTTCAAGCACTTCAGACCTGTTCCAGACTAGCTAAACTGAAGGTCAGTGAAAACACAGGCTTATTCTTTCTAATTAAAAAAAAAACAACAAAAAAACAACAAATCAAAGGTCTGGGTTTCAACACCATGGCTTCTAATGTTAGCAAATTATTGCAGTGATCACAATCCAGTTTTAAAATGTGTTTGAAGTTAAAGAACCATGATGGTCAAAATCAGTCTCATCATTAAAATCAGTCTCATCATTGCTGTTTGTAATGTCATCATAAGAGTAACATCACTGTAGCTGTGAAGAACTAAGGATATGAGAAAGACAGGCTGAAGGCAGATACAATGTTTCTACGAGACCAGCTGGGTATAACTGGGAAAAACTTGAGGCTTTGAGGCATTTAAACATCTCCTCAGGCTAAAGGCTTTGAGTGCAAGGTGGCTTTTCTCCCTGTTTTATCAATTGATCAAATGTTCTTTCTTTCCTGTTTATTATTTTACACAGATAGATATTAGTCTCAGATAAATGAAACATAAAATAACAAATATACAAGACAGAACCAAACAATGCTTGTCTTCAACAAAGAGTATTTTCAAGTTTAAGGCCCCTGCTCAGAACTGGCAGTCTCTTCCTGTCAGTCTCCTGTGTTCATCAGCACCTTTGGTAGCTCAGAACTTTGAACCTCTGTTTCTTAACACAGTCCTTACCCAAAAAGAAAGATAAAACACAAGTTTTGAAATATCTTTTCGTTTATGTTGAACAAAAAAAGCTCAAAGCAGTCATAGCTACTGGCCAGTACCACAGAAAGCTGTGTGTGGGCAGATTAGAGACTAAAAGGATGGGATCACTTGAGAGGAGGGTAAGAGAAGCAAGTCACATGCAGATGATGAAAGACTGATCAGCAGTGGAAGAGAGGGGAAGGGGAGCAGAAGTGGTGATCAGTGAAGAAAGGAGGAAACAAGAGCACATTGTGGACTCAACTTGAAATGTTGCTGTTCATCGTTAGCTCCCATGGATATTATAGGTCTAAGCCCTTTGGAAAAGGTAGAAAAAGATGTAAAATGATTAAAGAATTTTGATGCTAGCAGGAAATGCAGATATACTAATACTGCTCATTCTGCAATAAATACAAATGTAGTGTTCTCAAAAAGCCTAAAAAAAGAAAAAATATTCTACTCCATTCCAACATTAACAACTTCCAGTATTTCTGAATTTCATTATGAAATTACACTTGGTTTGCAACATACCATATTTTGTCTATTCTAACATAGTACCACATTTTCAGAATATAATGAAATAATTTCGCCCAGTGATTTTTTTCCATATAATGCATTTATGTCAGTTTATGTCTTTTCATGACTTCAAAAAAAATGCTCTAATTGGGGGGGCAGTAAAAAATAATGGCTTTTTATGTAGCACATGCTTTCCCTGAGATAGGAAGTTTGATTCAAAGCATACACTGAAATTAGTTGGACACCCATTGATTTCAGTAGAGCAGATCTATGAGGGGATCTTGAAGAATAGAAGGAAGAAACTAGTGACAATAAATGGAAGGAATTCCTTTTTAAACAATGTCTTACAAATATACACAATGATCACTCAGTCCTGCCTTTGATGTACAACTCCCCAAAGCTTTAAATTTGCTACTACAGGAAAAGCAGAGTTGGGCTCCCAGACCAGTCACTAACCACATCTGTTCTCAGACACACCAGAATTAACTAATGAGATACCACTCCCTGCAGTCTGTAGCTGCATCTAGATTAACACGTTCTTACCAAAGCCCTGCATATACAACATGAAATAATCAATGGAGACTCATTTCTGTGATTTGTCGTATGGCTCCTCATGAAGGCAAGGCCTTGATTTGTGCTTATTTTCTAGAAATATCCATTATATTTCATGAGTAAGACAGAGCTATTTGCTATTGCAACAGTATTTATTAAGCTAAAATCTGATCTACCAAACCAGGACCTGTTTGTTTCACAAACCTGACCATCTCTTCTGGATAACCATGTAAAGATATAGAAAACATAAGCTGAACAGGTTAATGAGCAATACATACTATTGTCTGGACAAAAATAAAATAAAATAAAATGAAACCAGGCTAGTATTAGCACCCAGGTTGATTTTAACTTGCAACTCACTGAAAATAAAGCTTGTGTAGTGGAATATTGATATAACCTTAATTGTAACAGCATAAATACTGCTACTGAAATACAGTTTTGAGTAAGTTCCATCAAGGAATGTTTTGTAAATGAATAATGACTTTGCTTAAAGCCAATCAACATCAAGTGTGTTAAAAAAGATGAAATAATGCTGGAAGGCAGTGGGAGGTAGAGGAGCCTCAAAGTGCAAACAGGTGCTGATCTCCCTTCAGGGGGGATTGAGTGGCACAGACCTTACAGGCCTGTCACTTCTGATCAAAGCAAGCTCCAAGACCACATAATCACCATCACCCACCTTTTAAAGGATGCCCTGATTTATCATCTGTCAGTGTTAATAACTTGGCTACTCTGTCTAAAATACTTTAGAACATTACAAAAGGATAACATTTCAAAATTTTTAAAGAAATGTGTATATGTTTTAAGCTAAAATGTGCTGAAGTTCCTCCTTTGAGGCCATCTGTTGTTGGAGACCACCTGTCATCAAAAGACCACCTGAGCACATAATATCCCATCATTACAGAACTATCCCCTTGAAGCCATGGATTTTAAGTGTTAGAATAAGAAGTGTGTATGTTACAGACACTGTTGTTACTTGGCTTTTCAAACAGTACAAAGTCATGGGATGACAGCCATATGTGAATAATGGCTTCATAATAACATACATATGAAATGCTACTTTGGGAAAAATCTGATAAGAGATCTGAACATTCCTTGACTGAGATCCTCACATCCTTTTAGCCATGGTGCTTGCACTGTACTGTTCAAAGTGTCCTAATACATCATACCTAAGCCTAAACCTTGAATCTACTGAGCTTAATTTAATTTCTATTTGTAAGAAGCATTGGTGTTTCACTGAGAAACAAGACCCATATTATTGTAAATAGAATTTTGTGGGGTTTTTTATGTCATTTTTTGCTGCTGATCTCATACTCTCGCATCATTAATTTCTCTTTAGTAAACAAAGTTGCTCTACCAAGTTACCCTTGCCAAAATCAAACAAACAAAAAAAACCAACCTAACAAAAAAACCCAAAAAAACCCACAACACTTTCTGCCCTTCTTCTACCAAGCCCTAACATATGAGTCTTTACCTGAATGTTGAGACATACTCTGCATCGTCACAGCCTACAGAGTTTGGGACAATTTATACCCATATGGGTAAACTACAGCTCTGACGGGAAAGAACAGAACACTTGTACCCAAGCCTGTGGCTAACATCTGCTTCTTGGTTTACAGTGTATGTATACACTAATAAAATTGATTTTTTTGGAGATATTTTATCTGATAAATGCCACTGGACTGTGATAAAATATCATTCCCAGAAGGACATTCTGGACTCACATTCCTTCCTCAACAAGTTTGCTGTGGAGTAACTGAATTGTTAATATATCCACATATAGATCCTTTTCCTAAAATTCTAGAGATGAGCAAATACCCGATTGGCCATGACAGTACTTAGAGAAAAATCCTAGAAAATTCAACAAATCATAGTAAGAACATTATTTTACTAAAATACAAAATTACTGTGAAAAGTAGTTTAATATAGAATATTTTAATGATATTTTATTAAATATTTTCCTTTTATTGTTATAATTTTCACTGAGTTATCTGCAGACTTCTAAGACAAAAATAAAATACTCTCTTAAATTATTAATAGCATCACATCAGATCACTGAAATGTTGTGAAAATAACTATATCACTTTCCTTTAACAGTTGTAAGCTTCCAATTTCTTAAGTATCAACTTCAATATTAAACTATTAAGACTGTTATGGGACAATAAGAATTCCAATTTCTGAACTAGGTAATTCTTAAGATGTCCTTAAAGACTATCATTATACTCTGCTGCACTGACATTAGTCCTGATATAATGAAACCAGCATCATTATGTACTCGAAGTATCTAATTTGCTTACCAGTAAAAAAAAGAAAAGAATAAAATAACAAATACTGCAAAACTGAAAATAAAAATCTAAATACTTAGTTTACAGTTTAGCAATATTCTATTTGTAACATGATGCAACCAGCCAAGCACTCTTATTTGGCATTTTCATAGAAGAACTTGCAGTTCTCCTCTGGTGACAATGAAGGGCCTGAGCCGACAACTGACTGAACTCAGCTTGGCAGCAGGAATGCAGGCACTGCTGAACATCTAGCTACATTTTTTCCCGTCTTTCAGATACTTTGTAGCAGGTTGTAAAAATAGGTGGTAAAAATGAAAGCAAATAATTTTCTATAGTCTACCAAAATAGTGAGATGTTTATTTCTGTGGCTAACGAATTTTAGAGTGAAACCTGAAAAACTGTCTAAGCTAATCTGTCACCAGTAAAACCAGCACTAAGCTTTGCATTAGAGATGAATTGTGTGAAGCACACATGTCTCTGGTGAGGTGACAGGCATAGTAATAAAACACATATTTGAAGGATTCATGTATGAATTTGCAATACACAGGTCATTTTAAAATTTTGTATTTCTTAGTATCTAATATAATTGAACTTAACTAGAACATATGCAGATGCAAAGGTACTAATTCCATAGTTTCAGAAGTGGATTTGTCCAGTGCAGTGTCCTACTTAGGCTCCAGCAGGGTGTGCTCTGGCAAGATTGACTTCCAGGGCACCTAAAGGCTGTGTATCAAGCAGTGGCACACAGGCAGAAAAGAGGAAAAATTTATTTCCTCTTCCTCCAAAAGATAAATTCTATATTGAAAGCTGCTTTGAGTATGTGCATTTTAAACATAAAGATTATAATTACCTGCAACATTGTTTTTGTCATTCAGGTTTCTAGTCATTATTAGAAACATTTAAAGACTAAAAGAAGACAAAAATTAATCTGTAGCACTGCACAGATAAATTGGAAAACCAGACCACTAAAGAAGATCCTTTTGCTATAAGGTTTCTAGTCACATGATGACTGTCACAGGAAAGCCCCTTAAGACCTCCCTGCTTTCTATGATGAAACACCTGAGAAAGGGTTTTCTGGAACAGCCTGTGTAAGCAGTGAGGTTATGTTACTGTCTCACCAGGTAAGCACACAGGCTGTTATTCAACTGCATGGAAAACCTCAGGTTCATACAATATCATGCTCCAACAAACAACTTTTTGAAAAATTTTTTACAATTTTAACTTTATCAAAGAGCTTTCCTAAAGTAGTATTTAAATTCTGTATTTGTATTTCCTCCTCTTCTTTCTCCTGGTCTTCCTAATGTCTTTTTCCAAATGGTAGTGACACTTTCCAAAATATTAGAAGGGAAAAAGAATCCCAGAGGAGTGGAGACTGAATTGTACTCAAACTGTGCTGAAGTGAGCCAGAGATCTTCTAACACGCTGAACATACTCTATGCAAATTTTGAAGGGGTGTTAACCAAGGATCATTTTTGTAATCTCAGTGCTTTGTAAACATGGTATTACTCGACATGACTGCAGCTTTTTTACATCACTAAATCTTCTTCAGTTTTCTCAGTTGCAGAGGTTCACAGAAAGGTGTGATGTCAAAATCCATTTATTTAATTCCAGCTTGCAATTTCTTTTGTGTAAATTATTGTTCTATCTGCTTATACTTGCAGGCAAGTATAACAACTTATATTCAGAGTGTGCTTTTATCAGATAATTGAGAAAGCAAGTTTATTAACCACAAAGCACATCAGAGAAACTTTAGAACACACAAAATTATCAAACTAAAGAACATATTTTATTTTTAATAAAATAGTGGAGCATGAAAAATAATTGTATATTACAAATATATACATCACAAAACTGTGCACCCCCAGCACAGTAAAGAGCATCACTCTATACAAAGCTTCCCTTTGCAGAATGTAGTGCTTCTTGATCTATTCATAGTGAGAATTTGTTTAACAATAGAAAGAGTCAATAAGCCCTTTGGGTCTCTTTGAATTGATCCCCCTCCCTTTTTTTTTTTTTTTTTTTTTTTTTTCCAAGAATCAGTCCAAACGTGTATAACATTGGCTTGATTTCCATTAAAAAGCCACAAAATGTAACACTAAAGGGTTTCTGAGGACTAGACCTCTTAGTTCTTTTGTTAGGAGATTTCTTTTGTTGTCTTTATGTACAGCAAAATACTTGTTTCTCTTTTCATGTCATGGTAAGAAAAAAAAAAATGTATTGCACATTATTCTTATTCACAAAGTTTGTGTCTGGTGCAGGAAGTTTCTCTTTGAGTGAAAGAATATTGGTGAGTATTATAGATTGAACCTATTTTTAGGCACTCCAAACCCAGTAGGCTGAGATGAGTTGTAAAGGATTTCTTTTTTTTAAGTTAGCGCGGAAGTTACTTTCACAGATAACATTCTTACTGAGGACAGGCCTCTTGGGGACCTGAGTTTCCCTCAAGAGGCAATGCTCACTTGGGCATTTTTCTAATAAAATCTTTGCTCCATAAAACTTGACTATACCTTGTTACTCAGAAACCTGTAGGAAATCCAACTCAGCTACATGGAAAAGTTAAATAGGGTGTTGTATATTTTTTTTTTAAATAAACCTGAGGGCTGGATGAAGTACTTAACTACAAATTAGTAAGAGAAGAGACTGTTTTAATTCACAATATTTCTTTCACTGAAAACCTTTCCATAAGTACATTTTACCTTCAGATTTTCACCAGGTCTGAATTCAGCATAATTTTTTTTTTTTTTTTTTTGCCTTGAGATATGAAACTGCTCTCTGACAATAAAAAAAAAAAAAGCACCATTAGAAAAAAATAATTCTGACTGCTACTGTTAACATTTGTAAGGTGAGAGACAGTCTTTTCTAAAACCTGGTCACACACAAGTGGGTGGTTGCAATGTTGATTCATATTTTGCAAGGTGAGTTTTCTGTGGATGCTGAGGTTTTTTGTAGATTCCACTACTTGTAATAACGCTTGCAGGTTTTCTCCTACTTCTCTTCTTTAATCTTCGACTAAAAACGTTTTGCCATGACTGAAGAGTCTTGGAAGTCCAGATCCACATACCACTAGTAATACCCACAACTAATAACATGAAAATTTTGACCATAAAAATTTCTACCGCTGGAATAGAATTACTCATCATGCAGTCTAAATTTTTAGTCTGATTGTTCATCTTGCATTTCTGTTGAGTTGCCACAATTTTCCAATAATCCATATTAAGTCTTTCATAAAAATAGCAAGCTATCACACAGGTTGCAGGCACTGTATACAAGACTGAGAAGACACCAATCCTGACCATAAGTTTCTCCAACTTGTCAGTATTTTCTCCACCTGTTTTCATCACCCTCCTGATATGAAAAAGGGCCACAAAACCAGAAAGAATAAAAGAAGTGCCAATTATTAGATAACAAGCCAAAGGAATGAGTACAAACCCCGTCAAGGCATTCACGTCCATGCTTCCGACGTAGCACAACCCTGTCAGCTCATCTCCAGCCACCCTTCTCATAACTAGGATCATTATGGTCTTCACAGCCGGAATGGCCCATGCTGCCAAATGGAAATAGCTACTGTTTGCTTCAATTGCTTCATGCCCCCATTTTTTCCCAGCCGCTAGAAACCAAGTTAAAGTCAAGATTACCCACCATAAGGAACTTGCCATACCAAAGTAATACAGAACCAGGAACACAATGGTGCAGCCAGTGCTCTCCAGTCCTTCCTGGATGACATAGAGTTGGCCGCTGTCCCTATCACAGGCAATACTTTCAGCACCTGAAAAGAGGCGAATAATGTACCCCACTGAGTAGACACAGTAGCACATTGAGAGGAAGATAATGGGCCTCTCCGGGTACTTGAAACGCTGAGGATCTATCAGAAAAGTGAGTACAGTAAAAGCACTGGAGAAGAAGCACAGAATGGACCAGATGGCAATCCAAATGACAGCAAATTGTTTGTCATCTTTGCTCCAGTAAACATCAACCCCTGGCGTGCAGAGTGGCGCACACGAAGCACTCTTTTCCACATGGTGGAACTTGCCAGGATTTTCACAGGAGGTTCTGCTGAGGCTGTCCTTATGCTGCTGCAGATCGTGGCCACTGCTGGGCCGCTGTGGACGAAACATGGGTGGCAGCATGCTGGATCCTCTGGGTGGTTCATCTGATCCGTTGTTGGGGGCTTCCATGCACAGGTAATTGGGGTCATTCTTGTTGGGCAGTTTGCTGCAGTCTAAGGAGTCTGGCCATTTGAAATTGAACTGCTCCATAATAGGAGAACATTTCAGCCTTGCCTGCTCACACATGACCCTGCAGGCTGGGATTGGTGTGGAAACCTGCTCTGTGCACATAGGGGCATAGAGGGAACAGAGGAAAAATTTCAGATGGCTATGGCAACCATACTCCACCAAGGGGGCAAACTCGTGCAACTGGATGGCAGCTTCCCTTTGGTTTTCATGTCCCATCAGGTTAGGCATCCTGGTCATGTTGTACCCTATATCCTTGCACATAGGGATTTCTATCGGCTGGCACCTCCCGTCACCGGGGCGGTCAATGTCTATGGAACTTATCCCTGTGCAGACGCGAGACAGCCAGAAGAGCACCAGAAGAGTCTGGACGAAGTTCCTCGTCGCTGTCCCCATTGTGGCGGCGGCAGCGGCGCGGGCAGCCCCGCGTGCGGCCGGAGAGCGGCTGCCTCCCGCAGGCGCCTGGTGCCGGGGCCGTGCGGGGCGCGGGCGGGACTCACTTCAGCAGCCGCACGGCCCCTGCCCGGGACAGCATCGCCCCCGACCTTCGCGGGGGAGCCGGGCGGCGGGGGACGGCGGGACGCGGGTCAGCATAGCCCGGGCCCCGGGCAGCGCCCGCGTCCCTCAGGGCCCCGCGCTGCTCAGCATCGGCCCCGCGGCAGCGCAGGGCGGTGAGCGGGCCACTTCGCAAACGGACAGGAAAAGAAAAAGTACCTCCAGTCCACAGATGCGCAAAACTTACTGCGGGCAGCCCGGCAACTTTCTTTTCCCCGGGCTTCCACTTTTGCGATCCGTCTTTCCACCACCCTTCCTCCTCCTCTTTCTCCTCCCCGCTGCTGCTTCCTCGGAGCGCAGGCAGAGCGATGCCGGAACAGTTTGGGTCTGGGCAGATCCGAGCGATCACTGCTGCAATTTGCACATGTCCCGGGCGGCTTTTTGGTGCGGCGGGTTTCTCCAGGAATTTTCCTCTTCCTAGAACGGGTCACAGATCCGTATTTGCTTGCCGAGAGGTGGGGATTGGTTTATCCGAGTGTAGAATAAAGGAGGAGGAGGAAATATCTAAGCCATTGAAGAGGGGGGCCTAAAAAATCCCCCCCGGTGCTTCTCGCCGCCCTCTGGTCTGGGTTTGCAATAGGTCGGCTCTTCCGCACTTTGCAGAGCAGGGCTGGCTCGTGTGCGTGTGGCTGGGTGCCTGCTCTGCTGCCCCCGCCTTAGCAGCAACTCCTGGGGCTGGAGCAGCTGGGGTATTTAGGGAGCGGTTAAGTCCAAGGATAAAATGAAAAACAAAACAACAAACCACAACGCAACAACTACCGAAAAAAAAACCCACACCAAAAACCAACAACCAAAAAAAACCTGTGCAGGATCCGCCTCGCATACGACATCTACTTTGCATGAGAAAGGTGACGCTGACACGGTGATTACTTTCCAATCACTCGGAACGCCTTGAAACCTCCTTAAGGACCCCTACAGGTTTTCCTTGATCAGCACAGATTAGAAAAAGCCCCATTTGTTTCTCTCTCCTTCTGCCTTTCCTTCCTTTCCCTCCCGTTGCCCTACCTTGAAAGTTTAACAAGATCTTTTTTTTCTAGAAGGCGTCAGCCTCACCTCCCTCGCCCAGGTAGGAAGCCAGGGAGAGCGAGAGCTTCAGACTTCGCGTCTCCTAATAAGAGGGTTGAAGGTGGTGCCTCCTCGGCTGCGCTTATTGGAGGGGGGGCGATGCTTTAGCAGGGAGGATGTGGGGAGGTGGATGCATTTTATGGCGAGTGCTATAAACTCTTCGCTGCCAGTGTCATAAAATATGGTTGCTTTCAGCCTGGAATCTCAGCTGTTTTCAAATGTCGTGCTTTGTCTTGATTTCCTAAATGCACAGGACAGGCAGGATAGCTGACAGAGTGCCTGGTTATGTTTTTAATCACAGTATGGCATCACTCAAAAAAGTAGCTTGCTGCTTCATTTTTTTTCTCCTTAAATAAGAAACTCTAAGAGAACTAGAGACTTACCCTGGGGAAAGTTACTTCGTTCACTATAGAAAAGATATTTACAGATTTTGGAGACGGAGATTATTCTAAAGTGAGTGGAGTTTACTTTTTAAGTTGAGCTTTGAGATTTATTTTGCTGATTGGCCTATCAGCTAGAAGGAGGAAGTTAAATCCCAAGCCAAACTATAATTCAAAATTTTACAAACCGAGAAGCTGCACTGTGATCAGAAGTCAAAAGATTAGCCTTACTTTTTTTTTTTCTTCCCCCCTCCCCCCCCGCCCTTTCTCTTTCCTTTGAGCTTAGTTTTAGCAAACATATTAATGAAGAAGGAAAATCTCTCTTTCTCTTCATTCATGCACACCCACACAAATCGGGCTCCTCTCCATTAGTGCCTGCTCCTTATCGAAATGAACACGGATTCTCCTGGAAACTACCAAATCCCACAGGGTCAGAGTTAATACCCCACCAGGCTCTAGAAAGGAAACTGTTGGCTTCCTCAATTGTGATAAGGGTGAAATGGATCCAAGCAAGGACAACAAACCAGGGTTAATGTTTGTCTTTGAAAACCCTGAAGATGTGGCTAGTTTTTACCTAAAAGTAAAAGCCATCAAAAAAGGTTTTGAAACAGTAGTCCTTCATTTTGTGGCTTTTCAGTGGATCGAGAAGATGATACTTATAAAATATTGGTCTTAGGGCCTGACCTTTCCTTGGACACTTTTAGATTCCTTAGGGAATGTTACAAAAGCAAGCAGAGTTATGTGAAGAAAAAAAAAAAAAGCAAAAAAAAAAAAAGCTTTACTTATTTTAGTGTGTCTCTATGTGTGTATGTGAGAAACAGGGGCATTTCCATTCTTCATTAATCTAAGCCTGTTTTCTTAGTATTTGTATGCATCCTGATTCCTCTTCTAGAGAGCTCAGCTGGGGGTAACAGAGAAGTGTGGGGAAAGCTTTTACAAGGGACAAGTAAATTCTACTTCTTTTAAAAGCATAAACTTAATAATAACAAAAAATAGAATTTAAATAGTGAGATGAACATGTTCAGTATTTTTTTTTCATTCAACTTGATTGTTTGGGAGCTTGGCTATTTTTTTTTTCAACAAGTATATTTGAAAAGCACATTATATCACCATTCACATTAATCTAGAAAAAACACAATAAATAAAACATGGCTTGTTTTCTTCTACAGCACTGATAGCAACCTTTTTCTCCTAAGAGGCAAAAAAAATATAAATGAAAGTGCGAAAAAAAAAAAAAAGAGGGGGAGGTAGGGAACTCCCAACCTTTGCAGTTATGCATCTCTTAATTGATCTTTTATGTGCCAATTTAAATCAGCTTTGTTTTTCTAGCCATTATTTTAGCCACTTTAGATCATTTATTCTACTTTCTATATTTTTAAAGAGCTATCTAAGGGTATCTCCCTTTCAACGAGCTTGAGTCAGTGAAACTAACAAATAGAACATTATTATAGAAAAATGAGAGCGCTGA
This sequence comes from Apus apus, assembly GCF_020740795.1. Lineage (NCBI taxonomy): Eukaryota > Metazoa > Chordata > Aves > Apodiformes > Apodidae > Apus > Apus apus. The sequence continues at coordinate 9,684,641 of NC_067297.1, forward strand.
GAAATCAGCAACTGGAAGATACCTCTGTAACTAATAAATGAAAAGAGTCTTTTGATGGCTCCAGCTGAAAAGATATTTTATTTTATTTTTTTTCTCCTGTGTGTGGGATTTGAGATGTGTGATTCTATGGAGCAGCCAGGCACCCCTGCTGCTAGGCCCTGGCTAAGAGTTGGCCCCCCTCTGGCAAATGTTATGGAGAATTGGGAGGAATTTTATGGCTGTCTTTTCCCTCAGCTCTTTTTTCTTTTGTCTTCTTTGAAGAATGACTTTAGACATTTTATTTACATATTTAACCATGGATGAAAGAGGAAAAAGAAAGCATTTGGGCCGTTGTGGGAATAGTGATATGTTTAAATTAATGGAAATCTTATTAGGCTTCTAAAATTTTAAGCAAAAGATTTTTAATGAAACTTTATAATTAAACATGATTTCAAATAATTGTGCCAACTCACAGGAAAGATACATTTCTCCCTCTAGCTATCCATCTCCCCACCTCCCAAAAATGTACAGAGGAATCATCTGTATCTTCTTCTGTCCCATAAGCAAAAGATTAAAAAACCTGAATATTTAACAAGGCATGTCATAATTCAATCTATAACTAAATATTTTGTAGGTAAAGCAAACCATAAACAAGATCAGAAGAAAAGACATCACCACCCCTTATCCCTGCAATGGCAAAGTTTAATGCTGTGTAATCTCTTGCAGTGATAGTGTAATAAAATACTTTGATATGGGTAATGGTGAAAATCAAAGTTGCATCTATTCTATACATGTTAGAGTCAATGGAAATTACAGTGCTAGGCAAGGTTTTCTGAAATGAGATTAAAGAAAACCCAAATAATCCATTAAAGATAAAATGTTCTGACACTTCAGCAGTAAAAAGAAATTAAATAGGCCTGGGGAGTTGAAGAGTTAATTAATACATTAAAGATTTTTAGTAAAATAGTCTAGGTTACTTATGATTAACAAGAGTGTATTATGACAGAACATAAACCGATATTGACTGTCTAATGTTTAATAAATCCATAGCTATAACTGTTTTCTTGGTTTAATATTTTGGTCAGCTGTTTATTGCACAAGAAATATAGATCAGTTTAAAGTTAATCCCACTCAATAACCCTACCCTCATCTCCATGTTCATCCATTCAGATTCTGCTTAACTGCTTATGTCTGATATGTTCCATTCTGGTAGCAAATTCTAACATGTATATTTAAAAAAAAAATTTTAGCCATACAAAAAGTAACAATAAAAGAAACAGATCACACACCAAGAATGTTAATAACTATTTTAGCCATTTCAGAAGCCTGCCTTTCTTACTGAATTTCCACTAGACACTCACTAGATCAAATGCCATGCAGAACAAATGTTTACTTTTTAAACCAAATGATCTTATTTTTTTTCCTAGCCACAGAATCTTTGTAGCAGTTTCCCCCCAGTTTTTAAATAAACACGCCTTTCTAACAGGACAGGCATCCTGAGAAATATTCCCATGCAAGTGCGAATATTCACAATGCACAAAAGTTTTAATTACCTTAGAAAGCCACCACCACCAACAGTTAAAAGAATTAAAAACAAAAACAAATAATAAATGGATGAGTGGGTTGTATAGTATTGCTCTAATACAATTTAGCTGACTATTTTAAGGGCACTTCCCTTGAAATGTGGTTTGAAATATTACCAAAGGTTCGACGGGGTGCATTAGTGTGAATTGCAAATCAGAACATTTCTTTAATCCCCTTTTCATGGCCTGGCTTCGGATCAGTGGCATCTAAGGGACTCCCCACTGATTCTGGCTCAGGAGGAACCATTCACTGGGGCAGCTTCCCTCCTCTATTCCCACAGTCCAGAAAACAACACCACAGACAGACACCCTCCAACTAAATTAGATTAAACTCCTTCTCTTCCACAGCACATTAGCCTTTTCACTGCCCAAGATTCATTATTCAGCTACTCCTAATTTAAAGATACAGTATTTTTCTCCTCTTAAGAAGAAAAACAATAAACAAAATAAAGGTCAATGCAGAATAAAAAAGAAATAAACCAAATAATTCTAAAATTACATTACGTGGGAGAATATCCTTTTCACTAATACTCTAATATTTCAGGGATAATACTATTTTAAAGAACAAGCCACAGTAGAAATTTCTACAGAGACTAAAAACAAGAACAGGCCTAACAGAAGAAAATGTACACAGATTTTCTTTTCTTACGTACAGTTTGATAAACTTCATTAATCTTTTTTTTACATGCACTGTTTGCATATCTTGTAGCCAAATCTAGACTTGTAAAGGCATAAATGTAGTGAAAACTGCATATGATAGGGAGGATTAATTAGTTTTATTCTAGTCCTTTATTTTCTATCCATAATTTCTCCCCTCTTACTTTTGAAGATAAAAATAATCTTTTTAAAACTCTCTCAGATATTGGTATGTACCTCTTCAGAAATACAAATGGAAGCAGCTAGCAATAGACAGGAGTACTTAAGATCCCAACTGGGCTGTCTCAAGGATCTTGATGACTACTGCTGCACTCACAGCATCAGGCACTGCAGGCACATGAACTCCCAAATCTGGGCAGTATTTCATATAACTTACATTACTTGTGTACCACTTGGATGAAGAAAAGTTACAATCTCTGGCCTTTAATCTTCTCCAGCTCAATAAAAAATTAACTGCCCTGCTACAAAATAATCTTTTGTGAAGAATCTTTTGTAAATAATCACTAACAAAATTCTGGAACAAATATTTGCAGCATCTAGCTTGCACAGAACAGGTAAAATAATTTTACTTTTGTTCTTCTGGAAGATTCTGAAAGACACTCTCAGTGCCTGCAGCTCCCAGTTGTAGTTTCAGTGCCTCTCTAAATTAGCACCTATATTATGGACAGATGACTGGGCAGATGAAAGCAATCTGAAGTATATGGCAGTATTTGTGACATATGGATGTTATCCTATTCTACTTGAGCTTCCAGCAAATGAAAGATGTTGTGTCTGGCTTTCCTCAATCCACCAAGAGTCTTCATACCTAAGCAATAATCTTGTAGGAATCTCTCTTCTCTACTATTAAACTTTTGCAGTACTGTAGTCTTTCTGTTGGCCAGGCATCCGACTTCCTGTATATCATTCAGTTCAGGTTTCTCTCTGATATTGTATCTTTTAATTGCCTATGCAATGCCTTAGGCATTTTGGCACATGTGGTGCAGGCAAGCACTTTCAGAGAGTAAAATGATGCTAATAAATACATTTATTACTGATACAGTAGAGGACAGCCAGATCTATTCTCCTCATACTAAATAGCATTTATGAACTTCCAGAAAATACATAGCAATCCATTTATCTGAGGGTTACTCTATTTTGCCCATGTGAAAATTTGATGAGAAACATTGTGAAATTCAGGTTTCTTGTCAAGGTTGCATGGCACACTTAAACTTTTCAGGCCCCAAATCTCTAAATAGAAGGATAACGTAGCCATAGCACAGGTCTGAGGATTGATTTGATGGAGGCCAAGTCTTTTTTCCTTTCATACTTCTTCACTTTTTTTTTTTAGTGGTGGAAGAAGTGGCCTATGGACATTGATGTAAAAAGGATAATTTCCAACTGCCTGAAACTGTTAAAGTAGTCACATCCCAGCTTCTGTACCCATCCTATAATATTCAGAACAGACTGGGGACAGGCTATAAGATTTAGAACATGCAATTAGAAAGGGAAAGAGGTTCATCAGAGAACTGCCAGGGAAAGAAAACATGAGCTGGAGATCCCTGGTGCTTTGACATGAAGCCTTGTTTCATCTACAACCCCAGGATTTAAGAGCCTCAAAGATGCCACAAAGTGTCATCTGTGTCTACCACTCATGTCTTAATTTACATACTTTTTTTTCAGTATCTTACTTCTTATTTTTCAATACTTTTACAACATTTTCTACATAAAATAATTGTTTAAACCTTTGTAAAAGTCACCAAACTTGTGTAGGCAGAACACAATAAATAGGATTACATGTTTGTTTGGTACTTCTCTAAATGGCAAGATTCAAGAAATCATTAACACAATGCACTTCTCTAGAAACAAAAAATCTGAAAATCAGCATATTTTCACACATCTACTCTTCTTGGACTCTGTATAACAGCTAAAGGAACCCACAACCTGAAAGCATCAGCCTACAAAGCCTGAAAAATCTCCCTTATTGAAAAATCAGTGACAGCTACACCGTTTAACTCTCTTACATGCTTTTTGCAGTATCCCTAGTCCATAAGACGACAACACTGTCTTTCAACTATTCAGCAGCAAAGAGTTGGGATGCAATAGGCAAGCCAGTTCTCTTTATCCTATGTCTTCCAAAACAATTTTTTATTCTGGTATTATTTATCTGTTTTTTTTCCACTTGAGAAGACAAGTTTATACTTCTACAGTACCTCCCTTCATAAAGCCCCTATGTTTTTTTCATACAAAAAAAGAGAAAAATTTTAGAGTTTTATTAGCAGTTTCTAAACTGTCATGTAGGAAAAACTAATGTGGTGGTGTACTTGAATTAGTAATCTATTTAATGTGTTTAAGATGGTTTTCTAGTTTGGAAGACTAAAATTCCAGACCTCCCTACACAAACTCCCATGTCTTTTCACCATTGCTAACTTACACGTGTGTCTTTGGGTGATTTTTATTTGCATGATTTAACAGCAGTATCAATTTTAACCTTTAACAGTCCCAGTTTTTTCTACCCTCCTAAATGTCAAATTAATAGTAGCAATCCTCAGAAGAGGGACAAAAGCATATTGTAAGAGTTTGAAAGTGATTTACAACCTAATGCAAAGGCCACTCTTGCCTAACTGCAGTCCCCAAGTATTACAGCAGCTGAAATGCAGTAGCTTTCTGACATACTCTCCTTTTGTCCTTGTCTTTGACACTTCACTGTGAGCCAGAGAGACCATGTTGAGCTCCTTTGCCCACTGCAGAGGATACCAAAATTCTTGAGTGTTCATTAAGTAAATCTTAAAGATCTCTCAGGCCCTTTTATCCAACAGTTTCTATGCAGCACTGAATGTTATGTTGTATTGCACTTCACAGTAAAGGTGGTGGCAACCACAATAACACCCTAAGATTTCACATAATTTTTCAGAAGACAGGTAAGAGATGCTTATTTTCCTAATACTAAGCTGATTTTGATTTATTATATTATCTGTTTGGGAAGTTTTACTCTAACATTATTTTAAAAAGCCAGTTTGAAAACCTGCAATGTACCTTCTCTCATGTTTGATAGAGACAACTGCAATAAAAACATAGCCTGATACATAAGCTGTCTTGGCATGTAGAAAACAATTCTAGTATAGGTTGCGTTCCTGTCTCAAGTTCAAGACTCTTTGTAAAAGCATTTAAAAACTGACTATAACTTTGCCTCTCAGTGTTTTGTAAGTATGAATTAATTCTTTTAAAATCCTTGTGTGATATTGTAGGCAAGTCCTTTCATAATCAACAAAAAAGGAAAAATATGATACCAAATACATACACTGCGTGCAAAACTGAAAGAAGAGCACAGTAAGAAACTCTGGCATTTTAAGTCAAACTCTGCTCATTCTCCTAGATTAATCTTTTTCTTTCTCAGATGTTTACCAATACCTGTCATTCACGGAACAACACTCCAAAGCCAGGTCTGAAAGACACAGAAGGCATGTATGGTACATGTAGAATTGGCTGTCTTGTCTCCTTGCAACAGAGGAATCGTTGATGACACCAAAAGGGAGAGTAGACCCTGGTAACTGTACATGGATGTAACACTGGACAGTCACTAGTGTCCTGCCTGGTGTGTACTTCTTGCTAAGCAAAGAGAAGAAAGCAGAACGCGCTGCTGAAAGTCACCGAATGTCAATCTCAGGAAACAGTTTTTTACAGAAGCCCAAGGATTTCTCCAACTGCTGCAGCAACACAGCAAATTCATCTGTGTACGAAACAAGTCTCCTAATTTGCTACTGCTTATTGCTGCCTTGCAAACTCAGCAAATAGTTGTCAGCATATAGGAAAAAAATCCAGTTATTTTGGTTAAGCATGCTCAAAAAGAATCAGTGTAAATGGGGAGATGCCTCTTTATATTAGCTATAAAAGTGCAGGTCTTCAACAATGACACTGTCTACTTTGCTGACCACTTTCAGCCAAGTTGACAAGTGTAAAGCAGGCCAGAACACATACACTGCTGCAGTACAAAGTGGCATGATGTTTTATTTTTCAGGTGAATAAACACCACTGTAAGGGCCAAATCCTGGTATTATTGGAAGCAAAGACTTTGCTGTGCTGTTCAGTGGAAGCAGTGATTATCTTTCCAATTATGTAATTCTTCCAAACTATAGCTATTGTGGACCATTCATACCATGACGCTGGCCCACACTAGAATGAGTTTGTGCTTTGCTCCTGCTTCTTGTTTTATGTAAATTTTATTTAAAACTATATTTATTTCCTTGCTTTTCACCTCTAATGTCCTGTGATAATTCTTTAAAACATGGGGAGAGAATTCAAGAGAATTACTGTGTAAATGGTCTGGCACCTAATTTTTATCCTCACTTATATCAGAATAAATCAATATCTACTTGAATTTCACTAGTGCTAGAAGGAATATGCAGCAGTTTGGGCTAAGAGAAATCTTACTTCCATGATTCTGTTATTCTTCTGTGATGGATGGGAACTAAAATCTAGTCAATAAAAGTTGCCCATGCATATGTAGTAGATATGTATACCCCATAGGTATATGTTATTCCCAATATAAATTAAGATAAATTGAGTAAGTATCAATTCCACAATAGCTTTGTTTTACCCATTCTTATGTGCTTCCCTGGGCATCTGCTAGAGGGCACTTTCAGAGACAAGTTATCATGTAAGATAGACTCTTGGCCTGACCTGCATATCCATTCTACCACAAATGGGTGATATGTGCTTAATTACTGCTGTATGTTGCTGTAGGACATTCTCCATCTGGCATCTTAATTTTAAAAGCGTGATGGCAATCTCATGTTGTCTGAAGCAAGCATGAAAAATGAGATATTTAAATACCATTGTTTGGAATATTATTTCCAGATCACTAAAAATTGGTGCCTTGTATATCTTGCAAACACAAGGCACAAAAGAGACTGATCTAGTAGTTCAGGCAGGCATGTCAAATTTCACAAGGTAAGCATAAAGGTCACATATAAAATTGGTTCTTTTCAAAAATTGCAGCTGGTGTGTTTGCAGTACAGTATTTCTCTCATCTGATGACACTAAAAATTAATCATAGCTATTTGGCAGAGTCTCTAATCTATGATGTCAGATGCAGGACAAGAGACCTGGTTTGGATGTATTTTAGGCCAGAGTGTGTTCGTTGTTTGAGCCTCACATTCACTCTCAGCCTAAACCACAGTCCATCCTGACATCACAAAATCCCATCTCTCCTGTTGTCCTGGAACCCAACTCATCATACATAAGCCGACAAGGCTGAATTTCCCATGTCAAAGCAGGAATCTGATAGAAATGTTAAAGCATTAGACAGATAATTAGTCTGGCTCAAATCCACAAACTGCCAACATAATACAGAGTAAGACACGTGAAACTCTCCTGTACAATGAGATTTTACCAGTATGAAACATAGTGAGGAAGCATTACATTTAGATTACTCTCAGATGTTCAGATTTTTTAATATATATATATTTACTATTTAGTTGTATTATTATTGTTGTTGGTTTTGATATTGAGAAACTGTAAAGGCAAGGTGGGAGTAAAGACCTGCTTTGTTTGAAATATTGTATCTGCACAGGGAAGTGCACAGACAACAGCATGATTTAAGTATAATGATAGAATATTACTGGAAAATGCCTCTGAGTACACAAGGCCATTGATTTTTGTGTTTTCCCATTTTTAAATGAAGAATATTCTGCTTGATACTTGTGAATGGGAAGTGCTCAGACACTGCAGTGCTGGAATATACTATTAGTTCATGAGAAAGTGATCTGAAAATTCAGACATTTGGGAAGATACAGACAGACCTTTTTAGATCATTTGCCAACACTGGAATGTTATGTGTACTAAACTTGCAATCTCATGTTCAAGAGCACAGGAACAGTGTTACATGTTGCACACATTAGGCAACCAAGTATATAGAATCAATTCAAAGCAGCTGTTGAAGATCAGAATTTTTCAGGGAGCTGTAGGGTGAGTTCCTCCATCTATAAAGCTTTTTTTTTTTTTTTTGGAAGGGGGAATGTAAAGATGGAGGGAATGAAAAATTGATACTGCTCTGTGCTCCAGATGAAAGAACAAGCATAATTTTATTTTCTTTAATGACTGCACTAGATTCTGAAATTAAACCCAGTGGGTAAAAAATCCTGTGCAGATTTCAAGAGAGATTATGTAGTCTGTCCATGTGCTAAGGCAGGCACATTTTTTAATCCTTGCCATATTCTGCAAAACTGGAAAAGGGTTGTCCTCTTAAGCAGCCTGCTTTTGAAAGTCATTTATCTCTCTCCACCTACCAAAAGTTAGTGGTTATTCCAAAATCAATGTCATCCTAGCTTTAAGTGTCATTTTGTGGTTCCTCCCTCTAACTTTAGAAAGAGAATTTCTGTATACTCTGCATTAAATATTAGAGCTCAACATATGGACAGTACTCTTTCTTTTAACGCCTCAGAAGAACCGGTCAAAAAAAGCAAAAAAAAACACCCAACAAAATACCTAGCCATATAAATAACTGAATATAATCCCCAGTACAGATTTTAAAGCAATTGAACTCAGAATAGTTAACCTTCACTCTGAACTCACTCCAGCTGCAGGTTAATGCAGTTAATTGCAGAGCACCTGGTCTAAGCCTCAGGTATATGAATCATCCCCACAGCACACCTTTCAATCTTTTATTCTTATGTAATGCCCTGGGGCAGCTGACAGTGCCTGCTTGAGCTTTGTTCCTAGTGGGTGTGCCAATACGCTGTCAGAATTCCCTTATTATATGCAAAAGAAACGTTGTACTTTAAAGTATATGTACGTACCTCCAAGGCTGTGGTTTGGGGATACACTGTCTCCAGTAGCAATACTGACTTTACACGCACCTACTTTCCCTCCTGAGGAGCTTGTGCTGTGCTGCTGCTCCCAGGCTGGGTGCGTGTTCCACCAGTTTTGCTAACACAGCTGTTTGTGATGCTGTGAGCTGGATTAGGAAGCTGAGTCCTCTTAAAAATCAACCTTAACACTATTTGCAGATTTTTAACACCAAAACAATGCATAACATCAAGCTAGTACTGCTTATGGAATCAGCACGTTCTCAAATGGTGGCCTGTGAGCACGGCTACATAAAGCAATGTGCACACATACATGGGTGCTTTGATTTGTATGTGCTTGCAAGACATCTTTCACTGTCTATGCATACACACATTGCTTCAGACACTCATATCACATCATTTTATACCCATGGCTACTCCTCTTTAGTCTAATACGTTCTTTTTTAACTCTAAGTTAATTGCATAGCCTTGTCCATAGAAAGCCTTGGACACATAGCATAGAAAGCTGTTGGACACAGACTTAAGATTAATAGCAAAAAGGCAAACTGAATTAACTGTTTACCTAGATACTATAATGTGTATGCATATAGCATGTAGAACTATGTATGTTTTATAAATAAGTGCACATGTACTGAGCACTGATATGCCTACAGGGTCTTTTGGTATGGGTGAACTACTTGCAGGTACTTGTAAGTTCTTTCTAGTCTGGGATTGATTATGTCCTGCTTATTAAAGTGGTTTGCAGCTTTAAACTGGTAAATATCATTTTAAAAGGGTGGGACAGGGTTTGAAAATAGTTGGTCATTGCCTTGTCTTGCACAGACATAACTGTGAAAGTACAATCTTGTTTATCTTGCCACATTAACTGAATTACATTTCTTTATGTAGGTTTAATGCACGTGTCACATGACATCCTTCAACTATAGGTGATACATAAAGAACATGAAACAGATACAAAGAAGGCTAGTGGAGAAAAAGTTGTGAAGAGAAGGCATATGAGCTGCATTGAAAATGTACTTCATACACAAAATTAATGATAGCTTGTACAAGAATTGTATTCTAAGAATGACAGTCTGGAAATTATAAAATTGCCTTTTCTTTGGCAATACTGTTTTCCTGTTTCTTTGATGTGTGTTAGCACAGAAGATTAGGTTACTCCTTAAATTACACACAAATAACAATCAGACATTCTCACAACAATCTTGATGTTGTCATCTTCTCCATTATGCCATTACACTACACTAGTTGGCAAACTACCACTTAAATATCAAAGTACACACTCAATGATTATGATTTCAAGCTACTTGTTTTCAGTCTGCCTGATACTATTTTTTTTGCCTCTTGCTTCAGTAATTGTCCCCATACATGAGTATGTTACAAGTATGAAATACTACATTTCTGATTTCATAGTATTTGATGATGCTCTGCCCAAGCATAAGGAGCAAATCCAAGGGAAGTGTTTAGCTATGTACTGTAAACCTTAACGAGTAAAAGCCTTCAGGGAAACTGGGATACCAGCCTTTCAGATAAAAAAAAAAAAAAAAAAAAAGGCCAAATCTGCTTTCACAGAAATCAACATCAAAACTCCTGCTGTCTTACATGGAGTTAGGACTTTATAGCTGGAGAAATCATGCTTAAACACAACTTTGGAGCCTTCAGTGAGACCACAGCTCAAGGGTGACATATGCAAAAGAGCAGAGCATTCAACTACCCTTACAGGCTACAGATGAGTTTCATTATATAGAAACAAGAATTTCTATGACACCTGGTTTAGGATAGTTATCTTTGATGTCCTGAAGGAAGATTGGTGACATTTTTCTTAAGCTATGGATAAGACTTATATAATCTAGTTTCCTTAGTTACATTATTTACCATCAGCCACAGGGCATTAATCCAATCAATATTTAGACTATTTGATGTCATTATGGTATATCTTCTCCCTTTATAATCAGCATCAGCTCATTGCATTGGTGTGATACTTCATCACATATCAATGACACAGATGTGCATCCTGCTCTGACAGGAGAATCCAAGTAACACCATTTATTTTATAAAATAGTCTACTTAAGTTCAAGCATAACTCATCTACTATAAATCAAGATGCTCTTTCTGTAAGGGCCTGAACACAGTCAGTGCATCACTTCAGCTCTTTAAGTAATGTCAAAGTAATACAGCATGTAGAATTTCACCTTGAGAAATGGGATCCTTCCTATACTCCATTTATGAAACAGACTGTATCAGTGATTGACTGTATCAGATACCAGTCATCAGTGATTCAAAGTCATTAAGTGGGAAGTTGCTCCAGCAACCATAGTTTTGTTCTGTTTTGGACTCTAGAGTTTAGACTAATGCTTTTAACATCTTTACTGTCCTTGAATTTTTAATGAAGCTAAAGCCATCTTGAAATTCAGTTAGATTATACTTCATATTGTTGGAGTAAATACAGGTCTATCAATTTACTTCCCATTTTGCTTTTCTATGTCAAAACAGTGAAGTACTATCTATTTCTATATAGTAAATACTATACTATATACTATATATATAGTAAATACTATAGTATATATAGTATATATAGATACTATATAGTATCTACTATATAGTAACTACTATACCATGATCTCCTTATTTCTACTAGTTCCAGGTATTCTTGCAGAATCTTTTTTTTCCAATTATACAAAGAGTGCTATGAGAATAGACACATCCCTTCTTGACTCTTATGATGAATGCTTGCTGACATAGGTCATAAACTTTACAGCATTTATTCCAAACAAAAGGCTGCTATTATGTAGTGGGGGTTATCTGTAACAGGGGAAAGAAAAGAATAATGCTTGCTCTTATTTCTATAGTTCAGTTTGATTTTATCGCTATTTAGCTGATGTTAGTCATCTTTTTAAATAAAAAAAAAAAGAGGGAAAGAAAGAAGTGTCTACTTCATTTTGTTTAGCTTTTAATCTCTCGCCAAATAAATTGGCTAGAAGCATTTATACTGACAAAATACAGTCTAAGCTGTAAGTTCTGACTCATCTGTTGCTGTCCAGTATTTCTTGAGAATTAGCTTACTGCAGACAGGGAAAGTTTTGGTCCTCATCTAGTAATCTTCCTTATTATTGGAGATACTTATTTGAGCCTGGGAACACACTGCCTTATGCAATGGTAGCACAGGAGAAACCCACCCAAGTTTATGGGCTAAGGCAACTTATCATCAATATAAACAACAATGCCATACACACAAGATTTAATAAGAAGCATGAATGGAATCAGCTAAACTCCCAGGGGCAGATGAACCTCCTTCTCATTTTCTGTTTATTAAAACCATTCATATCAATTTGTCACATAGAAGCATTTAGTTAATTCAAGCACAAGTATAATTTAAAAATCCTATTAATAATACTTCAAAATGCAGACTGTCAAATTCTTTACATACAGGTGATAAGGTGTTCAGAGTAGCAGCTTACAATATCTAATTCCAGTAACAGTGCAAGACTTACTAAACAATGGTTCAAATTTTTAACTTCCCTGAAGCTAATGTAGTTACAGGAGCCAGGAATTTAGGGAAACACATCAGTTCAGTCTTCCAAAGACCATATACAAACTTATCTGAAGTTGCTAAATATTTTTTTCATCTATTTTCTGAGATTAATATTTTAATTTGCTCTAACTGGTGTGAACTAAATTCAAGAAACCTGTCAGAGTTCCTGAAAAACTTAAAAAAGCTGTTTTTTTCTCAGGAATAAGAAGCATCTTGCAAACTCTTCTGTTACTGAGACCAAAGGATACTCATTCTGGCTAAAAGGCACTTGCTGTAATTTGCATCACACTGCAGATCTCCTTATCTGTGCTACCAAAGGGCCACTACTCAGGCCATTAACAGTTGTGGTTATTGCTCTTGGGAAATGCTGTTGCTCTTTGCAAGATATTTAATGGGGAAATTTACTCAAAAAAGGTAAATTACTAGGGAGCCAGCCCTGTCACCCTGTTTCGCTGCATCAGTTCTTCTGCAAACATATATATTATTATTAACTGGAAAGATCACATTTGATTTGGTGTTCTACCTGTCTCTGCAATGAGTTGTGCTTCTGGGCTTGATGATAGCCTCTTCATTTACTTGAACCACCTCTAATTCAAATCCTATACATGTCAGTTTAAGAAGATTATAATTGTCTGTTTGTACACTTTGAGACTGTAATTGCCAGAGAGCAAGTTGAGATGTAAAACAGAAGTCTTGCTGGTGTGGCTTTGCCTTACCCTCTTACATTCATTGCCAATAAGCCAGACACTTAGCCGTAGCATAACATCCATCTTCACATATATAATTAGCATCACACCTACAGGCTCTGTTTCTTTTAAATAATCCTTTGATGAATGCTAGAGATATTAAACATATTATTAGAAGGAGATAGTGCTTAGAAGAATTTTAAAAAGCTATGCTTCCTGCCTGCTTTGTTCTTCTGAATTATGGCATGGTAGAAAAAGACAAAACTTTTTTTCTCTTCCAAAGGAATATATAAAATGCTGCTACAGATTTGATGGAACTGTTTCAGGTTCAAGTACTTGCTAATAATCTGATGTAGGAAGGAGAGGCAATCTCAAACTCTCAGAATATCCAGTGGTTCAGGAATACCTCAACACATGACAGCCTATAAACCTCAAGTCTGGAAATTGAAACAGCAGCTTGGTATGAAGTGACCAGATCAGACATCCCTCCTTAAACTATGAGGAGGTACTTTACCAGTACCTGGTAAAGTTTTATAACCCTAACAAGATCTTTGACAAATTAAAGCCACTGGAACTATGACTTTGTTCTTTCTTTTCTACCTGCCCACTTTCCCATTCCAATCCAGTAATTCTACTGCACAACAGATGGTTTTAATTCAGGTCCTTGAATGGTACAAAGCTTGGTAGTCATACAATAAACTTCCCAAATAAGAATTTAAGTTCATTGGTGTTTTTTAATTGTTGAAGAAGCTCCACTATAGTAAAGACAGACTTCTGTCATTGTTGTCTCTTTGTTATAATTGACTAAATGTATTAGAATATATTAATAGATGACGGAAGACTGGGATCCCTGTGACTGCACTTATATTTGCATTATTTATGTAACAACAAGAACTAGATAAGGCAAAGGAGTAAGATCCTTGATCATCATCTCCTTTGATCGTCTCCCCCTTCCCCCACCACTTATGCAGAACAGTATTTTGGTTCTTAACTGGAGTTCCACATATCAGTTCCAGAAATACTACACTAAAATTTCTCCAATATTTGAAGGTACATAGGGTTGCAATAGTCCAAGCCTTTACTGTAGGATTATATTTTTGACTGTGACAATACTAGCACTCCGTATAATGGCCTGTGGCTTGCTGAGCATACACACCTACAGTGTAAGCTGTGCTGTGTTGCCTTCCTGCCCAGTAGACAGGGACTCAACATGCAGCACAAACATGAGCAAGAAACAATTGATGCAAACATGTCTGCATCAGAAATCAATCTAAACTGTTCATGTAGAATAGATACAGTCCAGCAGAAGTTCAGTTTAGCCTCAAAAAGCTACAACAGCTCTCACCATGGAATCCAGGTTCTATCTGCTTTTGCTCTCCCAGCTAGGCAGATGTGCCTGTGCAATATTTCTCATAGTGTTATGGAAGTTAAGTAATATTAGTTCTTTCCTTCTAAAAACCTTTTGTTTTATGTGGACTTTCACTGTTTAAATTCCAGGCTAAAAGAAGGTGCTTATCAGAAAAGACTTCCAAGGAAGCAACTTTGCTTACACACATGAGATAGACATGGCAAGATTTTCCTTCATTTCCTGTTAAAGTTTCAGCTTCAAATCACATTCTATAAACCGTCTTTCCATTCTGTTTAAGATAGCTCTTTTTAGTATAAGGCTACCAGAAAGCAGCAAATTGGTACCAAGACTTAGCATACTTCAAGGAAAGGAAAAGCACATTCATACACATAATAAAATGTAAGCCATGTCAGTGAGCAGAAAAAAAAGAGATAGAAAAATCCTTTCCTATTACATGTAAGGAGATTTAGGTTTAGTTCTAGATAGTTTGCGTTAATTCATTTTTAGGTTTAGCATGTGCCCTTCTATAGCTTACAGAGGAGCTTAAGAATCAAACAGAAATCCCGAGGATGTTGCACTTGAAACCAGATCTGCATTTTTTAGGGAGCTTTCATGGTCCAGGTGTAAAATCTCCAATAAACATTAGACATAACTCAGAGAAAACCACCCCCTAGTTTGACAAGCTGCTAATCACAAGGCCACAAAGTACAAAGAAGCAGCTTCTGACATCAAGACATAGTTTTCTTAAACGACACCAATAAAAATAAAATTAGTCAAAACACATTCTTCACTAAGACTTGGAGCTGTGTTTACTGCATGATGAATAAAAGTCCCCACAAAAGAAAGTGTTCCAGTTGCTAAGAGTAAATTTGGAAATTATACAAACTTAGAAATCTCCTCAATACAGGTTTAAATCTTATTTAATGCACTTTGGAAGGCTCTTCACTGACGTTAGTGGTAATTCTCAAAAAGTAAAACAAGCTTTCACCTCTCAAAAAATGGAAAATAACACTATTCAGGCAAAAAACAAAATAACAAAACAACGAACAACAGTGTTGTTGCTCATTAAATCTGCAAGACTGACAAATAAGTTTACTAGAATATGTAATGAAAGTCTATACTAACACTAGACCACTTCCACTTAGCTAAACATTTCTTCATGATGACTATGAAAACAATTTCCAATGACAAGTTGTTTTATCATTTTGCATAATACATTCCAACCACAAATGACATTTTGCTAGAAGATAAATCTCTTATATAATGTCTTTTTTTACACTATAGCTGATTTCCTAGAGTGTAATGTTTTACATTTCATGACTTGTAGACTGTCTTGTATATTTAGTAGTCTTAATTTTCTAAGAGAAAATAACAAACATTATGAAATCTTTTACCTCTGATTATCTCTAATTCCTTCTACAAAACAGTGTATTTCTTTGATGACTACATTAATGAAGGGATGTGACTGCCAATCCAAATGTTTCTATTTCCACTGAAACTTGTGTTATGATGCTGGAAAAGGGCAACAGAAAATCAAACTTTAAAAAGGAAAAAAAATAGAAGCTAGGAGAACCTGGGAAGAAAGAGTGGAGGCTCCCTACCAACATTGTTGTACAGAACAAGTGCAGTGGTTCACTGCTCTTTACTACCTGACAACCCCTTCTAAAATCCATTTTCATTGGCTTTACTGGGCTTTGGAAACAAGCTGTTAGCAGAGAAGTACTTTAAGTAAATGCATCTCTATGTCAAAAAAATCTTCACAGCATGATGGTGGATAATCCAATATTCTGATGCTCTTGAAGATAACAACTGTTGTCATCAGTGACTTTCCTGGCTATTCTGAAATTTTAATTCCTGTACTATGAGTCTCTAACACCCAAAATGGAGCAGACAATGTGCATGCAGCAGGTTGCATTGTCTTTTACATTCAAGTTTAAATTTCAGGCAGTTAATGAACAATGTGTTAATATATAGCAGTTACTGATTATAGCATTTAAGAGTTGAGCCTGGTGCTTTATAACCACAGCTTATTAATGTCTATAGGGAATCTATTTATTTGTTGGATCTCCCCTACAATTTCCAAGCTCTGAAAACAGAAGTGCTGTGCAACAGACTGTCTTGTTGTCTTGCAGTGAGAATAGTCTTATTGCTTGAACTTTCATTAGGAGAAGCAGAATTGAATAAAATTCTCTTTCCATCTGTATAACAATGTCAACATATAAGACTTAAAAAAAAAATAAAAATTAACCATGTCTCCAGATCCAAAATGACATTTTTTCTTTTCCTGTAACTTACCAAGTCGTTTAATTTAATTGCTACAGATGCATTTTCATTTCATGATTCTACTGTACCTTATTACACCACTCCAATAAAGGAGAGAGAATATCTAGAAGTCAACTTTGATAGAATAGTGATGGTGAGCAGCACAAAAATAATCTGCAAATACCAACATTACATTAGTACAATTAGTTGTATACGTAAAAAAAAAAAAAAAGACACACTCCTTTAATTGCATCCTTTTGCATTTATGTTACTTTAAGTTTGCATATGCTTATTTCTATGTTGGATGCTTATTCTGAGTGGTAGCCCATAGATACCTTTTCACTTGTTTAGTTTGAACTTGAATGTTTGTTCTTACTTCCACCTACTCTAATAGACCATCTATCCATTATATACCCATTTCAAAAACTGGTTAATCTCATATTATCCTATAACAGTGGGTTTAGTTGTAGTTGCCCATAAGCAGCACAGTCCCATCAGCACCCAAAAATAATATTTCCCACTTAGAGGGTTTAATCAACAGGTGTAGCTGACCATACACTCCTGTGGAAGGTCCAGATACATGTGACCTATTAGAAGTATTCCAGAAATCAGGGTTAGTGGTGGTCATATATACAATGGCAACAGTTTTGCTGTGGCACAAGTTAATGCAGTCAGTGAGATAACGTACATATTTTCAGAAGCTGACTTGGTTTCTGCACATCACAGAACCATGGAACACGCAGCCTGCTGTCAGCCCTTGCTCCTACTTTGGCACCAATACATGGAAGAAGGAAAGAAAACATGCATAACAGTACGGGAAAGAAAAACTTCAGAATAATGTTGCATTCATCCCTAGATTTTATTGTCTGTAGCTCTGTGCTATAAGGCACAGATAAAATATTTTATAGATACTTGGGCTTGACCCTTTTTATACCTGAATAGCTGTGATTGGTCAGAAAAATTTTCATAGAGTCCTGTGTCAGGGACTGAGCACCTGTTGATAATCTAGCTCAGACTATCACAGAGTGGAAAAATCACATCGATCCTATGATATTGTCCTCACCTGAGTAACCTCAGGGCTTTACTGGAGGCACATGTATGAGCTATAAAATCATAATTTCCCAAGGTAAAGCAGAATACAAAAAATTTGGACTTGGTTCCTAACAAGTGCTCTGGAATGTCAAAGATGTGCTCAGCCTCCACTAAATAGATGCAAAGGCCCATGGTCTATATTAGAACAGAAGACTGCTGTAGATCAGACCCTCATTTTAACATCTTGACCCCATTAAGCTAAATTCAAATGTTGTGATAGCAGCATAAGATTTTATAACACTTTGGAAAAATTATTCATTTTCTTACAAACTCTCCTGATACCAGATTTGGTATTGTTAAAGCTGGAGGGGTGAAGCAGTGTGCCAGTAAAAGTTTGTTTTCTTCTGCCAAGGAAAATGCTATTTTCAAGGCAGATTCAATTAAAGGCAATAGATGTTACCTTGAGGAGATACTTTGTTTACATTTCAAAGGCCTAGCCCTCTTGTTAGACTGATACTGTTTCATGCAGCTCTTTAATGAAAAGCATTTGTTTGGTATTATACCTCAACAGCAAATTAGATTCTCCCAAGACAGTTTGACTATGTGAGAAAGCCTTTGTGACTGCCCAGACTTCTGTGGTGTCATTAAGATAACGACCCTCACATCTGCTCTTTCAAATGCTGTTCTCAAGGAAAATATTCAAATCTATTACAAATTTCGAGGGCTTATCACTCCAAGCGGATATAGATAACTTATTTCCCCTCTAATTTGCTAAACTCAACTTGAAATAAATTACAATAGTAAATATTTTGAAAGTTTTTCTTACCCAGTTATTTTAACCATGTCCCTTTCAGACTCTGACAGTGTCCAATTACAGCAAGCAGCAGCGGCAGCTTGTTTTCAGAGCATTTTAGAAGGGTTCTCACTAAATTGAAAAATTAAAATGATGGAAAAGTGGCAAGGAAAATTACTGCAACAATGGCAGATATTCCCTGCCTCTTGTTTCTCTTACATTGTCATAAAAAAAAAAAAGGGGGGATGTGCTCTGCCTGTACTGAATATTTCCAATACTGATGGCTAGAAATAGGAGTAAGTCTACCTGTAAGTTACATTCACAGAATCTTTGTGATAAGATGCAGAGAAAAGTATAAGGACTCCACTTAGTTTTAGGAGAAAACTCTGCTAGAATGTAAAATAGTTATTAAATGATTATACATAAGAACAGCTAGAATGTAAAAGACTTGTTATCTTTTCTGTGACGCCTAGTATGCTACTGCAGCCAAGTTTGGAGTACTCTCTGAATAAAGTATGGAAGCTTCATACCAATACTGTAAATATATTGAGAAGAAAACATATTTAGTATCTATTTATATTCACACCTCAGAATCACTACAGTATCATTCGTTACAGACAGAAACTGGGCACATGTGAGTCACTTGCCAACTTTACATTCAGTCACTGGACCTGCCAAACAAGGTAATTTTGACTTTGCCAAAGAAAACTAGAAGCACTATATCTTCAACCAGAAGAGCTTGAATGACAAGTGACTCATATTAGGAATTCCTTGTGTTCAAACAGCTCACCTTGATGTGAGATAAAGAGAGTTGATGAAAACAGACAGAAGCCAGTTTCAGTCTTCTCTTGGGAGGACTGAAGACCTTTTTTACATAGGGACAAATTAATTCCTGGCAAAAGGTTTTTTACTTCAGTGGAATTATACCAAGGATGAAAACAGGTCATCTTGTTTTGTACTACATGCTTCACATCAATGATGAAATAAACTGAGTCTCAAAGGAGAGGTGATAAAAAGTCAGCACTCGTGCTTTGTTGTGATTTTTTTTTTTAAACTATAAAACCTTCTAATGCTTAGTTTTTAAAATATAGGAGTTTGATTTATCATTGACTTATGCAACTCTCCGTGTAATGACAACTAAAAGCTTTTCATGAAAAATAAAACACTACTTTCTGAAATCATCCAGACCCAGCAAAACATGTGTATCATAGCTCTCACAAAGAAATTGGAAATCACCTGCCTGAGGTATTCAAGAGCAAGAAGGAAAAAAACAACAACAACACAACAAACAAACAAAACAATAAAAAGCCAAAGGCTTTCCAATTATTCTGGATATTTCCCTTTTTGTATGCTTGATTTGTAATGTTTAAATGAATCCTGATTCTCAAAAAAATGCTGGGCACCTAAGAATTAGGAACATCATGCTCGGCATCCAAAGACAGTTTATGGGAACATTCAAGGAAAGCAAACATAGTTGAATACCTCTTAATTTTATTATTCTATCCTGGTTGGAATTATAGCTTTTGTAACCAGAACACCTCTTTTGTACTACTATGAATATATTTATAGTACTCTGTAGTACTGGTTGCAAATGCTGCAGTGTCTATATTGCTTTGATTATCCTATTATTTGGGCTACTTACAACAGTGTTAAATGGCTGAGAATCACACAGGGATGACTCAAGTGTATCATTAACTATGAACAGCAACTATTTGTTAACAATCTGTAACTACCCCTGACGCCTGTAAACAGGAAACCTAGTGCCGGAAATTAATTTTGAGGATTACCAATGTTCTTGCAGATAAAGTTTCAATGATCCTAGGTCACAAATGGAGTTACAAACTCAAAAAAAAAAAGTGTCACAGCTTTTTAATTTAGTTCTATAATAACAAACTTCCACTGATATGTCTGGCAATGTGGATGATACTTGTGATGCATTTTTATGATTAAAAACAATCTCTACTACATATCAACAAAAACATGATGTAAATTAAAGTGAAATTTAGACCTCAAAAATTAACCTCTCCAAAGCAAGATAGACCTGAGCTATTCTTGTAGTGACCATATACCTACTAGAAAGTTTTCATTCTACTGTGGGGATTGGCCATAAATTTTGCCACTGAGCCAGCTGGAATTTTAAAATGTGAAGAGAAATAGAGATAACTAGGGCTTATATGACATATATTCAGACAATGTTGAAAGTTTTATTAGATGGGAAAGTAGTTTCAAATCTATCCAGAGCCAAAGCATGTGGATTTGATTGTGGTTTCTTTATCCACATACAAAACACATTCCAAAGTGCATCTTGGGTTTTTTTTTGATCATCCAGACCTAAAGAGCTTGTATCACAACTTCCTCCCAGCACTTGCACCTGGGTTCCTAATTCATGAAAACTGGGTCATGCGGAGAGGGGACAGCGAGTTACATAACACTGCTGTGTGCCTGAGAAGCTGAGACACAGCTGGAATGCCCCAGTTGTGACAAAATGTTCAAAAAATTAATTCAAATGATTTACACTAAATAAAAATCAGTAAAATGTAAAAAACAGCAACTACAAAAAAAACCACACAACAAACAAAAAACCATAGCTGAAAAAACAACCAACAAAGAAAAACTTCAAAATCTTAAGTACTTTCTTGAATGTGGTTATAAATGTAAGATGTTGGCTCTTATGCAGAGGATGAAGAATATGCCCTAAACTTTTTTATAATAAGGATATTATGAAAAAAAATAATAATCTCAAAGTCCAAATATTTTTGCAATGTTATAAAATGCTGTATGTTTGCAAGTTTAGGGGATTTAGAAATTTGGTGGCTTTTGTTGTTGCTGTTGTTGTTGTTGCTATTTTGATTCACCCAAAAATCTTCACAGTAAGCTCCTGGGAACAAAGTTATTTAAATTAAACTTGAGACTCCCATGACATCATCTAAGATTGAGCATTTCTACTTGGATAGGAAATATTTCAAACCCACAGCAGAAGAGTACAAACTCGTAATTGTAGATTCTAGTCAGTACATTTTATGTAATATGGAAGGTCACAAGGATATAAGCTGTAATTACAACAGCAAGGAAGATGTCAATACAAAATATACGAGAAAAAAAAAACCCAGCCACCTTATAATTCAAGAATCCCTGTAAGAAGGTACTGTACTTTCAATACACTGTCAATACACTGCATTTAATTATTTGGAAATTGTTCTTGAAATATGTAGAAACATTCAGTATTTTGCAAAATCTCCAGTGCCTTAGAAGACAGCAGTCCAAAAAGGAATCGATATCAATATCAGATCAACAGAAGAAGAGCTTTGACCAGTGCTCTGGCTGTGGCTTTTCTTACTGGAAAAAGGAATTCCCTCACTCCTGTGCTATATCACAGACTGCCAGCATTACTGTTGAAAGCTTTTTCACTGGGCTTGCTTCTGGCAACTGAGAGCACCACTCACCCCTGCCGTTAAATGGCAGATCCTTTATAAGACTGATCCCTTCCTGTCCAAATTCCAGCACATCCCTAATCTCCCCAAAATCTGTCTGATTCCACTCACAAAAGTCTTTCCTCAAACATAATTGATCCCTCAAGATTCTCACCTAACCTATTCTTGTGGATCACCTGCACTCCCAGAGCTCACTCATCTCTGCTGACCTTTTCTAGCTTCTTTGCATGACGCTTTCAAGAAGTCCTCTTTTTTCTGTCCCCTACAAGCATAATTTGCAACTACCACAAAATGGAATTGCATTATTGTTGGGAAGCCTTGAGTCATTTAGGAACATGTAGACCCTTTCCAAATACTGCATTTGGAGTTTCTGTAGTCACAGTGAGACATCTGCTTAAAGATCTTAGTCTGTCTATGGATTTAACTGACTTTGAATAAGAGCTTTAGCAACTATGAGAACCAATTTTCTACTGTATGCTCCAGCAAGTTGATATAATCTATAGAACAGAACAAATTGCCTTAATAATTGGATGTTACTGAGAAGCACCCCCCAAACAAAGAATAGAACAAATCAAATGAAAACACAATAATCTAAACAAATGTTTCAGTACTAGAAAGTGTAAGGTGAGCAAATTGCTGCCCTAAGGACAAGGTGAAAATCCCTAGCCCTCTTTTCCAAAGCAAACATGTAATAGTGAAATGTAATTTGATGCACGGTTCCACCACGGGAAAACATTTTGTCAAGCTTTTTTTTTTTTTTTTGAGATTGTCTCAACATTATTTACTTGTAATCTGATACAAATAACGCTCTCAGTAACTATGTTAATGACTCTCAGGGGAAGGCTGTTGATCAGCAAGTGTACTAACCAGGCTGAATCATGCTGTACACTGCTCACCTTGCTCAAAGATTCTCAAACAAATAAATATTTAGTTAGATACGTTTTGCTGCTTTTTGACACCTGTTTTACATACAGATCAAATGTGCAATTTTTCAAAAGCATCAGTTTCAAAACCAGCAAAATGCTCTGTTTTTAAGAACTCTGTGGAAGCTACAGGTTTTTAGTGACTGAAGATGCTTCTCCCCAGACACTTCGAGTTTTAAAGCACCAAATATTGAAGACTTTAAAAAGCTGGACATAATTGATTACTTGAAAAATCACATAGAAAGCAATAATACAACTAGAAGTAGAACCCAGGAATTTTAAAGTTTAGTACTTTGTACCATCCATGTTAGTAGTGACCAGCTGAGACATACTGCAAATTTGTGTGTTGAGGACTAAGATATGGATTTATTTTCAAGCAGGCTTGAAAGCAAAGCAGAGCACCACCAAAGCTTGTATCAAAGTGATGGGGTTTTTATGCTTTGATGAGGAAACTATTTCACTTTGATTTCAGAGTTTGTTGATAGCTTTTGAGGGACAAGCAGCCCTTTACATTATTAATGAATGTTTTGGATGTAAAGCCTTTAAACTATATTCATATTTTTTTTTGGGGGGGGAGGAGTTTTGGAAAACCTAGAAATAAAGCAACTCATCATAACACTTAAGATTAAGCTTTTTTTTCCACACTGAAATTTGGTTTAATACGTCAGATTTGAGATTTTAATCACAAATTTTATCTTATGTTAACTCAAATGCCAGGGATGACGACTGGAGGAGCTCTGTTGTTATGGATCTGCCATCAAATAATGAGAAGGTGAAATCCATAGGTGTGTAACCAGGAGGAATCACTTCAGTCTCATAACAAAATGCAGTTCTGTACAGAGGGCAAGTTCAGAGTTTGTGCACTGAGCAGTAGAGAAGAATAGTAAACTTCAGCCTAAGAAACTCCTGTTCTGATTCACAGCTGAGATCAACCTATTTCCCTCTAGTGATTATGGCAGGAGTGGAGGAAATCCAATCTTCCAAGTTAAAAGTCACCTTAAAAAAACAGCTTCTTAAGAACCTGGTCCAGTGTCCAGTATCAGTGGAAAAGTTCTTCTTGAACTGCACAGAAGTAAGTTACTGTACAAGGACTGAGTGATGATGTATCTGGCCCTAAGGAATTCCTCTAGATCTACTGCTATTTTATTAATCTAAATTCCTTTACTCATTAAGACAGCTTTAGTGCAGGGAAGTTTTCCCCCTATGTCACAAAGCAGCAATAGATCTAATTCTCCTGCTGCCTCTGAACACAGCACAAAATCCAAGCAGCTATATTGGTTCAGAATTAAGATCCATCTAGCCCAGTATCCCATTCAGCTCTGTGTAAGTGATTCTCTCTAGCCATAGTCAACAGCAGAAAGATCTGCTATCTTAATGCCTTCCTGGGAAGGAAAGAGAAAGGGAGGGGATAAGCCCACTTCTGTCTCAAGGAGGAAGAGGGTGTGAGGTGGAACCAAAAGCCCTTACTAGCAGTGTTTTTAGTCCTGCAGCTGCCAAAAGTTTGGGCTGCCAACTGCTGCTGCAGAGATGACCTTCTGATCACTCTCCTCCCCAGACGTTATCAGCTCCTCTATACACACCTAACTCAACAGCTTCTTTGATTCCAGCAAAAGTAATAGAAAGGAGGAAACAAATGGTGCTTGAGCAGTTGGTCTCTTGGCCAAGGGAGGAATTTTGTCACCAGCCACTTTGTGTTCTGCTTATGCCTAAAGCACTCTACTGCAGTCAGACACTGATTCAAAGGAACACTGTGCTTGATACAAGCGCACATAAAAAAATACACAAAATGGAAATGTCTTAAATGTCACAAAGAAGAGATTTTAAATAACTGTGTGGCATAAAATACAGATATTATGTCATCCATCAAACCAACAATGGACTTTGGAAGAGGATCCACATTTCCCAAATACTCCAGTCTCACAGTTAAAGAGGCATTACAAATCACCCTTGCTTATCACTCAATGTACAATCACTCAGTGTTATAGCCCTTCAGTGACATTCACATATAATTTCTTTTCAGAAGAGATTCCTAGTTGAAAAACAGCTGCAGGCTGATAGTCTTGTTTCTGGTTTCACCCTGAAACTTCTTACACATGCACAGCAGTTTATAAGTAATTTGCATGTCAGCAGAAGTGTGAGTAGCAACCAAATGTCACAATCTGTTGCAAAGTCCTTTGCAATGATTATCAGTAAAATTCAAGTTTCTTGATTTCACTCAAACAGTATACAGCAGCAACAGCATCATTCTAGTTAGAACAATGGCTCACAGTTAGGTACAGGGTTGGCATTTGATATACAGGAAGTTCACATTTTGGTAACAAAATCTTAGTGTATGCTAATAAATATACTGGAAAGGATTTAATAATATGTTTTGTTTAACCATAAATTGACAGGAACCAGTGAATTAAACAGACCTTTATCTCTATTCACATGATAACTCTTAATAATTACACAATATTTCACCTTTCATAACATAAGGGTTTTTGAAAGTACATTTTAACTTAAAAGAGCTTCAGTGTTTATGCAGGGTTTGTACAGACTGATCTGCAGTAATCTATCTAGAGTTCTTTGCCTTGATGAGAGATATTTGAAGTGGTCCTTACTGTATTCAGGTGCTTCACCCACTGCATAAAGAGTTACTTCTGAAAAAGCCCACAATGTACCCGGTAAAACATCAAGAGTAATTAGATTTCACAAA
Source organism: Apus apus (assembly GCF_020740795.1). NCBI lineage: Eukaryota > Metazoa > Chordata > Aves > Apodiformes > Apodidae > Apus > Apus apus. The sequence continues at coordinate 9,710,344 of NC_067297.1, forward strand.
ATTATTCAGAAGAGGCTCAAGATCAAATAAACATTGCTTTTCCACAGCAGAGGGGAACACTCTCTTACTTTTTGCCTAACAAGGTACTGACAGTGGTGTTTCAAGCTGGATGGGGACAGACTTTGATCTCAGCAGGGGGGGCTTGTGTTAACCACAACTGCAAGCTGTCTTAAAACCCACAGGTCAAGCAGGTATTTTTAGTTCTATTTTGAAGATGTAGAAACATACTTTCTCTCATTTCAACAGCAACACTATTTGTTTTGGGGCAGGAAGGGAAGGGGGACTGCAGACAGGCATGTTGTTGAGATAAAAAAAAAGACATTCAATATTTATCCATTGAGAAAAAATAAATTGTGTGACAATCCCTCCCACCCATTTTAATGACTATATCTCTCCTAAAAAATAATAGCTAATAATTAAAGAACAATGTACCACAGCAGTCCTAAACATTACAGTCACATTTTCAATTGTAACATTTTGTGCAATTGTGGCAGATATTTCCACTTGTCCTTGAAATAAATTAATCAGAGTAATAAAAATTCTAAAATACTGCCAGGATGGGAAGCACCTATTGTTTAATCCAACACCCAAAGATAAAGAAAAAATGTGAATGAAGACAGATGATTTCTTGGAAGCATCAGGCTTTTAATGTAGATAACTATGGTTCAGGTTAATTAAGGCAGCCCCTATTGAGCCATGAAGAATTGATCCCAGAGCCCTAAGTAATGGTTGACAGCTTTCAGTCTTCCAGTCAAAACAGACACAAAACAGATTATGAAAACATGTGTAACATTTAAGTTTATAAAACTGTTTGATGCAGCAGATAGCAAAGTAGATTTTCAAGGTCTTCTGATGTTGTCAATTTATAAGGAATAAAGTAGAAGAAAAGACAAAGGAAAACAGGAAATCATAGAGTCAAGGGAAGACTGGGAGATGTGTCTGAAGCTCGAGTAACAAAACAATGAAGAAGAGGTGGGCTGAGGATAGCACAGACAGCCACTGCCAGACAAACAAAATCCTTCCATGACCACAGAAGTCTTTCAGAATATTCAAAGGTCCCTCCAGCATGGACTGGCTGGACTATGTTTGTCTTTACTCTGTATTTTTACCCCAGGGCCAAATAGCAGTGGGAGACAGAGGCAACACCTGTTTCCTCAGTTTCTCCCTTGCAAAGGTCTGAATGCAAAGGATTCTGGTGAAAGCTGAACTGGAAGTAGCCTGTATGTGGTTATGGCCTCAAGCGTGCAAAACTTGCATATACGAGATTCCCACCGACTTGGATGGGAATTTTGTGCATAATAATTTTAGTGTCTGACCACAAAAGCCATAATTGAAATTAAAACATCAACTGAATTGTTAAATAGCCAAAACCTTGGCACCAAGATAATACGGTTTAACTATAGTCTGGATACATGACATTTGCATCTATATATTATGTGATCCTGGGCATTTTAGTAGATTTTCATTTACTGCATAGAAAGAATAAATTAAAATATGCCCTATATGGTGTAGTAAGGGTATTAAAAACACACTTTAAATCAAAGCATTTTGCCTATCCCTTCCCCCCGAAACTTACTTTTAGAAGTACAGTGACAACAAAACTTTGTATTTATTATAAAAGCTCTCTCTCAATGTTTGATCTACTTATAAAGGGCAAGTGCTTTGTTAGGAAGACTCAACCTTTGGCAGCCAACAAAGTGACTAGATTCCCTACAAATAAGTTCAGTTACTCTTTTGTTTACCAATGTGCTTGTTTCCCATAGTCCCCCTGGGAAGATATAATGTCCCTGTGCAGATGTTCAATGTTATAATTGGGCAGGATTCAGCAGAAATGTCATCAGTGACACAACACTTCAATAAAAGAAATGAAATAGACATCACAGGGGACTCCCATTTCAAAGCAAACTTTGAAGGATCTGAACGGGAAGCATATTTTCCGTATTACAAGTTCTCATTTAAATTACAAAAGTACATTGACATTTATTTCCTGAACAGATCAGTTTATCACTAGTTTAGTAATGAGTATCAATGGCAACTAAAATTATAGTTCCTTTCATACTGAGCTTCTTTTGTTAAGTGCCTTTCATTACATTCTCATACAGATTATTTTTTTTCTGACTACACACACTATTTTGCATAAATATATTTTTTCTTTTGTTAAAAATAGATGCTGCAATAGCATGTGCTTGCAGGACAGCATGAACAACCCATTTCAGCCTGAACCTGTGCCAAAAGTTACTTTCCAGTCATTTCAACTGTAACTGAGCACCTGGTCTCCTGGTCTAAGAAACCAAAGGGAAACAGCAACAGTGGCTGCACTATTCCCATTTTTTTGCTGTGGGCTACAGAAGCTGACATGCTAACAAGGCACTCCCCAGTGCAGCACCCCAGACTGAGGGAAACTGCTGAAATACCTTTCTGTGTTTGAACTTATGTTTACATAAGTGGAACTGCATCAGAAGGACATACAGGTAACGGTTCATTTCTTCTGGTTGTTATGACACCACTCATTCAGAAATCCCAGGCTCCCTAGGGATGCCATGACCCACCATGTCACCAATAATCAGCAACACGGAGACCTAATGTGAGGAGTGCTTCATAAGATTGTAAAAGAAATCTCACAAACTACTATTGAAGGAAAAGATAGAGGAGTATTAAAAAAGTTATTAATCCAAACTCTATTCTCAGGTACACACAAGGTAGATCTGGCTAACTTTATACAGGTAAGAATTCAGAGGAAATCAAAAAGAGTAAAATTAATGTATATTCCACCAACTTCATCCAGAAGACAAGTAAAACTGGCTTTTCTACATTCTCTCCCAGAATTTATACAATGGTAATAGCTGCCCAATTCTAGCAGATTACCCAGAAGAGTATTTAAGTAGTTACCACAGGTATTCTACAGGGAAGCTCTGGGGCACATCATAGTAGATACTGCAACCAAGGATACTCATGCCACGCACAGCATACTCCTTTGCAATTTGAGACTGACAGGATATACCGATTAAATAACTCAATACTGAAAAAAACAAACCTGTTTTTTGTCAGATGCCAAACAAACCCAGTATATAATAATCTTTTGTGCTCTCTTACCTCTTATTCCCCATTACAGAAGTGCACAATTTCAGAATCTCAGCCAAGGGTTCAGAAGGATGATCCTCAGCTAAACTCGCCTCAGCTGGAGAAGGTTTTGCATTTGGCTGCAGAACAAACAAACAAACAAATGTAGTGCAGTACAAAAAAGAAAACTTTGAAGTAATTGTCTGATGCAGTCTGAGGTTGCTAAAGAAGTTGCAAATTAAGAATTGCAGGAGTCCATACCTGAGGGGGAAAGGAGGGAATATAAATTGGAGCAAGGAATTCACACAGTACATTTTCCTTCAAAGCATCATGTAGATTTGCAAGCCTTGAATTTATAATTCGCACTTTCGTCAGACATTTTGGTATCATAGTGGCAAAATACCAGTATCCAGTCTATATCACAGCTACCATGATTTGCTCTATTGACTGGAGAGTGGCTATGTATTCTGTTACCCTAGACAAAGTCTTGAGCATGACAAAAATGTCTACAAAAATATTCTGAAGTAACACAATACACCTCACTATTACCTCCACCTCAATGGTACTTCTCAGCTGCTACAAGCCAAACTCCTATCCTGTTGTTCCTCAGAAGGGTTTTGACCCTTCCAAAGGAAATAAAGCTGAGATTTTATTAAGTCCAGCAGGAACTTGGCTTTTTTGTTGATGTAGAAGTCATACAAATGCCCATGATGGTAGTTTGAAAAAGCTTCAAAAGAAATGACATTACATACTCACACATAACTTCTAATGACAAGGAGGGAACATAGAACGGTAGCCACCTCCTCCACCTTCCTCAGCTCAAGTAATCCTGAGACTTTTTTACTTTCTTAAGCTCCTGCTGTTCTGACTGTCTTTTACCACCTTCTCCAATCCTTTCATTCAATTGCATTTTCCTCTGCACTTAAATCAAACACTTGTCCCAGGCTCTGTGTAGGTGAGGGCAAAATTACATCTCTTCATTTTTTTTTCTCCTTCTTAATCTCTCTCCTGAAGGTTACCTTAATCTCAACTCAGTCTCCATGTCTTCTCTCCTGCTAAGTTCTTATGATGAGATAAGGTCAGAGTTTTACCACCTCCTGCTCCTCTTTCCTGTACAAAAACAATCTACAGACTACGCAGTAATTTTCATATCCAGTGACTGAATTTTCCCCTCCTTTTAACTATTGACATAGTTGCCATAAACTATGGCTTTAGTGACACAAGCCTATTTCAGTACAAGCAACTGTATGATTCTGATTATTTCCTTTTGCATCAGAAACCACTAGTTCAGCCATATTGGTGTGTGACATTTGTGTGACTGTGGCTCAGAGCTTCTCGCTGAGGAGGAAAATTACAAGTAGGAAACATGGATCAATTTTGCATGGAGGTTCTGATAATGAGCAGATCCCACATCCATTACCCACTCCTAAAAGAGCTGACCTTGACACTGGAAATCTTTTAATTTTAAAATAAAAAGTGGTGGAAAGGGGAAAACGTAACATCACTTCCAGTAGTTATAAATCTGTGGTTTTCCCTGGTAGCACTTACACATGAGATACTGAATTATTACCCTGAATTTAACAGTAGAATTTCCAAAATCAGTGAACGCTTTGAAGTTACATTGCATTGCTTGTTTTGTAATGAATCAGATCTCAGTTTGTTCATGTACTTTGTATCTCAACAGGGACACAGCAGCTGGAAACGAGGACTTCAAGAGCCAACCCCGTTGACTCTTCTGCCATAATCCATAAATTCTGATTCTGCATTTAGATCCTTTAAAATAAGCCATCAAGGGCAGCAAAGGTTTTGAAAACATCTTCAGAAAGTCACCTTAAATCCTCTAACATACTACAATGTACATCTGTGCTAGCTGTAGCAGATGTTGGAAAGCTTGCTTTATTATCTTTTTTAAGTGAAAAAGAGACAACCAGGCCTCTAACAGATACCCTTTGATCTCACCTGGAAGGAAAGTTATAATCTGTCCCCGAGAATCTCTACAGTTCAGGCTTAAAAGACAAAAGAGAGGAGAATGTGAAAAGAACAGGAAGCAGCACATAAAATGAAGCAAATGGGCTTTGAAACACAGCCTGGTTCCTGGGAATGGCACTCTGTCTAGTTATGTCCTTGGAAGGTTGTTTTTTTGTGTAAAAAAAAAAGCAGAAAAAAAAGCAGCCTCAGAGATGTGCCAAACCACTTGCTTTTGATTTGGGTGGCAGCAAATGGGACACAACAAGATGGGACACAACAAGTAGAGCAGAGCATAGCTGTTGTACTGCCCATGGCAAAGGAAGCACCACTTAGAGGACAGCAATAGAAGAAAAGGTGATAACCCCTGAAATTGCCCATTCATGAGAGAGTTTAAAGAAAACAATGCCTGGAAAGCTTTATTTTAGAAAATTAATCCTAATAGACCACACACAATATAAGAAAATAACAGATCTTCAACTATATATTTTGCTTCCTGCAAACACAAGAAAAAAGTGTACCTAGTTATTATGATTAATAGTTCTTAAATTATAGCCAAAAGTATACAAAGTTAAAAGGTATTAAAAACCTGTAGTAAAAAAATATAACAGTAGTTGGTATACATCAGAATCTGTCTTTTAATGACACTAAGCATGAATTGCTACTGTAGCTGTCTCATTACCACCCTGACAAATTGCTGTTCCATAGTATGGATTTTGTAATGCAAACAATTATATTTAATTATTGCAAATCAGTATTGTTTCTGTTTATTTTTGTTTGTTTTTAAATCCTCAACATGTTCTAATTCTCATCATTGAGCCTATGCCTTCCTATGACCTTGAGTATTCATGCTTTAATTTACTCTTACTCTATTCGTTGAGCAAGGTACATTCACAAACCCCTATGTATGCCCACTCTTTTACTGTTTCCCAGCCTACCAGCTGTCCTCAGAACACAAATATACATGTTGGTTTTGGTTCAAGAAACATTCTATCCTCTTGATTATCAGGCAGAGCATCGTGCATGCTATCACATGCCTAACTATTGCATCCATGGCTTTGGTGGATTGAGACATCCAGTCAGCACTTGCACCCTTTACGAATGTCACTCGACCTGCCTGAAGATAATACACACCCACTTGATATCAACACACAAAATCAAACCTGTGTTTTTTGCTTAAGTTAAAAATAAATCAAGGGAAGGTCTCATACATAATTTATGTCTTTCAGGTGTTAGATTGTTCTGTATAGAATTTTATCAACAGAACTTGTATTTGGTGAATGAAATGTGTAGTGATAGGGACTGTTTTTAGGTGGGACTATTCACCTATACCTGAAAAAAAACTTTTCTTTTCCAGGAGTTTCTAAGTGTTTACCTTTCATTTTTCCTAAACATGACTTGATTTACTATTTTCACTTACAGAGTGGCATACAATTTTATAATCAAGCAGTAGTTTATCCATATCAACCAATGGGTGATGTGCTTGCCTTTCTTTTAAATGCATTTTTCTAGAACAATCGACTTCCTGCTATCAGCATTCAATGCTACTTGAAGTCTTCTAACTATTTGTATATAAAATGAGATTGTCTCCTGTATAGCTTGTACAATAAAACCTATTGTTGCAGGCCCCTTAGCTAAGCAGTAGTCCTCTTAGAGTTCGAATATATCAACAATCAGTTCGGTGTCTACTATCAGTGTTACAGAACCAAATCCTTAGCTGGTGCAAACTGTCTTAACTCCACCAACTGCAAAGCTGCAGCAGCCTACTCTCATTGAAGATCCAGCTCATGTGCTAGAAACAACTTATCTGACTCAAAGAGACCATCATTTAACAGAATGCATGAGGTCTCCAAGGCAAAGTTATTTCATCATATTAAACTTTTCTTACTATGCTTTATAACATAGTCCTCAGGAGAGGACAGTGATATTTAAATGAGCCTATGGTCTGTGTACTAAGGCACAACTTAACAGCAGTAGCTAGATGATATAGCACGGTTAAAAAACAATAATGCCAGTCGTGTGTTCTCAGCAGTCATCAGTAATTACATGGTACTGATGTATCTCATATATTGCTCCATCACAGGACTCACAAGGCTGCACATCTGCTCTTCCTTCACTATAAAGAGTAGTTCCTTCTCAGTTCATGGTAACAGGGAAGGAACTCTACCAAGCCTTTATAGCTCTTTCTTCTAGCTTCATTAATGAGCTGAAAGCCATGGTACAGCACTAAATTACTCCACCTTTCAAAAGTAAGTTAGCAACTTGAATAAGAGTGATTCCACTCCAGCAATTGTATCTCCTCCCCCCCCATCACACGCCCTTTTTAATTGCACATTTTCTAAAATATTCTGAGATCTAGATCAGTAAATGGTCTTTTTGGTGCCAGCACAGAAATTATTAATATGTCAAAATGCCCTGTGCAAACTCGCATATCTCTGTATATCGCAAATGTGATATTTATATACTTGATTTTAAACAAAGGCATTTCCAAGCACATTTTCATAGCAGAACAGGCTGCTAAAGTTTTTACCATACAATGTTTTTTTATTTCTTTTCTTGTTTGTATGTGTATGTATTTTTTTCTGTTTGTGTTTTGGTTTGGTTTTGGTTTTTATTTCTTATTAACAAGGCAAATCCCATTTCACTTGTTTACCCTCAAGGAATTCTGCTATTAAAATTATTTTCATAATTGTAGCACAAATATACTAAAAATGTCTTTCTCAAATACTGGTGATATTACAACAGCACAGCAGCCCATTGTACATTCAGGACCTATTGTATTATTACATTATGATGCACTGTGCCAGCATATAAGGTAAGTCTTGCCGCAGAAGAGTCTGCAATCTAAATAAATACTACTCTCCAAATTTTGAGCAACAAGTGGTTTATGATTTTCCAAGGAACACGAATACCAGTACAATATTCCTTCCAGGCCCCAGTAAGTTCTCAGCTTGTGTGTTGCACACAGCCCCAAGTATGACTGTTTCCAGAAAAGTTTACAAGCTTGGGCACAGTGCCATAGAAAGGCACAAAGCCAGCTCAGATGTATCTACAAACTTCCCAAAGCTTCTGGTTCCAGATACATGGCACAGGCACACCTAAACTGCCCTAATATCTGAGTAGGTTTATTAATCTCACATGAAGAGAGATCTGAGCCAACAGCAAAATCAGTGGATCTGCAAATCACACACAGTCAGAGCTAACAACCACTTCTAGGGTAGAATCTGTTCACAGCTAGTTTGCGCAGCTTGATACCCATGATTTCACTTATCTGCAAAAGCTGAACTATCAGAACACAGATGTAGAACTGGAAGCAGAAACTGTGGATGAATTGCATAAGATACAGAGAAAAGGTACAACAGCTTGCCAATATCTCCACAGCTTGCTTGTGGAAATTTCTGCATTTTTCAATTCACAGTGCAGATATTTAAGTTTATAACTAGCCTCTTATTCAAAAAATACTTTAAAAAATGTATTGTCACTCTTAACATTTTTCTTCTGGCTATACTGAAAATTTAAGATGTTAGGAAGTCATTAACTAAAGAAAGATGTATCATATACATCAACATGCGTTGTGTTTTTCCACAGAGAAAACTTTGCAATAAAAATATAAATTTTAGTTTCACACAGTGAATCAGAAGGCAAATTAAACTAATAATTAATAGATGATTTGTTGTATGTATGAACTGACAGGCATTAAATAAACATTCTTCTTAGCCAAAATCTTGTTCGAGTTTGTAGGATGTCAACATACACATTAGTAATACCTCTGAAATTGTCACTCACTCTGCAGACAGGAAGAGAAACTTAATTTGCATTAAGTAAACACTACACTCATCTTGATTTCTACAGATCAAATTTATATTTTTATTTTGATTTATTGACTATCAAGTGTCAATTTAAAGTTAATGTCAAAGAACATTTATTTTTAAACCCCTGAAAAGAAGAAATTCCCCAACGCAATCAGCTAAACAGATCATGTTTCCTATTCCAAGAGATTTTAGCTATAGAACTTTGATGGTAAAATAAAACTCTTTAATCTGTGGCATAATCCTGAAGATAGCATGCTCAAACTTGAAGGACACGAGCATGCAGATGTTCTGAGAGACATGTTTTTAACCCCTGGGCTACCTTGCTTGCCAAGAAAATGTAATCTTCTAACATGTACATTCATGAACAGTCTACTACTGTTGCTAATAGTGTCTATGGGATAGCAACATTTCCTGCTGACAAGAGTCTGATCCTGAAGCTACTGCAGCTGCTATTTAGATATGATGCAGAACAGATTATCTGGAATTTAACGAGTTTTTGCAAAGGTTGGAGTCTGGATGGCATAAAGTTTTCTTAAAAAACTTTATTGCAAAAATTCCAATTTCTCTGATTATCTCACCCATTAGAATTTGTACAGTATTTTAGACTCCAAAGTATTTAATTTAAAAGCCTAACTTGCAAATTTTTATCATTCTCTAACATGGAGTTTTACATTGTCCATTAGTAATTTTTTTTAAAGGGCACATTGCAGGTTACTCCATCTAGCATATAGACTGATAAAGAGATGGACTTTCTACGGATTGACTAAGGTAAATCTTATATATCACAGTTGCAACAATGAAATCTGTCAGAAAGCTGACTGCTGGAGATTCTCAAATTCCTCTGTAATTAGCACATTGGTAAAATCCAAATGCCAAGCCCTAGCAACCCCAAGGAGCGTGCAAAGAAACTAAGTAACACAGCAAAGAAGTGACATCTACATGACCCTGGCTTTTTTACACGGTATCAGGCAGCTGGAAGACTGCTGCTCCTGGAGGAGGAGGAATGGGGGAAGGAGCACAGTAATAACTCAAGTTATTGCTTTGAAAGTGTAGTAATATTGGAACTTTACCCCAGAGTAATTGGGACCTAAGCCTTGAGTAGTTTTCCAAAATCCTTTTAGCTACAGGAACCAGGAAGTAGAATAGGAAGTGTTTTTATCTTATAAATGACTAATCAAAACAAGATATCAATAGAAAACCAGTACTAAACTGAAGATCTATTATGACACTAAATTGCCTGGAATCTGAGTTTTATTTCTTGATTTTTTAAGATGCTCTTTCCAACTGTATGCAACTTTGCAAAAGTGTTTGGAAATGCCTGTTGGCTTAGAACTATGTACATTTTAAAAAAAACAGAATACATAAGTTGGGATTCTACACCTACTATTGCTGATCCAAGTTCAGGTTTCACATAATATATGTCAGACATGCACTTAAGTGTCACAGATGTGCACAATTCCCATTAGTCTGATAAGCAGCAAAAGCTCACTTAATGTATCCCTCTATTCTTCACATTCCTATCAATCAATGCGTGTTGTCTAAGGAGTACTGGTTTCAGTTGAATATTTGTGTATGGAAAATGACCTTAGAAGTTGAGCAAAGCATATGTTTCTCTATAAACATAAAACCTCCAAGACCCAGACTACCTCAAGACAAAAAGGTTTGGCCTATATACCTTTACATAGGATCCTACCTTAGAATAGTGAACTTAAAAATTGCAATGTCCAAAGAGCAGCATAAAAGCAGGGAGGGAACTGTGACTCAGAGGTATGTTTGAATCATGGGGTCTTCTGAGGAGTGGGGGCTGCAGCTTATGCAATTCTTACTCAGGGCTGTGCTTTGAGCACTGTCTAGTCTTTCAGATCACAATGGAATGGAAATAGCAATATATGGGATTCTACCAAATATCACAAATGAGTACCTCACGACAACTCAAGACAGTAAATGGTTATTACATGCTATGCAATTTATACAGCATAAAGAAATATATCCTTGTTTATTCAAGCTGACTGTTAATGCTATTGAAAAAAAGCCTTAAAAAAAAAGGGAAGTATGATTTGATGAGGCTTGTAACAACAATATTGAAGACATTTTCCAAAGACGACTAGGAGACTGGAATGCTCAGTTTCTTTTAATAGCCTTGAATTTTTGCCTCATATGTAAGTAAATATGAAACATTACAGAAGCCATATGGTTCTGAGATGGGAATTCCAAATTTTCCTTTGTGTATGTGCGCTACAGAATCTAGTATGTAGTAACTGACCTCCCCAAGCAGTGGGCTAACTGAAGATCAATAGTAAAGCAGTATCTGTTTTTGGAACAGAGACAGAGAATAATACATTGAGAACGTCAATAAATTTTTTACTAGACTTCATAACAGTGCCAGAATGTGGATGCACTTAGACACGAGTTCCCTTTGTTTCTGGTCATTTGGCAGGGGGCTGCACAAATAGACTTAGCATAAATAAAGGAATATACACTCCAAAGGTGAAGAAAGAACATGGTATGTAGAAAACTACTGAAATAAAAATTATCTCCCTCTGTTAGAAGTTTTTCCAACACAGTACTTTCATTTGTAAAGACACTTTTATGAACTAATATAAGAAGCAAGACCATCTTTACATAAATTGCCAGAGCAAATATAATTGTGAATAGTCAGTGATTAAGCACTATGGCTTGAGTTCCTGAGGTTTCTTTACAGACCAGCGCAAGGTTTGATGTATGATTAAGCCTTTAACAAAAGCCTGTATGCCACTATATTTGCATGCAACAAGTTATTATGCCAACTGAAACACTTCTATTCATTTTTCATCTGTAATATTATGAGTAAGTTTCTGAAGTCTACTTGCCAGCACTAGGCATCATTTGAAAAGCACTTTTGCACGCTTTATATTGTTTGTTATGTAGGATGATAGAAGACTGTTGCTAACTTACAAAAGCATGGTATTAGCATAAAGTCAGTCAGAATTCCATGGCAGTCAGCTGTCATGCCAATACAAACCAGTAAAACTTAGAAATTAAACAACTCGATTGCTGCTTTATTTTTCCAGTTATAAGATTGGAATAATTATCAGCTACTAATTAGATGTGATTTGCAGTCTAATATTTATCACAGTATTCTCAAATAGACCATGTTGAATGGTCTTTACATATTTTAATGAATAATACTTAGTAAGTAGAAAGCAAAGGAAGCCAAAAGCAAATCATCATTTTTAAAAGATTTTTTTGGTAGTGGTTTCTCTAGAAACTCAAGTAGATCTGTCATATTATACCATTATATTCTATTAGTAAGACAGGATCTGACCTAAATTAGTTGATAGTAGAGCAGAAAACACCTTTATAAGCTGCAGTTGAAGACAGGGAAGCAAGAATCCTTATTGCCACTGACTTGCTATGTGCCTTGCAACAGATTGCTGTATTTCCCTACTTTCACCATATTCTTGCTTGTGTGCCTATTTAGACTAATTATTCTGAGACAGAAAATGGTTACAGCTTCATTTATAGTCAATAACCAAGCTCACTAATAATTCTTGAAAATTTGAGGTTATAACATTCTAGAAAAGAGCATGTTTATTCTGTGATAACTATTACTAGCATAATGCAACCTACCTCTTAACCACCTTCTTTAAATAGCAGGCAAACATTTGGAGGTACAGAGGCAGAAAGAGATAACGAGTGATTATCCCAAGATTACTTAGCAGGTCAGTGACTGAATCAGGAACAGAAATCCTGGTTCCTGATATCCAACAGAGCATGTTCTTCCTGGACAGCATCATGGCTTCAACTATCTCAAAACTTTGACAATTGCACCATTCATCCAGGAAGTTCCAGGCACAGCATTCCTCTGCAGAACCCATGTGAAGCAGGTAAGGATGGTATTATGTGCATTTTGAACAGATGAAGGAAAAAAATTCTATTTAGAAAGATTCCATTTAGCCCAAACAGCTATCTGGAATGACTGAAATCAAATCCAGGTAAGACTGCTCAGAAGTTGACTTGTGTGGTCAGCTCTCCAAAGGTTTAAGAAAAACATTGAGAATCTATTACCGTATCTGTTCTGGAGAACAACTCAATATTTTGCAGGAAGATTAGAAATAAACACAATTCTGTGCCAGGAATATTTTAACAGAGCTTTCCTGCAAAATAACTATATCTCAGACAAAGCCAAGGTGATGTGAAAATATTTCCTAGAATGCTGTCTGTGCTGTTGTACAGATTTCCCATGCATGATAATATCAGTACTACTTAAACTCTTGACAGACACACATCAGGAGTCAACATGATGAAAATAATAGGATGAGGAAGAAAGTGCTAAAATTCTGACTGTCCTAGGCATCTTCAGTAATGGGGCCAGCCATTCAGAACCAAGTCACACACACACCACCATCTGATAACAGAATCAATTAAAAGCTTTGGGTTTCATTTTCATTTTTGTTTTTCTTTAATTATCCCTGAAGACTGGTAGTAATTGAAATAGAAGTCCCACATTTCATCATAAAATGACAGCAATATCAGCTTCTCATACCAATCATAAATATCCTCTGACAGGACAGTAACATTCTCTTTCTCCAGGTGTTCTCACAATTCATTTATTTCACACTCCAACATAAAGAAAATGCCAACCAATGCAGCCAATCAAGCAGCTTTACTATCTTAGTTTACTTTCTGCTTCCATGTTGTTGTTGTAGGAAATTTAAAAGCAAGGACTACATACACAGCACACATCATTATGGCATGCCATATTAGAGGTGATAATAAATACAAGGATGATGTACTTAAAATTTAAAAATCAAGAAAGTAGTAAAGTTGAGGTCAACAATAGAGTTGTCCTGATTCTCTTCACAGATACTTTTTTTGTGTCTTGCCCTTCCACATAGGAGCTGCAATAACGTACCTCTTTATTTGGCTCTGTAAAGCACTAAGGAATGCTCAGTAAATCAAACAGGTGTGAAGTGGGTGCTCTAAGCCTAACCCTTGCTTTCCACATACAGAGATTTTGTACAAAGGAACTGTGTCTGAAAAGAAATGTAGGTTTTTAAAATTAGATTTATTTTATATACTGAAGATAAAATTAAAAGATGTGAAGTGCTTTCTACTAAGTTTAGATGTCACTGTAAGATTCCTCTGAATTAGAGGATTTCTTGAGGGATGTAGATACTGCTGTATGAAAAGCTAAACATGTTTCTATACACACTATCTACACTATTCACACAGCAGCTTCTGAATCCAATCAAAGCAACCTAGGACTAATATAAGTGGATTGTATATAACAAATGGAGAAATCAAAAGGTGGCAAAGCTTCTTGTCTGTTCCCTGGTTCTGTGCAGCTTACCACAGGCATTGTGACACCTTAATGCCATTCAGCAGCTAGAGGTAAGTGATCTTCCTTTTCTGCAGGTTCAGTATGCACTGTAGTTCTGTAGTTTCTTCTCCATCTCTCACAGACTATTGCAGTGTGGTGGGTTTTTTGTTGTTGTTTTTTATTATTGTTTGATTTCTCTTTTGGTTGATCTCAGACCACATTAAATTCTGAATCTGTACTTAAAAAAACCCATATATTCCAAGCTGTCTAATCAGTACTCTCTCCTGATCCCTAGCTGGGGATCCTAGGAGCTAGTAATATTAATATCAATACTGAAAATGGACAGTCATAATTGAGCCAGAGTCATGGAGGCTGGATTTAATCCATAAACATTTTTAATTACAGTCTTACCAGTACTAACTAGATACAGCTCAATGACTTCAATGCAGCTTTGCCAACCAAAACCATAATTGATGTTCTGATACATTGTACTACTAAGTCTGGAATGATTTTAATTCCAATTTCCTGTTTCAAATTGTTCCTAGGTTTTTAAAATACTATAATTTAAAAGGAAACTTTTCTTTCTAATGATGAGCAGGGTAACTGTTTCCTGTTTGAGATAATAGAGTATAATTCCTAAACACAGGAAATGCATCACTTCTGGCCTATAAGAAGAGAACACTTGTTTGTCCCCATCTGAAAATTTTGTTAAGTATTATTAGTATTCAGTGAAGCACAGCTACTGAATGGATGTGGGAGAAGACACAGTATGTTCTTATTTAAAGTGGTTTCATATGCACTCACCGCTAACTCCAGCTGTCTTCCCTGTGTTCTGTATTACTTAACCTTTTTATTATAAACACCAGTGCAGTATCCACTTCTCTGGATTCCCTGCATGCTCTTTTCTCTAGAGGATTAGTGGCAACATGGGCTCTTGCTTGTTACAAGTTGTGGGTGTGCTGACTAGTGAGCCTACACTAGAAGACTTCCTGGTTGAAAGGCAAAGCAAACAAGAGAACTGTTGATATTATTGATAATATGAACATACAAACATTAAAGTACATAATCCTAAACAAGATAACATACAACAGATACATCTAAATATGCAGTTGTGTAACATTGCTTTCTCACAGGTAAGTTTGTTGACTTGTTCACAATTCTGCCCAAATTATAATCACTACAAAACAACACTGAACACAGGTTTTGCAGGGAGTAGTATCTTATATTGGATCTGCTGACTAGAAAACACATATGGACTCATGGTCCTTTCATCAGTTCTGACAACAAAGCAGCTAAAACAGGTTTAACCTAATTATGTTAATCAGCTAGGTAATGTAAAAAAATGTTAGTCAGTGTGGAGCAAAGAAAATGCTAGCAAAGAGGTCAAAGTTCCTGAACAAAACAAATCTATCTGAAGTCAAACCACAAGAAGTTCCTGGGATTCTGTGACTACCTGTTGCTATTTCTATTAATTGAGTTAATTTTGTCATTCTATATCTTATTTAAAAGTTAAAAAACCCCAACACCAATAAAATGAACCTTAAACATCTCTTTTGTATTTGTCTCTCTCCCTTTGTCTTTAAAATAATTGGTAAGAGCAGGTGAACAAAATAAAAGTGCTGATATGAGAATCCCCCTCTTTCTGCTTCTTTACAGCTACTTTTTTGGTGGAACCAACAAAAAATTAAACCCTGCTATCTTTTAATAAAGGCCAGTGGAAAATATTATCCTTGATCTAAAACAATCATCACTGAATGATCATTTGGCATACAGTTTTTATGACAACAAAATGAACTACACCAAAGGAGGACAGCAGGAAAAAGAATGTGGGATAAGGGCAGGAAGAATCATTATAAATGTAGTGACATTAGCATCAATAGTTTAGAGCTGAAGGGGTGATAATTCTATCTGAGCAAGGCAAGAATTTACCTTGTTAGAAGGACCATGATACTC
Organism: Apus apus; assembly: GCF_020740795.1. Lineage (NCBI taxonomy): Eukaryota > Metazoa > Chordata > Aves > Apodiformes > Apodidae > Apus > Apus apus. The sequence goes on from NC_067297.1 coordinate 9,726,436, forward strand.
ATTTCTAAAAAAGATGAAATGAGCTCCTAATCTAAGCAATCTGTGAACTGGCCTATCAACACAAAACATGGAAGCAGGGCATGTTTGGCTGGATTATGAGATATCTAATTTACATTAAATTTATCTGAAATCATGTCACTAAAACCCCAAAGGAGAGCACAGTATTCACAAATTCATTGATAGGAGATCGATCTCTCATTTTTCAAAATTTATAATATACATTTTTATTTAATGCAAGTCTATTTGGCATTTATATCCCAAACTGCAATGGCATTTCTATGCTTGTTAGATCTAATTCTCCAAGGTCTATTTAGGTCCTATAGACACTAAGAAATTTAAGAGAGAGAAAACATTAATTAAAAAATAAGAATAAAAAAAATGGATCTAATGTAAAAATCACATCAGTATCCAGCTTTAGAGAATGTTAGACTGGTAACACTGCCCCTATGTGGCCAAAATTACATATGGATAAAAAGCAATATATGTTTAATGTGACTTTCCTAGCTCTCTTCACTTAGCAGAAGGTAACATTTAGTGAAACTCATCTTGGGTTAGTTACAGCAGATGCTCACTGGAATCCAAGAGTAGTGTGAACACTCCTTAAATACGTACTTGTTTCTGTTTCAAAACCACCTTGGGCTTTAAAAAATATTCTACTTATCTTTAGAAATACTGAACAAATAGAGGAAATATAATCTTGGGACAAATTTCTGAGAGCAGATTTTTACAGGTTTACAAGTTTCGCATGCACAGACAACTGGAAGAATGAGAATATTAAAAATAGCAGAGGCAAAGATAAAGAATATTCAAGTACTTGTGCTTGTGCATATAAATCACTTTTACCAATAAACTGCAAGTTTGATGCTAATCTGCCTTAAAACTACTTTTACTGGCAATACGTAAAGTTGTCAGACATCTCAAAGTCAAGGACAAATGGCCACAGGAATGAGTAGAGAAATACCCATGCGCTGCAGAATTGACCTGCAAGCATGTAGTACATTTGATAATACAAGGAATGTTTAAAGACCTGAATCCTACACATGCTTCTCTAGATGTTCTTCCTCCATAAGAGTCCAAAGGTTTTTTGGTAATTTTGGAAATAAAAAGCTTTTTATATACAACCCTTTTCAGCTAATTGTGCCATTTATACAGTGATGGCTTAAATACAGTCTTTTTGTAGGATTAATGGTTTTTGGAGAAAGATAGTGAGTAGTAGATAGATGGCTTTATTCTTCCAGTGATATCAGTAAGTTTGGCATTTAACTTGTTTTAAATTTTACCCTTCTTAGTTGCAGCTTCAAAAAAAATCTTAATCTGCAGAAAGGGAATAATGGAACTGTTCTACTTGAAAGAGACTGAGAAGATATCTTCTCTAGGGACATGCTCATACTGCTTGACAAGACCAAAAGAATAAAAATGAACAGACCAAAAGAGTCAAAATCCCATGTGTTTATGACATCCTTGACACAAGACACCAAAGTAGCAGATTTCCCAGGATACAGGTTGGTTGTGTTTATTAAGTTAGCACAAAGCTATTTTGTATCCAGATCTGGACAAAACCTGTGCTGAAAATATGATCTGAATTACCATGTAGATAGAATAGGCCAAAGGATTTCACTTAAGGCTAGACCTATATTCTTATGGGAAAACTACCTACTGTGTATTGTAACGAATATGAGGCTACCTGAAGCTGCATTCATCACCATTTTTACCAAATGCAGGCTAGATTAAGGGGATAAAACAGGGGAGGACCTGATGTATACTATCATACATAACTCTATCAAACAAATTAATGACACAATAGACTTTGTGTGTTACAACAAATTTACATTTCAATATCCCACAGATATCCCCTCTGTTGACTGTGCCCAAAGGACATTCTTTCAACTTAGTTACAATCTGTTCTATTCTGTTAGAGATTCAATTTATATTAGTTTTCATATCTACAGACTTACATGTAACTTTCAGAATCAGGGAGGATTACCACATTACCATGTGGGGTACTTAGCTGAAATACAATATATGGCTATTAATGCTATTATGAATCTGTTGCCTTAGGCTACATAAGCATAAGAACCCCAACAGCAAACCACAGAAGAAAGGATTGAACTACAGTCATCCTTTCTTTGGTGCAAAAGACTTGAAATAATCAGGTAGTTTGTTGTTGTTGGTTTTTTTTTTGTGCCTCATGTAGGTAACCTTCAACATGGCAAAAATGTATACTGCTCTCTTACTATATTGTTTGTGGCATATTCAGCTTTAAGCATGTGTTTCTGCTTTGTCTTTTGTTAAAAAAGTTCATAAAATTTTTATAGGAGTTTATACTTAGTCATTGTATTAAGAATAATACGCAGCTTTAAGTTTGCCCACTTTTCTTCCATTCAAAGTCTTGATGAAATACTGCAGTTTTATTCACTATAATAGCTAACGAGTTACTGTCTTGAAATAACAGATTTCAAACTATTGCAGCTTGTGTAAGAATAAACTGAAAAGTACTGGTCTGCAAAGAGGAGTTAAATTAACATTTTATTAGCTTGGCAACTCGAATTGCTGAGATCCAATTACATCAAGCATCAGTTGCTATTAAAGCTTCAACTTCTCTCTTCAAGAGACTGACTAGCTTGAATGTAAAGTAGCAGATAAATGGAGCTAGATAGTTGGATGTGTGAATGAGAGTTGAATTAGAAACAAATCCTAAGGGTTGTCTTGCTCTGAAAATGTACTGAAGATAAATCCCAGATTTTCACCTGACACTCACCTCTGTCAAGCTGGGAAACAGGACACAGAGTAACAAAATTATGTTAGGCATCTGGAAAGTGTCAAAGGGTATTTAAGGCAAATGAAAAAATGCTATTTGGAGGGCTAGATTTACATAGTATTACAGAACTTGACTTTCTAACTTTTGTCTCTACTGACAGTCTCCCTTTCTCTTCTTGGTAAAATGAGAATAAAAGAATTTTCAGCAAAAGGGGGAGAACTGAGATTACTTGGTACTGTAAGTCTCACAACATGAAAAAACAAACCCTCTTTAAGAGAGGGAAACAAAGAAGGAACAAAAAGATAGATTTACTAGAATAAGAATGTGAGCTGATACTGAAGGTATGGATTGGCCCTTATTTGCAAGGCATAAAAAAGATTCAGAAAAGCAACCAATTTTATTTAAGACTTCACATTATGATTACTTGGTATCTTTCCTCAGACAAGAATAACAACCTAGTGTGACTGCTTAATTGAGAGAAAGGAGAAGAATGTCAGTGATGGTATTATAGAACATAGTCACCTGAAAATGAACTGTCAGCAGATATAGCTAACAAGGGCAAGATTAAAATCAAGCCTTACTCAATACATAGCCCTGTCCTCGGGGAACAGTGTTGAGTGTGTAGGGCTGATCTTGTCTTATAGCAGAACTCAACATGGATTGAAACAACTGCAATATTTTATAAACAATCTACCATTAAGCTCAGACAAGGCTAACTGTCCCAAGCAATAATACCCACAAAAAAGTCATCAAGTAATTGCAAAGTGCAAAACTGCATGTCTGAACAGGCCCTTGAGAGTGCTAATATAAATCTGCAAATAATAATTTTACACACAATGAAGTATGCTGTATCCTAAGGCATGTAGAATATTTTGCAGGTACCAGTTTGCAAACTGACCTGCAGAATCCAGACATTACTATTTAAAAATCTCAGGTGTGACCACACTATATGAGACCTGTTCTGCTCCTTAAAGTAGCTTATGACACATTTTGCAGAGTATTTAATAAAGAGCGTTCACATTTTCAGAAATCTCATTCAAATGGCCACAGCCTGAGTACCTTGCCCCGTATACAGCACATTTTCAATGAAATGTTTGGTCAAAACCACAATTTACATTCTCCCTCCTGTAACCAACACTTTTTCCTAATATTTTATTTTTGTCCTGCAATGTTACACCACCAAGCAGCACTCTGTTAATCTACACTTCAATGGTAAAATTCACCAGAGGTACAGGTTTAAATAGCACATCTCATGATGGGAACAATGAAGAGGTGATGGCTCTACAATAAATAAATAAATAAAGCCTATCACACACTTAAAGCCAAATGCCTGGTGGAACTTAGGTTCAAAAGCACGTTTGGAAACTGATCCCTTGAGAAGATATGTTTGTTATGGTGTTTGGCCTCAGGATTTAAAAGGATTTGCTTTTAAGCTGTTACTTTACTGCAAGTATGTGACTGGAGGCCTCAGGTGTGAAAATCCTTTGATAAAAAGAACTAGTGTGTGCCAGATGCAGTGAACAAAAAGCATTAAGACTAGGAGCTGGGAAGTGGAAAACAGGGAAAGGATGTGGACAAAGCCCTTCAAGTTTAAGGCAAGCAAAGCTTGGAATGCAAGAGGGATGAGAAACCACAAAAGCCCTTGAACTTCTTGCTTTGCATACATGAGTGATTACACTAACAAACTCTTAAGGAACTGAACACCAAAGTCACAAGGAAGGGTCATTTCACTTAATCAGGTGAAGCCCAGCTTGAATCTCCACACAAAAACCTCCATAAAACATTACAGCTGCAAGAAACCCACAGGGGTTACCTAGGCCCTTTGCTGTACTGCAAAGATTAGCTCTACTTAGGTCACTCCGGGGAGACAAATGTTTATCTACCTGTACTTAAAAGATCTTTAACACTGGAGACACTGCAATTTCACCATAGGAAATCTATTCCACTGCTTCATTTACTTCCATGAAGAAGTGTTTCTTAATGGCCAACTTGGATACTTTGTGCTGCAACCCACACCTGTTACTACTGATCCTGTCTGCAGCAGATAAAAAGAAGAGCCTAATCCCTTTCCCATTGACAGTCTTTTATGGATTTGAAGATCCTTTGGTCTCTGCACTGTCAGTCTCTTCACACTGTGTTCCTCATACACCACTCTGATTACATAAGCAAAACTGCATCAGTTTTCTAATCAGAGAATATCTGCATTATTTGTGTTTCAGAAGTGAGTGACACCATTTTTCTTACCTCAAAATAATCATATTGTTTCTTCAACCACTCCTATAAACCAGAGAAGCTTTCCTTCCATACCAAAAATTACTCTGAAAGAAACTAGTATAAGTATAATGTTTTGCACAGAAATTTGTAAAACTCTTACTTCTTGATTTGCTTAATAGTGGAATTGACTACTGTAATTTTTTTTTCCTGTGAATTTCATGGCACATTACTCTTTCAATGCCCTAAACTGGCTACAATTGTGAAAGCTGTGGGCTGCACTTACAGGTACTGGACAGATTAATGGTAGTTCAGCATAAAACGTTTATGCTGGGTATTATATGCAATGTATTTACTGGTTTGTTTCAACTTGAAAACCCTGAAGAATTGTATTCATGAAACAAACCGTGATGTAGGTTCATGAAGAAATAATTACAGTCCTAGTTACATGTAACAGATTACATAATCTGGAAGAAGTGCATGCAGACCTAGGACAGAACTCTTGTTAATTATCATTCCTTTACTGAAATAACAAGAAATAACAACTGGAACACTACAACATCTGAACCACTTCAGGTCATTCAATGGCCATCATTTTCATACTAACAAAGAATTTTCATTTATCATGACTATAAATTCCTTAGCATTGAAACTATGCTTTTCACCTTGTGGAGGGAACTACAACTAAGTTACAGGTGCATGGCTTCCATGAAAATTCAGGCTATCTGCCTTCTGCATGAGAAAGTCCTCAGGGTGACTACTTCACCTCAAGAGGCTATCCAAATATATTGATATTTTGCTCCAGAATGCCACCCATAGCAACAAATTCAGAGCTGCCTTACCAAATAAACACTGCATATACTGTTCCATGTTAATCTTGCACAACACCCAAGATCAAACTTAGAATATAGACTATATAGCAAGAAGGAATGGTGGTATAAGGAAAATAAACTATTTTCTTCCAAACAGTTGCATTCTGGAAAACAAGACTTATATTGACTTTTTGGACAAAGAGTACAAGACAGGAAAGGACAAATGTGAAAGATAAATAGCAGCATTATGTTAATAATATTAGACATGATAAATGTTGGTGAAATGTTTGATGCAAAGCCCACTAAACTTTTCCAAAATACATATTTTAATAATTAGTTATACCTGTGATAACCCTAATGGCACAAGCACACTGAAGAAGAGGGAGGGGGATTTAGGTTATAGTTGGACATGATCTTCAGGGCCCTTCTAATCAAGATTTCAGGAAAGTTTCTGAAGTAATAATCAAGCATATCTTGCCCTCTAACAGCTTAGTTCACAGGAGAACAGCCTATCTTATATGTAAAGTACTCAGTCTTAGGACAGGAACTTGAACATTAATCTTTTAGATAATATTTTAAATACTATGCCAATGAAAGTCTCTGAATGGTCACAAGTATTTCTCTCATGTAGTAAAAAACCTCTGGAATTATTTTTTTGAAACTGCAGTGCATTTCAGCTTTGGTGATCAAATGGTATTCATGCTCGTCCTTGTTCAGGCTTTTCACCTTCTGAACTATAAAAGGAAAGGAAAATCTCTCCGCTAACAAGTATACAGTCATTATTTACTTCAGACAGCAGAAGCCATTATCGACCATACTTGCCTAAGTTACTAAACCCCTTTGAAGTTTTCTTAGCACAAAAGCTGATCTAATCATTGTATGTAGCTCCACCTCGTGGCCTGATGTATGTACTGCAACAGCACTAGCAGGAAAGAACCTGATTCCCACAAAACCGAATTTGTTTAATTGGTGGTCCCTTTGATAATGTATGTACGAGTTGTATTTAGTTATTTGGTTAAAAAATGTTACCTGTCTCTTTAACCCTATAAACGCCTACACTCTACATACTTAACTCACTTCCTCATTTCACTTTCATTGTCAAAATTCCCTTAATTTCAGCATCTATTTGTTCCCTTTAAGACAGGGAATAGGAGCACAAGATCTAGATAAACACATGAACTTAACTGGGATCCAGAAACAGTGTTTTTCTTCATTGAATTCCCATTAGAGTCTCAGTCTATTAAGCAATCTATGGATATGGAAAAAAAATAAATATATATGTAAGAGTAGCTTTCTTCTAAGTTAGAAGCAGCTGCCACATTTTTAGTATACAATCTTTATGTAATTACAATATATATTCAGAAACTAGGAGACAGCACTGACTACTTTCACAGGAGTGTTATAAAGATATGCATAGCAAGGGTGCCAAGAGGTATATGACACAGCATACTATTCTGAATAGGAAATGCAATTACATATTTTGCATAAAATGGGATGTTGACACCTTCACTGCACCGATTTCCACCTTTCCTGTTACAGACTGGTATTGGTAAGGAAAGCAGTAAAAAACCTGCACATAACAGCATTAAGTGCTAAAGGGGGGGTTTTGACACTCTCTGTACTTCCTTTTTCCATTGCTCTCTTTCCACAAGAGGAAATTAAACTGACATAACACAAGTGATAAAACACAGATGAAGAAAATATTTAATCACATCAGACACAATTTTCAAGTCAGCAGCCCATGCATGCCAGGAAACAGATTTATGTGGCATTTAGAATGTAACACTACCTTTTGTTTTCCTCTACATTGGGGCATTTTCCTTGATTTTTATTCATGAGATAAAAATGCAAAGTACATTTTTAATTTGTGTAACACCTTTTTGATTTGTGTAACACAAATCAAATTAGTTCACTAAAAGCAACAATATTGAGAAAGATAGTTGAGATACGAGTTAAGGATGTTACAATGTAGCCAATTAAAAACTTTATTTAAAAGTAAAGATTTATTAATTAGATCATACCAAAGGTGCAGTAGTCTGGCTCTCTTGCTCCTGTCTTGGCCCCAGCAAAGCCATAAGAACAAGATGGAGAGAGTGATACTTCACAGAATACTTCCAAAAAATTGTGACAAGAGCTTCAAAACGAGTAAATGTGCTTGAGTTTCACAGTTCTTGGTGATTACTTCCTCTATGAAATTGTCCAGTTTAAGTATTATCACTAATAAAACAAAACACCAAATTCATGTCTTGACTTTCCAAAAGCAATACCAACAATGGAAATTCTTAATGTACTTCTCTGGATTTTGTCTCAGTATGTTGGAACACAATGCAACAACTGGTCATGGCTGTAGGCTTTTAATGCCCTCCATATTCTATTTCTGCATACACCTACAATATGTGTGAAAAACACAATCTTGAAAGTTGTTATTTTTCAGAGTAGTTTACAAGCTTTTAAGTTACAAAGAGAAACATGCACTGCAAAGGCTCTACAAGAATAATGACTGAAAGAAACTGAAGCTTTAATAACAAAGTTTATTACCTAGCTGCAGAGCTGAAAAGCATAGTGCATCCCTTTCAACACTAGTTTAGAGAAATATAGATGACCGAGTTGAATTATACCCTATGCTGTGGAGCCGCTAGATGTCAGCATCCACTACTGTCAGCGGTTAAACGCAACTTTCCTAGGGAAGCGAGAGTGCGAGGGCTGCACGCATAAAGAATTTGGCTTTCACCAAATCCTGCCATCTTCAGGTTACTGCTCATCCTGACCTTCTGGAGATAGTTCAGAGCTTCAAATTTGGAATATGTACCTTTATATAGGTAAAGCTCTTATTCAGCACCATCTCAGGGAAACTATCTAGGCATTAATCTTGAGAAGTAATTTCATAAGAGAAGCTTTATAAAATACATGTGTCTCATGTTTCAAGCACATTTAGACAAAGAAAAGTGCAACCACAGTTGAAATTCTACATTGACAAAAAGAATTATTTCCTATTCAATACTTGGGTTTTGTTGTTGTTTTTTTTTTTTCCTTCAATATTTCTTTAAAAATATGACTATTTGGGTACATTTAAAAGGTAGCTCTTCAGTCAGTAATACAGGGTGGAGAAAAATGGACTACTGTGGCAATTCTGCAGGTCTGTAACACATCTCTAGCTAAAGAGTAGTCAACTAGTTACGCTTCAGAGGAGCTACTCAACCTCACTAGGATTATCACTTATCAGAGGATAAATTATCTATGTAATTTGCACCAAAAAAAAATCCAATCAGATAATACCCCTTCCTGTTATGTCATGTTACATGGCATTTTACAAATCATGTTCACAATCAATGTTATTTTAATTCTCTGTATTTTACAATAGTTGGTAAAGACAAATTTTGCTATTAGGCTTGCCAATTCCATTCATTTCAATGAGTAATCTCTGTCTCATCTCCTTTTCTTAGTTAACTAAGTATGAGGAGTTTGTCTAGGACTTAATCTTTACTGCAGAAACTCATAAATAGCTTTAAGTCCTGCTGCGAGTTAACACTGTGCCTGTTCAAAGCACCCACTCATTGTCTGCAGGGTCACAAAAGGGACCTGGGAGGAGCTGCACATCTTGCTCTCGAAAGTCTTGTTTACACTAGATTTCTTTTTTTATATATATACCATTCTATATACTATAAGGTAACTACAGCTCAACCAGTGGCAATCTTACATTACACAGGCCACTGGCACTTAAGATGATGTTTTTGAATTTGGACCACCTGCCAAGTCCCATTAACTTCCAGAAAGCCTAGCTGAACTATGTAGCTTTGAAAACCCAAATCCAAACACTTGTTTCTTCTTGACCTCTTCTGATCTTTTTTCTTCTACTATCAGTTGCAAGTTCAGAACCACATCCAGAGGAATCATGATTAAAATGTCTGCAGTACTTCCATCAAGACAACCTTTACTGAAAAATGTAAATTAGGAATTTAATGCATAATTTGGCTGGCTTGAGTACAGAAAACTTTGATGTCTGGACCTTTGACTATTCAGATCTACACCTATATCCAGAACAAAAGATTTTCAACAGAAATCCTGGCAAAAATTAAGCTGAAGATGAAACAACCTTGCATTTGAGCAAAAAGTATGATTTACTCAAACAGAAATGGAAAGCAGAACAAAAATCAAGTTCTGCCTACTCTTTTTCAGTCAGATATTTTGAAAGAGTTTCTTCCGTTGTGAACATATTCATATACTCAGAAGGGTCATGTTCAAAAACCCAGAGCAAAGATGCTTCTTTGAGATACATTATCAAAGAGATACTGCCTTTCTTTTTATTAAGTCCCAGTAATTTGATATGATTTTACAGCAAATATGCTTAAAATGAGAATTGTTGTTACACATGTTAGTTTTCTGACATGAAGGTCTGAGTAAAGCTGTGCATTTACATTTGCTTAGTGGATAGAATATTTGCTATTGAAAGTAGTAAAATAAACAAAGAACTCAAGTTACCTAGGCTAAACTATCACAGAAGGTTTTTTTGACGATGAGTTAAACAGGCTCTTCCAAACCTAGATGTAATATCACACAGTATTTCCTAAAAAAAAGATTGCATGAGTAATGCTGTAAAGGAGAGCATTCCGAGCATGGAAAACACTCCACTTGTTATTGTGAAAGTCCTTCACAGCTTTAAGTGTAATTCCCCACTGTAGCTGTTTGACTTCAATTTGCCCATCATTACTATGTTTTGTTTCATAGGAAAATTCTTACCAATCTTTATCAGTGCAATATAGCTTTCTACATGACCAAGACTACAAAAGTTATTCAGATACCAAAACAACAGTCTGTAACATTTTTGTATATTCTGGCCAGATAAAGGGTCTGTCCCAGGCAGAACTGCACAAAATTCCTGGAAAAAAAGTACTGTGGAAAGATACTGCAGGGAATTTATCCCTTTGAGCAAGTTATCTGATTATGGTCTAGAAAGCACATACACATTCAATCCTCACAGGAAAAATTCTGCAAAGATTCTAGTGAGAAGATCTTACTTTTTTTTCCAAGTGACTGGTTTGTTTGCTTCTGCATCCCATAGTCTTTTCACTCTTCTTTGGTTTGTCCAATTAAAAACAAAAACAACAACAACACTCTTCCTCTTTTCATTAAATGTGCTCTGAAAACTTTGTATGAAATAGAAATACTGACTAGTTTAAAAAAATTATATTTCTGATAGGAGATTTAAAGTCCTGGCACTGATTAGCCAACACAGATGCAGGAAGTTAAGATTTTGATGATGTGATCAGATGTAAAAGAAGATAATACACAGTCAAAGAGGGGGAAAATGATGCATTATACCCTCAACAAATGGATTTGATTTGTTTGCCTTTTAAAGTCAAGTGCTGAAGCCGAATGAGCCGAAACCCAGTTTTAATGCATGGAGAGGAACATCTGTGATGGGGATGGTCCAGAATACAAATAGCAAACAAGAGCCCATTTCAACTTCACAGGGAAAAAAGAAAAGAAAAGAAAAAAAAAAAATCAACCCTCCCCTCCAGCTACAGATCCTAGAGGAAATCCCACAGAAGGGGAAGGTCAGTGATAACTAGCAAACACTGATGTTTTAGATGTAGCTGTAAGGAATACACCTGTGTAACAGCTGGCATCTTCACCTGTCCCTGTGCACAAGTAGTTATTTTTTCTTTCTAACAGAAAAAGCAGACTTATTTCCTCTGTGGAGCAGGGAAGGAGAAAGACATGACTCACACAGAACAGAACCATAATTTCATCACTAACATATGTAGTTCCATTATTTGATCTTTTTGCTGGTAAGGTTTTGTCCACCTTCCTAGAAAGCTCTTTTAAGACTATATAGTGACATGAACATCAATAGGAGTGGATTAAGACAGTATGCTATTATTAGTCTCAATATTTGCCAGAAAACAGTGTTTTCAACCTTCTCACTTGCCCCTTTTACTTGTATTGTGGGGATTTCTGCACTACACATCAGCATGATACTCAAAGCCCTTCTGTAATAACTTCAACTTTAGCAAATATTCAATGAAATAATTCTGTTCTTCTAGATTCTTTTTGGGACTGAGCTGCAGAAACAAACAAGCAAACACATACTTCAGAGTCTCTTTCTCAGGGGAGTAAACTGAAATGAAGCTCCTGAGGCCAAGGGCTTTGTCTCCTTTCCTGATAGACTTTGGCACTGCAAATTTCAGTGACAGCAGCCATTTGTTGGCATCCATCACTATAAATAAACAGCTAAAGTGCAAAACAACCTCATTTTTAACAATGATTTAAAGAGCTGCTAAAGCTTCATACTTTTAAACTCTGAGTGACAAATGTTACATGCATATTTCTTTCCTGACAGAAGTGTTCAAGCTTTGATCATTTATATAAAAGAAATCAAATACTTATTAGAAAGCTAGAACCCTTTCAAGAGAACAGCTTAACAGCTTTTTTATTTTTACCCAAACACAATTGGTTTTGTAGAAAAATATTTCTTTGAAATTGCAACCTATTTTTCACTATTATAAAGCCCTTCTGAAAACACCCTTAAGAGTACTTTTACCACAAGAAAAAGTAGTAGGAAATAAAATAGAAGCCAGATATTTTTTTTCCCTTCTCTTGCCCAAAAGTCTTTCTGTGGCTAAAGGTCAGAAATCTAAGATATTCCACATTGTTTTTAGACAAAAAGTTGACACAGGTGTGTGGACAGCTAATCCAATTTCATGTGGCATTTAATCAGGTGAAAGAGACAGAGCCATCTTTAAAAGCTGTTTAATAAATATGTAAAGAGCAGACCAACTCTTACCTTTCAACAGCAGTTTGATCACATTTTTACTTCACTTCTCTTGTACTTCTAGCAGTGCTTCTATGAGAGAAGAAAAGTTAAAGATTAATATACTTTATGTTTCTAAAGTGATAAGCAAGCAAACTTGTCAGATCAGAGAAAGTAAATCTACCACAATTCCATGTTTTCTGGGGAGGATTCTCCGATTTCAGAGGAAAAGCCAGAGATGTATCCCAACTGCAAATCTGGTTGTTGTAAAAGAATATTTTGCAGCCTTGAAAAGAACTCCATTAAGGCACACCAGTATCATCACACCTATTTTCTAGATACAGCATAAATAAACTCAAGTTCTTCGTATTTTTTTTTAAAGTGACAGGCACTTAGGATTGCAACAATTGGTGTTAACTTGGAATTTCTAAACATTTTCCTTTACATATCCTGTTCAAGGCTGAGCAGTAGACCAGTATTAGCCACAATCAGTAATCTAGATATTTTGATTTCCCAGTTTATGATCCATTCACTAGATTGTGATCTTTCCCTCGAGAATAACACCCAAATATTGCTATTTACTCAGTTACATTATCTGAATACCAAGATGACACTCACTTTATTTAGTAAATAACTACCACTTGTTATTTTTCATTGCAGAACAGTACAAAGCACTTAGGATTAAGCGTCAGAGGCATCTTAAACCAGAGCAAAAGGACTGCCATAAGCATCAAAGAAGCCTCACTGTCAGTGATACCGCTGTTGCAGAAGTACTTGACATGTTTTATTAACTAAGCATTATTGACATTTCCATATCTTAGAGGCTGAGGAAGAAATGCATATTGATGATAACAGAGTTGTTCCAAAAAGAAAGGAGTAAGTAACCAGTTAGGATCTTATTAGATACTTTCTTAATGTTGGATTACTGGAGTACCCAGCTTTAACAGTGACAAAAGGAGATCTTTTCCCAGCTTTGGTAATTTCTGGATTCTACAATGTAAATACACATTTTACCAGTCAGAACAAGATTCTTGACTGTTTTTACCCATGGTCAACCACTTTCAAAAACTCTCATAATTTTCAGTGTTTTAAATAAAAAGCCTATTGCAATACCAAAGTAGAAAAAAACAAAAAACTATAATTTAAATTTCCTTCCTATTTTACTTGGAAACTACTTTGGAAAATAAGAAACGGAATTAGTGTCATAAACTGTGGCTCTACCAACAGACCAGACTGCCATTTGAAAGACAAATAAAGCATAAACACAACAGGACCACAATTTGATCACAGTTTTTCCTGTTGCTGAGTAAGGGCAGACCATTACAGACCCACAGGCACCTTGTTAACTCTGCTGGACTAGCCTCAACACACAGGTGCAATGAAGCTTTCTCCTTCTCTTCATACTATTAGTAGAAGAACCATATGAAATTAAAAAAAAACAAATTTCTTTCCCCCTGTTTACTCAGCACAGATAGAGACAGCTATTACCTGCTGAGAGCAAGATGCAGATGCAAGCCTGCTGTCCTGAGTTACCTCAAGCACAAACCCCTCCGTTTCCACGCAGGGAACATTTATTTGTCAGAGCAGGGCGGGCCCGGGTGCTGAACCCACGATGGTCAGGCACACCCCAGGGCACCTGTAGCCACCTCTAGTGTCCAGCCAGTTAGGGAAACCTCTGTCCTGACTGAGCCGCACGCCGGCGGGCCAGAGCAAGCTGCTCAGGCTGGACTGCAGCGCTCGGAAGCGCAGGCAGAGGCTCCAGCCCGAGAGCAGCTGCGACCGTTCCCACAGGGAGCGGAGAACCAGGGCCCGGGGCGCGTGCCTTTCCCGCCCGCCCCTCGCGCTCCTGCCTCACCTGCCGGGCCCCTCCTGCCTCACCTGCCGGGCCGCTCCTGCCTCTCCCGCCCGTCCCACCGGCCCTCGGGGGGGCCCGGGCTGTTCCCCCCCTCATAGAACCGAGATAATTAGTGGCTGCTGAGGTAGGAGGCACTGCCGAGTTTAATGAGGGGCTTGGGCGGAAGCCAGACAAGCTTCACCTGGTGCAGTCCCTGCTCGCCAGCGGTGCCCGGGGCACCTGGGCTGAGCTGCGACTCCTCTGAGGGGAGAGAGAAAACGAGGGCGGCGGGGTGCGCGGGGGGAAGCAGTGCTGTGAGGAAAAGGTGGGACCTGGAGGGGGATGCCAGGCTGGAAGCATCCCAGTCTCAGGGAGTGTCCGCAGTGCAGGTGGGTGCCCCCCTGCCCCGCTTCCCTGGCAGGGGCTGCGGGAAGGGAGGAGATCCCGGCACAGGTGCTGGGGAACGCCCCTTTGTCTGGCTGCTCCTGGGCTGTGAATACCTGGTTTGACTGCCGCTTGAAGGAATTCCTAACGTCGAGTCTAAATCTACCCTCTTCCACTTCAAAACCATTACCTCTCTCCCTATAACTACCCTCATTTTATAAAAGGTTGATTCCCTTCTTAGCGATAGATGTTTTATTCTAACGGCAGCTAGACTGACCTGACCTCACTTACAAAAACACATTGAAAACTTGTTTTCTTTCAGCATGATATTTAACAATGTAACTGCTGACTGAGGTAAACCTCACATCATAGAGGAAAAGGTTCAGAATTTAACTTTTCAAAGAGTAGCAGACTTCTCTCACACCCTTAACCTGAACTATTAATAAAATGAACTGTTTTTCTGGTATTTTTTCATGGAAAAAACCCAACCATACGCATTTGAAAAGTAACAAATCGTCCACAGTATCTGGTTGTTTGCCCTGCTTTTGTTTTGGGGGATGAGTTTGAAATTTTTGGTGTGTGTGTGTGTATATATATATACATATATATATATATATATATTTTTTTTTTTTTTTTCTGCAGAAAACTGCTATGCTGGAATAGACTTTGAGGCATAATTGAAGGTAATAGTTTTATATCCACTGAAACTCGTGTTTGCTACAGACTCTTAGTTATCTATAATTGAATACGCTGTTAAGATTTTAGTCAATTTGTCGTATTTCAGTTCATTGGCTTTAGAAAATTTCCTGGGTTCAACATTACATTTGCTGCACACCTTCCCTCATCCCTTTCATTTTCCAGTCAATGCTCAAGCTTATTTCCATGCAAAGAGCTACTGCTTAAGGTACGAACAAACTGCATCTTAGTTTTCCTTGCATACATTTGGGTCTTAATGAAAACCCTAATGTTCAAAACATTTGGGTTAATTTTAAGTATACAATTTAGCAAGAATATTCATATGAGTAAATATTTGTACAATTACGTTTGTCCCAGAGGAGACAGATGAAACGAAATTTGAAGCCTAATATGTTATTTTTTCCTGTGAATTTAAATTTCATAGGAGAACACTGTTTTTTTAATTATTTTTCTTTAAATAACATCTAAAATAATGAGATTTATTAAAGGAAATCTATTAATACATAATTTATTACTCAATAATATGACAACATAAATAATAATAATTTGTGCTTCCTTTGTGTTGGCAATACTTAATTTTCTGTAAGACTAAAATTTAGCCTCTTTAAATCTCACTGCAGTTTTGTATTTGCAAAGAATCAGCATAATTGTCTAACAAATTCATTTTTTTTTTCTTCTGATGAGCTAGCAAATGTAGTAGTGTGGCTTTTATTACAATTCTTGCTTACATTCTTGCTGTGTATTTTTTTTTCCTTCTGAACCATAAGTAATTGTTTGGCAAGTCTTAGGCTTAAGAAACTGTTTAGGTTCTTCAGGTGAAAAAAACTTATGTATCAGACCTAGATAATGAAAGTATTTGTGATTATGCCCATTATTTGTATTTTAAAGTGAAAATAGGATTGAAAAAGGGAAGGACTAATTGTTGATCTCCGGTTTACACAGATCTACTCCTTCAGCCTGGTTCACTTTTATATCTGCATGAAATTGAACCATTTGCTATTCTCGGAGTAGACAGAGGGATATACGTTTGAAAGCATTTGAATTAAAGGCTGTGGGATTAAAGCTTTTTTTTTTTTTTTTTTTTTTTTAAGTTCACATTGGTGATGTAGATTATGCTCAACTTTGTCAAAGCGAGGAAGATGCAAAATTATATGGAATTTATTCTAATTATCGTTAAACTAGCATCAGTGTTCCCTTTTACCATGCAGTAAAGGGTCCTTCCAGGCTTTTGTTTCTTTGACACCATCACCTACTTGCGGCAGCTTTTTAGCTGAAGTGCCTTTTTCATGTGAAATCAAACGAGAATTATTCAACACCTAACTGTTGTTGCTCACTTTTTACCTGAAGCATTTCCACGACAAAAACAACAACAATAAACAACAAACCCAACACTGACATATCTCATGAGGTTTCCTACCACTGTCCGCTTGTCATCACCGTAGCGTTTTGATTTAGATTAGTGGTTCATGATGGCTGCTATTAAAACTTTTGCTTTCCCTTAAAACTATTTCAATTACTTTATTTGGTGAGAAAATTAAGGAGCTGGTCTTTAAAGTGAATTGGGGTACTTTGTGTAGTTAGCATTCAAATTCTTTCTATTTTATAATTTTCATTCTTTATAAAACTTTACTGGTTTTTATAATCTAATAATAATAAGAATGACAATATCTTCATGCCTGAGGTGAACAGAAGAAGATAAATGAAAGCAAATTGCAGCAAAGAGACTTAAATATCTTTTTCTGGTGACTAACATGGTAGTAGAGATAATGTTCTGGAATTAATTGTCATGGGAGGCCATATGACACTATGCATAGTGTCCCTCATTAGAAGACCGCAAGATGAGGTTGGGCAAATATCTGTCATGAATGGCCTATATGTGTTGCCTGGGAGAAGACAGACACATTAACCAATGTTTAATCTTTATAATTTGAATATACAGAAAAATACTTGAAATTAAGTGATAAAAGATGTAAAGTGTTTATCCCATGCATGTGCTAAATTAATTTCAAAAATAACATGAGGAAAATGGTTATATTTTATTTTATTTTTTATTTCCTAACGAGCTACCATCTCTCCAGATTAATCTAGAACTCTTTAAAGCAAAGAATTAGCATATTTCTTTTCCAAATTAAATAGTTTCCCTACAGGCTTCCTTAAAAATTCAACATACTTAAACTGCTAAAACTTTCCTTTTCAGTTTGTGCAATAAGTGTCTGAAACCTCCTACTAAGAGAATCTCTAAAGGCAAATAATCTGAAGCCATATGTTTACTACAGTGCAGATTTCAATACTAGGAGAAAAAAGCTGGGTTATCTGGTAGAATTAAGCAGAAATTCACTGTGTGTGTTAGCATCCGTGTTGAATTTTTATTATTATTATTTTTTTTGTAAATGAATGTAAGTAAGTGACAACAAAGGCACCAGTTCTCTGAATTAAGAAAGAGTTTGAGAAAGGATGCTCAGATTTTTTCTGTCAACAGAGCACAAGTAACATCATCTAGTTATGTTAAGAGATCCTGTGTTACTAGAATTACTTAATATGAATAAAATATTTATTTTTTTCCTTGTATAATGGATGAACAATCTTAAAATAGTGCCATGTGAACAAACCCCTCTAGCTCAAAAGCAAAGTGCTCAAGTTGTCATGATGTCTCTGTATATGAGATATGACTGAATCAGTTCTGCTGAATTCAACCATAATAATAAAATAATGACTTGGGGATTTCAGTTATCCCCAAGAAAGATACTCCACCATATATTTGGTGAAATATTTGTTGTGGTAGTACACTCCAGGCTTATGCTTGTTGAAAGGTGTTATTTTGGTTGTTGTCAGCAAATACAGACCTAAAATCCTTTTTTGCAGGATGTGTGAAAATCCAGTTCAAGTACTTAATGTATTGTGTGGGGTAAAAGAAAGGGACATGAAGGTATAAAGTAGTATCTGGCAGTGGAACTGACTAGCACCAGTTGAGAGACTGGTCTGTGCTCTGAGGAAATAGATGAGAAAACAGGAGGGTTACACCATCCCTGTCAGAAATGTGTCACTGAGCACACCCTAGTATGGGTCATAAGCTCTTGGCTGTATGATTCCTTAATGAAAAGTGATATATGGGTACTAGCTTTTTATTGTTGCTTATCGAACCATCAAAATTTGCAAAAATAACTACATTTGACTCTTGATGAAAGAACTGTTTTTTGAGAGTGAGTTAAATAATCACAACATTAATAATTAAATAGTAAATACAAGCTTAATTGTATGTTTTCATAGGCTCAGTGAAAAAGATGATTACTAGATTTGCACCAAATTAAAACACTGCAGAGACAACTGCCATGTCAGGCATTCCCCCTGTATAATCACTGGAGATGGTGCCATCAAATCTTTCAACTCTTAAAACCCTACACGCTGCCAAGACCCATGCAGCTGTGTCTTGTGGCACAAAGTTGTTTTATTTGGGGAATGCTGCACTGTGGGGACCTTTGTGAGGGAAATAACCTTGATATTCTGCTGAAGGGAAAGAGTTGCTTTTGTTTCCAAGGGATGGCAGAGAGTGCACCATTTTCCTTTAAACTAATTTGAAGTAGGAGTAGGCACAAGATGATCTTGCATTATGCAGCAGAAGATACTGTAGAATCTCCTTCGTTAGCGCCAACCTATGCAGGCTTGAGCTCTTATACTCACATTAGAGTGCCTGGAAGGGACATAAGATCAGGTCTGAAGCAGTATGGTTATCTTAGCACAGTGCTGTCACTGAACTGCTGCACCTCTACTATTGCCCCTTCTGGTGCTGTGTTGGATGCTGCTTGTTCAGTTGCCCATGGACCTGCTCCCAGAGATTCAATTTTTAAACACAGATTCAGGAGTAGATGGTAGCTGCTTTAACAGAGCCTCAGTGCTGTAGGGAGCAAGGACATAAAATACACTATTTCACAAAAGGGTGATGATTATTTGTAAGCTGTTCTCTCAGGCATAGCTATTTCTTTTATTCTTTGTATAACACTCAATACAACAGGCTCTTGGTACATTAACTCTAGGTGCTATAGTAATGCAAATAGTAATCAGAGACATCACCTGAGCAATATTCCTAGTTAGTGTCTTAGTAAAAATTTGAGACCAAGAATACAGAGCAACTTTTTTTCTTTTAAACTGTCCACCAAGCACAGATAAGAAGCAGCAAATTATCAGCGACTCTAGCATAAAAGCTTTGAGATCTGATTTGTGAATAGAGAACCCAAAGCCTATATCTATCTATATCTATAGCTGCTTCAGTGAATTATAACCCAGCAGAGTCAAACTGTTGCACTTTGCTTTCTTTTCTTGCCTCCCTCCTCTTTCTTTTACACTCAAGCTTTCTTATATACAGACCAAATCATTGTAGATGATTAATAAATATTTTGACAGAGCCACATATACAAAAATCTGAAAAAGCAGAGAATTAGAAGTACCTCATTTGGGTGTATAGTGTGCCCAGATTGATTTGGAAATTTAATTTGCTAGAGAAGTAGGACATTGTTTTTGCTTACTATTAAAAATATGATGTGGGAAAACTGGAATTACTGTCTATTTTACTACAGGTATAGTTTTATTAGAGTGGAGATTTAGCTTAGCTTTCTTTTCCTAGATAGATACATTTCATCTAAATGAAGAACACTAACAGAATAAAGTTTCAAAAAAAATCAAACAAGACACAAAATCCAAAGTGCTTTGAGCACATTGTTTACCAGCCTCTGCAAACTCCGATCTGTTTGGTCTAAACTGTTCCCATCTGGCTTAGCAGAGAGACATCAGCTCCTCTCCAGATTGTGCTGAGGGCTTCAGCTGATTGCTGTCTTGTGCTAATAAAAACAGGACTCATTCTGCCTAAAGATGGAACTCTGTAACATGAACATCTGGAAAGCACAAGGTGTCTTGTTAACAGTCTTGCTATCTCCACATGTAGGAGCTCAATGAATCCTTGATGATGTGACAGTTTATCTGATAACAGAATTAATTAGCAGGCTTGATCTAAGGCACTGTTGCACTGATGTGGTGTTTTCTTACACAGGTCTCTTGACTTGTCACCATAACTTCTGTTTTCAGTGAAAACAGACACAAGATATATGAGACGAAAGACATGATCAGCCGTATTTTGCTCTTTTACCATACCTGTGAAATTTTTTTTAAAATTGGACAAACATTGATTATTATTGAATATAATGACTCTAAACATTTGATTTCATTCTCTAAAATCTTCTGGCAACCATAATTTTCTTTCTTCTTGTGCTAAGCAGTATTATGTTTAGGGAAATATAAAAAGCCTTACTTGGCTTATCTTCTATTGTAAAGACTCATACAAAATCAGCAGGACCCATCATTGTCATTCTGCTATAATTCTACGAGGAAAATGGAAGTGAATTACAGCAGAAAATTTGAGAGACATGCCAAATTAAATGAAGAATTTGCTCTTTACAAAATTTCATGGGAAAACAGCCTGTTCCACCACTCTTAATATGAGTTCAATGTCAGGGGAGAAGGTTGCTTAGAAGGCTAGAGAGACCTGATTGTAAAAGACAGATGAGAAATGGTAGAGGGAAATTGCTAGGAAGCAATTGTTTTTATATAATACCAAATCATTCTGTATATCAAATAATAATGTCACATTTGCGAATTAATTCTCTGAAATGTGAATTGGGTTTGTAGATATAATTGTCTTTGTTAATGACCTGCTTGCTGAACTTGATGAACAAAGTTAACATAAAACTAACAGAGAACCCTAACTTTAAGGGAAGGAAAGATAATTTCTTGCAACAGCTCTGAAGTGATAGCCATTTTTGAGATGGATTGCCATAGAGGCATTTATATGTGGCAAGGTGGCAGCTCTAGTCAATGCACATGGATAACAGTGGCAACTTTCAGTTGAAGTTTTGGGGATTTTAATAAAAGCTGTGAATGCTTCTATGATGTGGTGGATTCACAGTGGAAGCTGACAGAGGAAGTTAATGAAATTTAGAAGAGCAAGCCATCATAAAAAAAACCCCAAACAACACAACAAACCACCTAATGAATATGTCTAACTTTGCAAATGACATTTTATTAGAATTGCAATAAAATTACCAGTTTGCATCCTTTTCTGTTTGAGGTACATTATTAGTTTCTCAAGTTTATAGTTTCAGGTTGTTCAATTGTTTCTCAAGAACACTTTTTGTTTTACAAGAGTAAAGGTCACTTGACAGTCCTGTTCAAGAAATAATCAGAACAATTTAGTCAATTTTAGCAGCAAATAAACCCGTAGACTTTAACAGGAGCATGATCAGCTTTGAATTAAGCCTAGGCCTAATTTTTTCTTATTCTTTTGAAGACACAAATAAAATAATCTCTCATGTGGATGGATTTGCTAGTTAATTACCCACAACATCTGCAGCACAGAATTCAGTCTTATGCCATTTAAAGTTTGGCAAGATGGATACATGGCTCTGCAATCAGAAAATTGCATCCTTCCTAGAAACACTGATATCAGGAATTATCTAGAGCCAGATCCTGGCTTGATTTGGTGGGTTTATAGGTAGGGACATCCATTGTAAAGTCACTACACACTCAACACCAGTTTATCCAGGTCTCTTCTTCTCATTGTGATATGCTTTTGAAAATCTTACAATTTCTTAAATTCTTGCTAGAGGTGGCATTCAATATCCTGAAAAATGACATAGATTTTCCTTCAATAAAATGGCAAAGATCTTTGTACTCAATATGGAGTTTGAATGGCAAAGTTCTGATTTGGAACTGTACCTCACCACAGTTTTAGGGGTGTTCAGAAATAAAACTGAAGTTTGTCCTGTGTAACAGAGGTTATCATAATGCTTGGATCAGATGAAAGCATAACATTTAAATATACTTTTAACTATGGTATTATTTCCCTTCATACGAGCAGATCTTTTTTCATACTTATATGTGAATATACATAAACCTGGCAGGAACTTCTCTTTTCTGGTCATCTGTGTAACAGCTGGCTCCAAAACAGAAATCCCTGTACCAGAGTTAATAGGAAGACTGCAAACATATTAAATAATGTGCCAGCCATGGCTTTCCTTACGAAATGGTTCCAATGACCAGTGCTCCTCTTTGTTAAAATTTGTGTCATTTCTAGTATAAACATGGTCAGTTATTATTTACTAGAGTTTAAATACTCTAAGTTGTGTTGTGTTTTCTTTTTGTTTGGTTTGGGTTTTTGTTTATTTGGTTTTGCTTGTGTTTTTGTTGTTTGGTTTGGTTGTTTTTTTTAAACTTGGCTTTAAGACTCTGACATTTTATACTGGTAAAATGATGAAATGCTGTTTGGTTCATTGCTGTTATGATTTATATTCAATGTTGTAAGTGAAATAAGGCCTAGTTTTAGTATTATCTCTGCAGTCCTATTATTGAGATAGAGACTACTTGGAGAAGTATGATATTTTTCACCATTTTGGGATTTGTTACCATTCCCTGTGGAAATGTAAACACCCCACACTCGGTTACTTTATTCAAGTATAATTTAAAACCAGCTCTCAAGCATAATAGGATGTTACAGCCAATATTTATTTTTCTTTCATTAGATAAATAGTATTAAATTGCAATCCTTGAGAAAATTGTACAGACTGTATCACATCTGAATATGTTTGAGCTTGAGACTTGCTCAGGCAAATTCTCATCATATTGAAATAACCATCATTATGCAAATAAGAACATTCTCATTGCCAAACAAGTTTGAAATGGATGTTTGTTTTTATCAAGATGAATTATCTTCCTCCTGGTAGCAGACAGCTATGTGCAGTTCAGAAGAGCTTTACAGGTCCTTTTTATTCTTCAGGTTGCTCTTTTTGTTAGTTAGGATAGGCTTTGATTGCTCTTCCCATATATCTTACTTGTAAAACAGCACAACCAAGCTTTTCTTATCACCAGAGTTTTTGGCTTGTTGGTGTCACCAAATCTGCTCATAACAAATATCTTTTTTTTCTTGGGAATCAGGCAGTAGCAACCCAATACAATCAATTTCAGTAGGTTTATAAAAAAACTCACCACATGCATTATGTGATATGTTTATGTCTTGACTCCATCCTGGAGCAACTTTCTGCATGTGTTTGATATTTAAAATACAATCAATTTGTTCTGCATTTCTGCCACAATCTGCACAATTGAGTTCTGGTTACGGCAAAGGCACTCTTCGAATATCTGGGTCACCAAAACAAAGGAAAGAACTGTAGTAACAGTTAATTTTTTTGTTTGACTCTTTTCTCTATTTGCTTGGATCTCATAAAACATTTTTCTTCAGTGATGGCCAGCTTGCATGGTAGAAATAGACATTCAGTCCCCAATTTGCAGCAAGTTGATGCACACTGGGCTTTTAAAAGACTGTTTTGATGTTTCTTGTACTTATTTTCCACAGTACATGGAAACTGAGCTGAAATCTGGCTATTGCAACTATTGCTACATCAGAGGCACTGTACAAAGTTTGCAAATTGCCATTTTCTTATGTAAAACAAGGTTCTTCTTCAAGACCCTTTTTATTCTACAAGTGGATGCCTCAAGGTAGAAATTAATTATATTTCAGAAAAGCATAACTAAAAGGCTGCAGAAATCATCTTCATTTTTTCTCTTTGATGTATACGTTGAAGAAAAGGAATGGTAGTTACAATAAGAGTTACGGTATTTAGCCAAAATTCAAGATCTCTATTATCACATTTATTCTTAATACTTGAATGGATTGTTATGGAGATGAAAAGGTTTCACGAAGATTTCTTACTCACTTTGTAAGACTATTACCATATTTATCTCTAAACTGTGCAGAAAATTAGTAAGTTTTAGTCCAGTTACAGACACTGCAAACAAAATGTGCTGCCTCATTCATTTAGGATGAACAGTGGTGCAAAGTGAATCATGACACTAGAAATAATATCTGTTGTAGGACATTTTATGCAGATGATTGTCCATTTAGCTTAAAGAATACTAGTTCTATGAAATCAGAAGAACTACATCTCTTCAGAATCCAAACGTTTTCACATGATACAGGGTTCAGTATCAATCCACCAGTGCCATCTATATCTTAATCTATAAATCCATAGGTCCTGCACCAAAGGAAAATGTCGACAGTCTGTCACGTATTTGCTTCTATAATATTTAGAAGACAAAAGACGTGCAGCAGGAATAATTCCTTTTGTCCTTGCTTTTTAAAAAATTTTGTTAATGCAATCAACAATAGATAACAGAAACAATTCCCC
The DNA here is from genome assembly GCF_020740795.1 of Apus apus. Classification (NCBI taxonomy): domain Eukaryota; kingdom Metazoa; phylum Chordata; class Aves; order Apodiformes; family Apodidae; genus Apus; species Apus apus. The sequence goes on from NC_067297.1 coordinate 9,751,109, forward strand.
TTAAATTTGGATTAACTGTAACCTTCCATACCCTTCATGTTTTTTTTCTCTCTGTTTTTCTGCCAGGCATACTGGCTAGTAAGAAATAAAAATAAATAGCTGGAAAAGTGTTTAATTTTCTGCAGAGACATAACAAAATATGTAAGTGATCTATGAGTTCTTGTTATGATAACAATATTGCTTTTATTTATATATACAGTTAATGTTACAGCTTCTGTAAATTAAAACCACCAAACTACTTGAAAAATAAATGTAATCTATAAATAGCTACTTAATGCACACTGCATCGTTTCCAGTTCAGTTAAGCAAAAAGATTTTTCATCCTTGAGTCTAACAGCTTATCCTATGAAACCATGTCTGCATGCAAGTATGTGCTACAGGCCAAAATCTGCCTTCATTTGTACTTTGCAAAATCACTACCTTAAAAGAAGTAGTTCTGTGACCAACCATTTCTCTGTGTGTGATTCTGAAATAGGAACAGGTCCTAAGTAGGTTTGATTTTAAGCAGTTGCTAGCGTGTTTTATTTATTAAAACTGATTTGTGTGTATTCTGTATCTTTCAATTTCACTGAAACTGATCCTTTTAGTAGAATAGTTACATGTCCTTCAGATTACCAAAAGAACAGAAGAGTTGTTTTAGATTAGATCTTCACAGATATATGAAATAATGAGATTTAAACTACTTTTGTAATGAGGTGTATGTGACATTTTAGTTTTTTTCTCTAAAAAAAAATAAGATGCTTTAGAGCAAAACAAGAGGATTCTTGTAGGTACTGAATACAAGAGAGGAAAGTTTTGGGAGGGAATATTTAAATTTAATTGTAACCTTTCCCAATAACATTGATTTGGATCTACTTGTTCCCATAACCATGGAGTGGATAATCAAATTTGTACTTCTCGTCTTAATACAGCTATATCCCCAAGTGCTAAAATTTGCTTTGCTTTGGAGGGATCAAAGATCTGCCTGAGCTTTTGTATGCAGTATGCTGTCTGGTTTCACTTTGATTCAATTAGGAAATAGATAAGCTTTTACAACACTCGAGGGGTCACTTGGATGGAGTTAATGAAGAAACAAAAGGTGTAATAAAAGAGTGCTCTTTTCTGAGTGACTAATATTTGAAGGGGTGGGCAGCTCTGTTAGGAGCAGATGAAGGAGAAGAAAAACATGTATCTAGTCTATAATCTAAACTTCTGTGTTGTGGTTTAATATTTAATCCAGTGATGTTTATAACAGACTTGCTGACCAGGAGCAATACTTGATTCAAATGTAATTTTTGCTAAGCACAATGCCTCTAGTGCCCTGCAGTGTAAAAGTTGTTGTAACACTGTGCCACATTCTTAAACTAAGATGTTATACTAAGCTCACATAGAATAGAACAAATAAATGAAAGTGAAATCAGCTTCTCTTAAATAAAGTAAGAATTGCAAAAGGATGTATCTTACCTTGTGAACTCCATTTTATAAGGACAGCTGCTTTATTACACCTTTTACTGACGACATGTTTAATCGATATTAAATTTTAATAATGTAACAAAATCCTGCAGTGTTTTCTGACAAGTACTTGTAAATTTTTCTAGAATAGGACTTGTTAAACAAAGATTAAATGTGGCTATTAAAAGCTGGCAATAACATTCCAGGAAGAGAGCTTTATTTCAGCCCATGAAATGAGTACTGGGAAAGGACTGTTAAACTCTGTAAACTTAAAAAATGAGCTAGTGACAGAATACCTATTACTTTATAGAAATAGTCCAATAAAAAAAACTGCACTTGTCTTGGATTACATGGCTACAAAATTCTCAGGAGCCTAGAAAACCAAGAAAAAATATGTTAATTCCTATATAACATCAATTCAGATAAAAATATTATTTGCATCAATTATATGTCCTAATTGATACTGTTTGATTTAATCACCTAAACATGTGTTGCTGAGATTATTACTCACTGTGTAATGGTGGCACTGGCCTGACAATTGTCAGTTTAAGCTTCTAAGTATAAAACAACTTGAAATTATGCTGGACATAAGTTAAGATACAATTTGCTTTCTAAATCACAGATTAGAAAATCGATCAGTGCCAGATTATGAATGTTCTCATTCCCACTGAAGACATAAACCCCATAAAAACTCTTTCTGGCCTGCATGTAACCACCTGTATTGCCTGATACTCATTATAGAAGTAGAGAGTTCAAATCCTTGACCTCAGCATGATTTAGAAGGTTGCAATGCTGCAGAATAACTACTTAAGGATTAAACAAATTCTAAGAGCATATCCAAAGCTTGTACTTCTCTTAGGAAGGAAATTTGAGCTGATATCAATAAGTGAGAAGACCAGCTGTATGATAGAAATTGAGTGCATCACAAATTTGAAGTCAGCAGTTACTCTCGTAGTTGAAAACCATGGGATAGGGAAAACATTTCATGGGTTTTCCCAGGCAGGTTTTGTGGATTACACCCTATAAAGAACCTAATTTTGCCCAGGTTGCCTAGGTTTGAGGGGACTGAAAATTGTTTTGCTTTTATTCTTCTCTTGAATGTTCTCTTATTTTATTGCAGTCCAGTGCAGCTTCCTAGCCACAATCCAGAAAAGGGGGAATTTAGCTGTAATCTCAAACTAACCACAGGAAGTCTTTTTCCTGGGATTTGAGTTTTACTTATGAATGTGTTTTAGAAACATTCACAACACTATCAGTGACTATAATTGCCAGTTGTTCAGCTCCAAGTGACCATGCTGTGCCTACTTGACAAAGTCCTACAGGTCTAACCCATCTGTATCTGTTTAATTCACATGTTAACTAGGCTTATCAGCACCTGATTACCTGGAGCTGATGAACTATGAACATCTGTAACTAATTCAGGCCTGGATGAGCTCAGCCCTACCCAGCCATGACTTGTAGAAGGTCAGTGGTTTAGAGCTGCTGCTAGGAGAGAACTGGCAGAGCTAATTAATTTTCTGTTTCATGTAAAGATTGTACTATAGAAGAGTTATTTCTCACTGTTTTAGGTAACTCTTGGTCTTTTCTTTTGACTGGAAAACAAGCTTCAAACAGGTAAGGAAGTCAAAATAGTTGCATGTAAGTGAGACTGACAGAGAAACAGTGGGATGTTGCTCTTGTACTACAATGCTTGTGGTAAACTTACGGCAGAAGACCAGTGAGGGCATGGCAATTCATGTGATTTATCAGCACCTTACCACTACTGACTTATTAAAAATACACAGGTTTGTCAAAGATATCATGTGATTAGAACTACAGAGAACTAATTAAATCCTGGTACTTCTGTCAGTCATATCTCAATTGCTCCACTGTCTTTAATGTGCTTGACTGATCAAAGTGAGGCAATAGTGAGTATATTTCACTAATGCTCAAAGACTACATCCCAAAGAAATCTCATGAATGTGCTATAGACTTAATAATGTTGTTTCTCTTGTGACCTGAATGAGTTGAATGTTCCTGTCTCCCTAACAGAGAGGAGAAATATCCTTCTGTACTTTACCTTCTAGGGATCTTCATGGAGCTTTTATAAGAGCTCTTGGATCAAGTGTTAGAAGTGAATCATAACTTGTCTTAATCTTTATTAAATGGTTGAAGGCTTTAGATAAATTGAGTCATGCTGATATGACAAAGTACAGTCAGTGTTTGTCCCATTCCTTATGGTCAGTGCAATGATATGTACTCTCAGATTGTTTGTCATAAAGTCTAATTTTTGTCTGAAGTATCTGTAATAGTAAGTCCAATTATGAGATTTTCACAGGAATTCTGCATTCAGGAAATGGAACTAACAATAGAAAAAGCCTTTGTCTTTGGTCCTGTGAAAACATGTATTATGTTTTGAAGTCAGTGGAAGCCTTCAAACAAAGCAGCTGATGGCAAGAGCTTCTGTCATGAACAGCTCCTATATGTCTGTGAAGTAAAACCAATGGGTTTCTTCCTGTGCAGTTTCCATGCTGTTACTCCTTCACCTAATTGCTCAGTTTGGCAGAAATAAGTTGTTATTTGAGAGCTTTTATTGAGAAGGTAATGATAACTTTTGAAGATTTACTTGGAAAGAGGCAAAGATACTTGTGATGTCTGTGGCAAGAAAGATTGAATAAGCAATAATGAGTGTATAATGAGTGTAACTGTGTAGTTGTATTTACCTCAGGAAATACTTTAGTCTGTGAAACAGTCTTTAAGTGTTTATATTCACATGTAACTTTCACACAACTATGTGTGAGATTGTGGCAGTGATGTTCTAATAGCACTATACTAATTTAATACTACATTCTGCTAAATTTTTGTAAACATGTAAGTAGTTAATTACTATTTACAAACAATTGTAAACAGGTACATATTACTTTTTTTATAATGGGGTAAACAAATTTGGTATTTAGTTAGGCTATCTAAGGTAATCTAGCAAAATTGGGGAAAACCTGAAGATCTAATCCAACCTTCCTAATCTCCACTAATTTGCTTTAACTACTAGGTAATATATTCATGTTGACTAAATATGTATCATGGGTTTTTTGGTTGATACTGATATTAGAAATCTGTGCTCTGAGTCTGAAGTAAAAGCTAATTATATAAGTCTTTGCTTACTTTTCAAATTTAGACAAATGTTGCTTCAAACCTCATGCGTTGTTTTCCTCTACGCTATTGTGACTACAGCATCACTTACCCATAACCCTTCCTAAATTTCTACTAGCTTTTTGGACTACTGGTGAGCACTGGGCTGGTGGTTGTTCTTTTCTTTAAAAAAACCAATCAAACAGCAAAACCAACCAAACAAATCTATAATTACTCTAATACCTGTCTTTCAGGTGTTAAGAGCTAGTGTCTGTCAGGATGTATTAACTCAAAATATGTTCTTCCCTGTATTCATCCTTTTGCACTTTATCTGTTACAGGCATCATACTGCCATCTACATTGGTCAGGGAAACACAGAACCATATTTAGTTATGCTGATATTAAAATCTGTCATGACATTTGGTTAATTTAGCTGGAATCTTGTTTTTGAAAAATACCAGGAAATAAAGTTGAACCTACAGGGATGAAATTTTTTTTCTTTTGTTTTGTAATGGCTTAATTTTTATATTTTATTTTTGTATTTGTTCTAAAAGTAGATACAGAAAGCAAGTATTTGTACAGAGTGAAGCAAATGTAAAATCCTTTGTGAAACTGAACTAGTCTTCTGTATAATATTAGTGCATGTATAAAGATAATTGGAGAAATAAGAATGTGATAAAATAGACTTTCTAAAAAATCTCTCAAGATTAGATAAAACTAAGAAAAAACAGGTTTTGCTCCTGACTGTGTTACAACATCTAACTGTGTTTCTTCATTTCCCGTTCTGTTTAAAATTTCCATCTTCTTAAGATGTAACAATAAGGATGCTTTTACATTTGTAAGCCATCCTGAGATGCTGTGGTAGGAAATGCTATAAATTGAATGCATAGCATTTATACTGAATGTAAATCATAGTAATGATCATGACTCAGGGCATTTCCTGGGAGCATTATCTCCACAGAAGATGTTTGCTTCCGTTCATTAACTTCAGGAAAAACGAGTGTGTGACCTTAGGCACTAAGGTGCTCTCTGAGCTGCGTGTTTGTCCTCAGTGGACTTTGAGCTGGTAGCTGCAAACTTATGTTTTCAGGGGATTTTATTTCTGTTCTGATATTACAGTATTAATGGGCATTTGTATGGAGTTAATACTCTCACATGTTAAACTGAATCAAGGTCTCAGAGAAAGTAATCTAGATTCTACTGAAAGTAGATGCTTCTGAGCCAAGGGACCTGTAGGCTACAGGTGAAGTCTGAGGAACCTTAGCAGCGGAGGTTTGTCTGGAGAACAGCTGTTCTGCAGCAGCAGTGGGAAGGCTGTTCATCCAGGAGCAGGGCTTGTGTGTATCAGAAAGTAGAAATCAATTAAACTTCAAGCAGCTTCTGTGAGTAATGGCTGACCTAGTTGGAACAGAGGTGATTTGAAAGGTGACAGCATTCAATTTAGTACTCTGGAAAAATTTAATGTTATTCAGAATGATGAAACTTAACAAAAAGCTTTAATCTGCACTTAGTCACTGTACTGGCCTTGAGCCTAGGCATCCCTTACTGGTCTCATACAAGTTGAAACAGGAGAAATAATGGATAGGCTAGCATTCTGGATAGCTGCAGCCTTATCTTTGAAAATAAATTTAAAAACTTCAGGTTTGATGGCTAAAGTAGTCATCTTTCAGTGTTATGAGAATATCAGCAAAGCCTATTTTATTTTTTTTGTAGTTAGCACTGTAGAAAATGTGTGTAAGTGCATGAATGTGATAGTCCAAATAATGAAAACATGAGCTATGTGGAAGAAGAATTTGCAGATACAAGTGTACAGTAGATTCAATATTGTTCAGAAAGAATAATCATTGTTCTTTCTTTGCTTTCTTTCTAATGAATTTTTGCTGGATGGCAGCTGTGGAAGGCTTCTAATTACAAAACAACAAACTGTTTCAAATAATATACCTGTTGACTGATGTTAAATTGATTATTTGGAAACATTTTGGTTATATATGAAATATTTAATTTGGGAAAGACTTCTGTCCTGTGTAATTTTGCCATGAGGAATAATAAAACCAAACTATCTTGGAGCATAGAAGGTCAGGTTAACTCATTGATGTTCTGGTTTGTGGGTTTTTTTAAGTTGGCTTGGCAACTTGTTCTCTTGTGCCTGAAGAAAATGAGAGTTTGACTGCTTTCCTTTGCCTGTTCTCTACCAGTCAGCCTTCATAGCAGGACTGTTTCTCCTCTGTGATACACTAAGGAGCAGTATCAACTCAGTTCAATGTATTGAAAAGTCTAACTTCCATTTTCTCAGTAGAAACTGAAAGAGAAAACCAAACTTTCACTTTCACCATATGGATTTTAGTAGGCTCTTGGAGTTGCAGTGCAGCTTTTATTCACAAAACAAATGTAACAGCTAACAAACTTGTGCCACTTGTGGGTAGAAAACTGCTAATTAGAACGGGAGTATTGTCAGAGTGAATGCCAGCAACTCGCTTTAGGTGGAATTTTAAGCATCATAAGGTACTTTCTGATAAACCTGGTTTAGTATCAAGCCATTAAAAAAAAAAAAGAGCTTCTTGTTAATTTCCTAAACCATCTTATTCTTTCCTTTTTTACTTTCAGTTTTGCTACTGTAATTTCATCATAGGTTCTAATCCCCTAGCTTTCCAATTTTGTGTAATTTTGTACTTTTTTAACAGAATCTTGTTTTGAAAGTTGTGTTTTTGCCACACGTTCATGGAGCTAAAGTAGTTTCCCCTCCCCAGTTTCCTTCTCCAGCAGCTCCAACTGCAAGGACAGCCAGTGCTTACAGTGAGAAGGTTAAAATATTCTAGATATCTTTGGTTGTTTCCTTCCATTTACTGACTCTGCAGTTTCAATATGAAATCTACCTTAATGTGGAAGCTGTTTCCAACATACTATAAGGGCTTCCTGCCATATACTCTCCCATCTGTGGTAAGAAGGATGGGTTTGGAAAAATGGCAAAACTTTCATTGTGTGACTGGAGTTGAACTGTGTGCAGTATCTGTCTGCTTTAAGGAAGTCTTGAAAAGTAAATAGGTGTATTATACATGTAATTAATTCTTCTACCTCCTTTTTATTCCATGTAGCTGATCAAGCATTTTCTGTGGAAAAAAAAAAAAAAAAGGCCATGAGGCCTGGAGAATTAGGGGAAGTGAATACTTCTCAAGAACTGTAAATCAGTAAACAGTTTGCAGTCACTTCAATTGATTGAAGTGGCTTTTAGGCCTTCAGTAATGACAGACACTTTGGCAAAGATATACCTTTGCTAGAGATTAACCACAATAATATGTTAAATGAAACTGTCATTGTAACTTGAAGATTTCTGTAAAATCCACCTGCCCTGGTTATATCTGATACTTCTAAATGAGGCTAGAGCAAGAAAAAGAGGTATGAAGGGCTGTATTATATATCTTAAACTCCATCCCCTCAAGCAAAAACCCCACAGAGAAAGGAAAAAAGAGGGACTGTTTAATTTTAACTGTCTTTATGGAAATCACCTCAAAATCTTAAAGTTTCTGTACTGCAAGTATTTTTCCTCTTGATGTTTTTGCTATTTTTATCTTTTGGTGAATCAAGAGGTTGATATTGGCAAAACTACATTTGGTGTTAAAAGATAAACTTTCTTACACAGTTGGTTTGAATATATAACTACTTTATATATCTACTGATTTCTCTACACTTAATCTTCCTTTCTTAGTTTACAAATAGTCAATAAATTATTAAACTGCAACAGCATTACAGCACAGATATAATAGTAAAAATTGCAATAAGCACTTCAGTGTTGTGCATTACCTATAAGCAGGTAACAGGACCCATCATAACTAACACCCATTTATCCTTCATTAAAATTATGTTAAACTTACGCTTTAGATTAATCCTTAGTATACAGTGTGATTAACGTGTAGAATTCAGCATGCAAACAAGAGTATTCCAGAAAAACTTTGCTGATATATTGAGTAACAACAATTTTTCAATTGTTAATAGAGATCCAGGAAGGGAAACAGGAGGAAAAAAAAAAAGGCAGTATTCTCTCAGGTATTTTAAGTAATCCCATTGTTTTCAAAATGCTATTAAGCAATATAGTCAGTGAGCATGCTTTAAGGGACTACACTGACTCTATTCTTTGATACCTATAAATAGAAAACCTTACAAACTGAAATTTCTGCTTTTTCTTCTAATGCCATTGTTTTACTGTTTCCTCATCTTCGCAGTTCTGTCTGTCATTTATTTCAGTAGATGTCAATACTTGTTTAATTTCAGAGGAGAAAATACGTTGTGCCTCCAGTGGGGAGTCATTCTGTCAAGCCTCACAGAATAACTGTAGCACTAGGGGTCACTAGCACTCCATCCTTAAAGAGCATCCGGTGAAAAACGGTTGATTTTTGCTGTAGCAACCAGCTTATTTTGCTATGAAGTTCAGTAATGTTTGTACTGCCAAACAAGCAACTGTTTCAAGGTCTAATGTATACACATAAGTAGACACCATATGTGTTTACAAAGATGTGTTTATGAAAGATGGCAAACTATTCAGAGCTACTGTTCTTTGCATATTTGTATTTCTCATTTCTTCCAAATTATTGGGCTCTATTGTGTTTCTTTATGTATTTCATACTAACCTACAGTCAGCCTGTAAATTACTGTATCCATATTTCACAAGTTATTGCAGGACTGGACTCCTTGATTCTTAGACATTCTGGACAGAGAATGTGAACTGGTTCTCAAAAAAATTTCATATTGTGGATCCTGGCCTTATTCTTATATTCTTACCTATGTATCTGCTTTTGACCACTATGGGAGCCAGCACAGCAGGCTACAGAGACCTTTGATCTGTCCTATTCCTGTGTTCATTTGCTATAAACGAAGATATTAAAAAAAAACCCACAGCAAACAACCCCAAATAAACAACAAACCCTAGAAAAAATGAAAGCATGCAGGCAAGTATTTTCATCATATCCATAGTAATTTTAAGTGGGCTTTGCCCTCTTTGCCTGGAAGGCATCATGTCAGCTTGTTTGTAGTTACATCTCAGAACAGTCACTGCAAAATCATCTGTTACTTCATGTAACCTACAAACCACTGTCAGCTTCCAATTACACTACTGGGAATGTTACAAGATTTCAGCTTGGACACTGTTGCATGTTAAAACCTACACACATTCCAGACATTTAGATCCCTCCACCTCTCGTGTCTTGGCAAGTCCTGGTACCAATACATGGCATTTCACTGCTATAGAGTTTGAGCTCAACCCAACCAGAAAGAATGAATTTTGTTTGCACCTATTAATTTTCTCCCTATATATATAATTTCCTCTTATAGTGATTTCCCCCACCCCCACCCCCCCTGCCCAGTGAGGTACTTGCATGCTGGCCAGTTTATTTACCGAGCTCTTCTTCAAACTTGCTTCTGCATCCTACAATATTCAGTCTTATAAATCACTGCACTTTATGGTACTGTGAGTACAGTAGCTTGCAGCCAAAGCAGCTTGAACCCTACCATCAGATGAAGCAGATTAATATATTAGTTCTTTAATTCAAATAAAAGAAAGCCCTCTTAGACATACTTTTTGTCTATTAGAGTGCTCCTGATTTGACTGATAACAGCCTACCTGTGTTGGGATAAGGTTCTTTTGTAACTTTCAGAATTCATTTGGAACTAAGCTATTTCTGAGTTTTCATTGGAAACAAGTAAAGAAGAGTGAAAACTGACATAATCTGCTTTTTCAGCTATTGTGAACTGACAGGAAGCCCAGCAACATAAAGCAGCCTGCTAGGAATACTATTCACTACTAAGGTTAGTGTTTGATGATGAAAACGATAGGCCCTCCAAGGGGCATTACCATTGACAGTAGAACTACAGGCTGTCAAATAGATTTTTATTTCAGCCTGTTGAAGATTTTGAACTGAATCTGCTTTGCTCATGAAACAGAAGCATTATAACCAAACCAAGTGATTTTAATTTTTATCTTCCTGTGTGGTATGAATGAACAGATGAAAACTGGTTTTAAACAAATTAACAAAGATTTAATGCTTCATCCTGCTGTCACTGCAACAAAAATCTAAGTGCTGGTTAACGTCAAAAGAGAGTAAGATCCAGAAATTAAAATGAAATTGTGGAATGTGATTCAGTTTGGTCTTTGAGCCATCTCCTGCTATCTTGTTGTGATTTTCATATTATTTATGTGGGAGCATCACAAAAAGACTTCAGATTGTGACTCAGCTGGACAAGATGCAATGTACATGCAACAGGAAGAAGTCCCCAAAGACTCTGCATTACACAGAGAGAAATGCCGCAGATAGATGGGATAAAGAAATGAGTGATAGAAACATAAAATAACAGTGCAACAACTTGTATTTTGCCTTATGAATGGCACTCACAGTGTACTTGCTGCTTCATGACTACTAAATGTTCTGAAGATAACAGATTAAATTGAATAAAATTGCTGGGAGGTCAAACTGATCACACTGATTCCTTTTCATCTTCTAGATCTATGATTCTAATTGCTCCATATTTTGGATGTTGTGCAGTAACAAACCCAGATAATCCATTTCAATGCCTTCTGTGCAATCTCCAAGCAATGCAGGGGGGGAAAAAAATAGGAGTAAAAATCTGTCTTTCTGAAAATCAATGGTAAATTTATGCTCTTCTGACTTCAGCAGAGCCAGGGTTTTTCTCTCATAGCTTAATGGAAAGTGAAAAACATTTTTGAAGAAAAATCTGTAATTGCTCAGTTTAAAAGACTCAATAATATGCCAGGTCTACGGACATTGAGTGCAATTGCCTTTTCAAGTGAACTGTTTGCTTTCATACCACTGGCCACATTCTGTATTTCCATTTATATCTATATATGCATGAAAAATAGTGTTAAATATTGGGCAGAAGAATATCTTTTCTCCAGTCTGTTCTTTGCTGCGTCAAAAGGGCTTCCCCCAGACTTGCTCTTCAAGCCTGTCAATAAGGGAAAGTCACTGTCTCAAAAAACCTCAAACACAACATCACACCACCAAAACACCACAAAAATGTGAATTGATAAACTGATTAGAACAACTAACAATTTTAATTACTTAAAGCAGATTATGTATATAGTAATTGATGTATCACATTGCAGATGAAACAAGAAGTCTTGGAGTAACAATGGATTTTCTCATTAACTTGCTGGCTGCAGATTGATCAGTTTCTACCTTCACAGTTAGCCATAGGTTGTGGGGATGCAGGTCTCTTCCTTCTCTTGTACTTTTCTAGAGCCTGTTCTTCCTTCATAACTAATTGTTAATTGCCTGGAAAAGATTAGACATACTTGCCAAAATAACTTATTGCTAATAAAACAGGATGATATTTTCTCATTACTGAGTAGCATGAATTGATTTGGTGATAATGGTGTCTAGGAAAGTCTAATGTCACAGTATTATTGGATAGCCAGGGCAGAGTTTGTACAGTTGAAATGGTGTCACCTGCAGTTGCAGAAAGAAACCAGAAATGGGACACTCACCACTCTGCAGAGTGAAATTTGGCAAGTGGCCTAACCTGCAGCTACCACTTCAGTAAAATACCTACCAAAGGGAAAATTATTGCTGTGCAGGACACACACAAGAAACAAGTACACTTATCCATTTCTGAAGTGACTAGAGGCAACAGTTTATTTGTAAGTCAGTTGGCTTTGAGAAGGCTTGAGACCCAAAGCTGATTCATGGGCTAACAGGCTCTTTAGAAGAGGAGGAGGATGTTGAAAAAATATCTTGTCTGTTATCACCTATTAAAAGTAAAATGTCTGCAAAGTGCTTCAGAGCAGAAAGGGTATTGGTGCAGAAAATTTAATAATTGGTTAGTGACCTTTCAGAGTAACTTTTAAAAACATTAAGGAAAAAAAATTGCATAGATTATTTTTTTTCTCTTTCACAAGACCAACTATCAAAATTCATCTGTTCAGTGAGTAGCATTGTTCTGCATCTGGATAAAGATTCTAGATTCTCTAGCTTCCATTGTTTTGCTGGAATATTAAATAAGTGCTAAGTGAGCTGTTTCAACAGTGATGTAGCAAAATATGAAAAGAAGGAAAAGAACCCAATCTTGCAAATATATAATGACTGGCAATAAAACTCCCTCTCACTCTGCAATTCCCCTCTCACTCTGCTTCTGCTGTTCTTTCAGTCTAGTTAACTCTGTATGACTGGAAGGCACTCGTGTGTACAAATCATCTCCAAGTGCTGCAAAAATATATAAAGCAAAAGCCAGATATTGACCATAGAGTCGGAAACTGTAAAGTAGAGAGAAGAGTATGTTGGTGGGTTTTTAAATTTTATTCCAATATATATTTGGTTGTTTGTGTGTTTTTTTTCCTTCTGAAAAAACTCCTCACACCCATGTCTGGAGAGAAAATTCTTCCTCTGCACCTTCATACTTTAAGTTGCATTATGCTGCCATATTTCATCTTGCTATTCAAGCTGGATGCTGACTTTCTTCTCCAGAAGATGATTGTTTTGTCTTGGATAAAGAGTACTATTTTATAATTTTTCCTGTGTTGGACAACACCAAGTTTTGGCCACAACATAGAAATAACATTTTAAAAATCTTTCAGACAGTGGATATTCAGAGATGTTACATTTGTTTCAGATATAATGCCAGTTCTAGAGGTGTGTTTCATTTTGGGTCTGGGGAACCACTCTGGGATTGGTAATACTTCTAAAATTGGTATGATCTTCTAAGTTGAATTCACATCACAAAAAATACAGCCTTTTCTCATTGCGTGGTTGATCATTTATTTCTCAGGATTGGCAAACAAAGTGTATAGATTCAAAGTTTGTTTTTACAGGTCTGTGTTAAAACTTCAGCGTTGTGGATGTTAAAAGAAAGTTTTTATTGCTTCCAGACAGGTACTCCATGAAGGAAAAGAATGACTATAAATTCTTGCTGTGGCTATTTAATATTTTTTTGGGGGTGGGGGGAGGCTGTGTGTGGCACACAGCAGTTTGCTGCCATTTCATCTGTCCATGATTATATAAGTCTCATCAAGTTTGACCAAAGGCCTGGGTCATTACATTGATACCCTTGTAAAGGAAAACCTGATGTTGGTTATTTTTCCTCTTTTGAACAATATTTAGATAAAATGTGGATATTTTTCCTGCCGTTCTTGCAGTATGTATGAAGTACCTTACTCCACAGTCTTCTCATTATTTCCCTATCCCGGCTGCCCCACACTTC